>NC_135845.1:4410000-4635000 GCF_029677425.1 Wolffia australiana
GAAAGAGAGAAAGAAAGAGAAGGGGAGCGAAAGAGAGAGAAAGACAGAGAAGGGGAGAGAAGGAGAGAGAAAGAAAGAGAAGGGGACTAGGGGAGAGAAAGAGAGAAACACTCAACCAGAGAAGGGAAGAGAAAGAGAGAAAGAAAGAGTCACAGAAGGAGAGAGAGAGAGAATGAGAGAGGGACGAAGAGAAGTCTAGTTTCCAATAGCTGTCGTGTCCGATAGCTGCTCCATTGGCCTCTCTCTCTCTCTATCTATCCCTCTCTATCTCTCTCTCTCTCTTTCTATCTCTCTCTCTCACACACGCAACTCTATCTATCAATCTATCGTCTATCTATCTATCTATCTATCTATCTATCTATCTATCTATCTCTGTCTCTCTCTATCTCTTTCCATCTTTTTCTCTGTCTCTCTCTAGCTCTCTCTCTCTATATATATATCTCTCTATCCCGCTATATCTCTCTCTCTATCTCTCTCTGTCTATCTCTCACACTCATTTACTTGAATCCGAAGGCAGCATGTTTCCACAAATAGTAATTTCATAACTTCCCCGAACTCCCCGCCCCGCCCTGATTCTTTATTTACACGTCATTTAATAACCTCCCGTCGCGATAAGCTGCCCCGCGGGACACCACACCGTTTCTCCCACTCGTTAAAAAAAGGTTCGGCGGGTCGGGCCCACCTTATTTAATCCGAGGTAACTTGCTCCGCGGGTCCACCGAACGGACGGTCAGGATGCGCCCATCCATCTAAACTCGTAACTTCTTCCGAGAAAACCGGGAACAGACAAAACCCTGCGGGCCCCGCACATCGTATCGTAATTCTTTTTTTGCCCCGAACTGCGCTTTATTTTGAACATGCCCCCACCGCAAGACGACAAAACCTGACGTCATCTGTTCTCGTGAGGCTTTCTTCACGCAAACGGAACCGCTCGGTCTTATCTCCGACGTGGACAAATTCGAATCTGTAAGTAGGCTTATTGGGCCGACTTACAAGGCCCAATAACTCTCTCTCTAGAATCTCTCTACTGCGTTGTCCTTGTCGGTGGGTGCATGCCTAATCTCTCTCGCTCTAGAATTTATCTCTATCTAGAGTATAGCTACTGAGTTGTTCTTGCCTGTCGGTGGGGAGCCGGATGCCTTATCTCTCTCTCTAGAATTCATTTCCTACTTTGTTCTTGTTGGTCGGTGGTGGCCGGATGGCTCATCTTTCTCTCTAGAATTTATGTCCCTTTCTAGAATCAAGGCTACAGAGTGACGTCATCAGTTGGAACTCCGATGCGACGCGGCGACTCGCGGATAAATGATTGGATGATAGCTAGACACGTGTCAGTCCGTCGTTACTTAAACAAGATCTGGAAATTCGAATTCGAATTTTCTAATTCGAATTTGTGGTAAATTTCCACTGTAACGGACGACGGGTGCGGGAGATAAGGAAAGTAGACAGCAGATAAATAATGTCAGAAATTTACCTAAAATGATAGAAATTTCACTATTTACAGTAGGGAGTGAATTAGAAATTACCTAGATAGAGTGGTTGAGAAAAGGGGTATCTATTTAAAAGATCCTAAGTAGAAAGTAAATGACTAAATACCCTCTAATGAGGTAATTGACTCTTATCAAGATCTCGGACAATCCGTCATCTGTAATGCAAGCCTAATGAAGCATAAATTGTGCAGGAAATTATGGCAATATTCGACAGTTTCTTGGGTCAGTGGATAATATATACAAGTTGAGATGGAAATGATATGGGTAACCACAGTTTTCTCAATTAACCACCGTATTTATTCCAAATGGCATGATCACCTGCTTACTATCTCAAAAGAATTTACCATATTCCGAAGGCCCTTGATCCCACACTCCCATGAAACCTACAAACAAAGAACAGCATGTCAGTTCTTGTCACGTTCCTCGATGGTAAATTCTACTTGCAATTACAAATAACAAGAATTTAAAATCATGAACAACAGAAATTCCGGTAATTACCCATTGGTAACTCGCCATAACCGACATATAATGAATCCTCAACACCGTCCATTTCCTGGAAAAATATAACAAAAACAAATAAAGATATAGTCTGATGAATAAAAATAAACCAGATGAAAAAGGGAAAAACATCTCAAGGGCTGTACCTCTGCACCGTCGAAGGATATTTCTCCCGGCAAATTGCTAATTCCCCCTTGCACCGAAGAACAAACCCCCATATCGCTTCCCAGTAGCGCAGAAATTGCTAGCCCATAACCATCCTGAATCTCAGAAAGATCGACGTTGTTCGAGGGATGTTGCAAAAAATTATCCAGATTCGGATACTCCGGCTCGATCCTGAACCCACAATCAAAAGGAATTTCAACGCACAGTTATCAGAATAGACAATGTTCTTAATCAATAAAATTTAATTAGATGAAAAAGATCACTGCGGGTCGCAAAAATCATGGAAAAATTAGATGAAAAGGTAAGATTGTAGTTGCAACGCACCCGGGTTTCGATGCATCACAAGAACTGATCAACTCTGTGTCCTTGTTCTCAGACAAGGGTGGAGCAGGAGAAAGATCATCGGAAGATCCCAAAAGATTCAGATCAATTGTTCTAAAGGAGCTCGATTCTTCGACCCTTTCCATCTCCGATTTCTCAGCAGATCCCGCAACTTCCCCAGAATCAACCAATTCAATCGAAAGATCCCTTCTTTCCAAATCAACCGACTCCTCAGCTACGGTTTCCTTCCCCTCTTTTTCCGTCTGATTCTCAGTTTGATCCTCGACTACATCTTCCCCAACACTGTTCTCCGCCTTTTCAGCCACTCCTTCCACCAAATTCACCGTCTCTGCAACCTCCTCCGACTTCTGATTCGTCGAATCGCGTCTTTCGAGCTCAGATTCCACTTCGGAGCTCGATTCAACCGCAATCTTCTTCGGGGAATTTCTAATCGACTCCGATTCCAGGCGATTAACCGATTCGTTTCCAGGCTGCCGCTTCCCCAGCCGAGAAAGAACAGAAGGCCGACAAGGATCGGTAATCTCGTTAATCGGCCACGATCTAGCAGCAGGAGGCGGCAGCGAGCTGGCCGGGAGAACGCCCTTCGCCACCAGATACTCCGCCGCGAGCCGCCCCGCTTCAAGCATCAGATCAGATTTTCGCCTCGGAGGAGGAAGCTGAGGGCGAGCAGCGTGGAAAGCGGCCTTGCCACGGCCGCTACGCCTCCTGCCATGGCCGCGGAATCCATGGCCCGATCGATCGCCATTGCTACGCTGTTTTCCCAGCATTTTCCACCTTTGAAGAACGATTTATCGCTCGATTCAGCCCTGAAATCTAGAGATTGAGCTCACATTCCAGCCATGAGAGGATCCTGGGAGATATCTAGGGTTTGAACTCCCGTTTCCGCCATTGGAGGAGCTTGAGAGAGATCTAGGGTTTGAGCTTCCTCGATTCTCGCCTATTTCTCGATTTGGTTTACGTCTGTACTTCAGATTTCTATGAAGGGGGAGAAGTGGGTGCGGTCACCTCTGACTAGGGTGGTGACGGGACTTGCCGCCTCGGGAATAACGCAGGGCTGGGGCCTACTTCAGAGCGGGTTGGGTCCAGACCTGACAGGGGACACTGATTTGTATAAGGGTTAATAGCAGGTACATCCCAAACCATCCAAAGTCTGCTAGTTAACCTTAGCTTTTGTTTTGGCACGGTATATCCCAAACTCACTAAGTAGTTTGCGATATATCCCGGTGATGACGTGGAGTCCATCGTGGCTGCCAGGTGGATTTTCGGCAAGATTTTTACTTGGCGGAACTCACCTGGCCGCCACGCTGGATTCCACGTCATCACCGTGATATGTCTACTTGCCAAGGGTTTAACTTAAAGAGAGAGAGAGCAGCAGCAGCAGCATTCTAGAGAGAGAGGGAGAGAAGGCGTGCTAGAGAGAGAGAGAGAGAGGGGTTCTAGAGAGAGAGAGAGAGGCGTTCTCTAGAACACCTCTCTCTCTCTCTCTAGAACACCTCTCTTTCTCTCTCTAGAACCTACCAAGGGTTTTTTGATAAGAGAGAGAGGAGTGCTAGAAAGAGAGAGAGAAGGGAGACAGGTTCTAGAGAGAGAAAGATAGGTGTTCTAGAGAGAGAGGCGTTGCTCTCTAGAACACCTCTCTTTCTCTCTCTCCTTCTCTCTAGAACCTCTCTCTCCTTCTCTCTAGAACTCTCTTTCTCGCTCTCTTGGCAGGTAGATATATCACGGTGATGAAGTGGAATCCAGCGTGGCGGCCAGGTGGGTTCCGCCAGTTAAAAATCTGGTCGGAGATCCACATGGCACCCACGATGGACTCCACGTCATCACCGGGATATATCGTAGACGACTTAGCGAGTTTGGGATATACCGTGCCAAAAAAAAAGCTAAGGTTAACTCGCAAACTTTGGACATGGTTTGGGATGTACCGTGTTATTAACCCTTTGTATAATGCAGGAACGCTGACGGGACGGGACGGGACGGGACGGTGGTGACGAAAAACGTCCCGTCTGGAGGTCTTGGACGAAAGACTGTCCCGTCCGCGTCCCTACAATGATTCAGGATTGTCTCGGACGATCCTGAACTATACTACTGCAGGGATGCAGACGGAACGACTTTTTCATCCGAAAACTGTCCGGAGGTCTCAGACTAAAAACCCGCTCTGTCCACAACCCTGCACTGATTCCGGACGTCAGACGTGACAATCTTGGACTGATTCATCCCATCCCGTCCATCCTCCGCGTCTCGGACGATCTGAAACTATACTAATTCGATGACAAATGACAGATGACGGTTTTGGACGTAGAAGGGCAAGGCAGTTGATGATGGATGACCTAGGTTGATTAAAACAAACTATTGATCACAATGATGGTTTATCCGTAGTGGCAAAGCCCCTTTTCTCGATCGAGGACGAGAGGACTGCCTGTGATTTTGAAAGATTGGAAGGTCTGGATACTTTAGAGTATGTTGGAGTCACAATTCTTAGTAGTCTAATGGGATGACAATAGTGTACATAAGAAAAAGTAATGAAAGAAATTAAAACCTTGTTAGAGAATGGAAAGAGAGGACATAATTTGTAGTGACATCTGATAATGTCTTGAACAGTTTTTCACCGGATTGGGGCGGATTGCGGTTCGGGTCCGAGTTAATCTTTGATTTGTCAGAGTTGATTGTTGACTAGGTTAGAGTTGAGACGGGGCAGCTAGGTTGGTGGTGACAATGATCTGGAAAGGGAGGCACGTACTTGTTCTCCTTGTAAGCTAATTGAGAGTGCAACTTTCGTCTGATTAGTCTTTGTAATGTATGTTATAAAGTCGCATCTAAGATCATTACAAACCGACTAGGACGCTTCCTTGATAGACTTATCTCACCCGAGCAATGTAGTTTTGTCAACGGTCGACAGATCCATGACAGCATCACACTAGTACACGAGCTAGCCCAATCGATAGACACGCATATACCGGGCTCCAATGTCATCATCAAGCTTGATATGGAGAAGGCCTTTGATCGAGTTGAGTGGAACTTCCTACTTGAAGTGTTGCGGCGCTTCGGATTCACGGATGCGTTCATCGCACTTGTCGATGCTTGCATCACGGAGAATCATTTCTCCCTCTTGATGGATGGAAATTCCACGGGCTTTTTCACGGCTACGCGGGGACTCAAGCATGGTGACCCTATTTCACCTACCCTCTTTATATTGATGGAAGAGGTCTTCAGTCGATCACTCACATGGGCGATCAACCAAGGCCTCATCCAACCGTACTTTACGAAGAGGGGTTGCCCGATTCTCTCGCACTCATTATTTGATGATGATGCCATTATGTTCCTTAATGGATCTAAAAAATCCATTATGGAATTTATGAGTGTCCTTACTGCGTACGAGCAAGCCTCACGCCAGCTCGTCAACGCCTCGAAGAGTAGCTTTATTGTAGGACCCTCCACCACTATGAGGCGCTCTGAGATCATTCAGCATTATACACGATACACACGAGGATACCTACCGTTCGACTACCTTGGATGCCCTATCTTTCTTGGCCCTACTCGTCATCACTACTTTGATGCAGTGCTAGGGAAGATCAGAAAGAAACTAGAGGGAAGGAAACTTCGTTTCCTCTCCCTAGGAGGACGCATCCAGCTTATCCGACATGTCCTCATGAGTATCCCGCTACATACTCTAGCGGTCCACTCACTATCTCTTACAGTTCTCCGCTCTGTGGAACGCCTATGCGCACGCTTCTTATGGTCAGGTCACCTCGAGGGAGAGAGCCGTCACCACTGGGTTTCTTGGGGGAAAGCGTGTCGACCGACAGATGAAGGGGGTCTAGGGATCAGACGCCTCTCGGACGTCCAGGACATGCTTCAAAAGAAACTTGTATGGCGTATGCGTACCACTAACTCCCCATTGGGGAGTTTCATCTTAGTCAAATACAGAGAATGGGCCCGTCGCGAGTTAGATATTCGGGGCCCGAAGCGATGGTGGACATGGCAGCGCCATTGGCTTGAGATGACTCAAGTCACACGTTGGCACGTCGGACGAGGAGACATGAGCGCGTGGTACGATACTTGGCATGCTGATGAGCCACTCGCTTGCCACCCCCAGTTCGTTCCACACTGTGTGCGACTCACTGTGTCGCAGTTGCTTAGAGGCAACACGCCACACCTATGGGAGCAACATGGCCTCCCCTTAGACACCCTACCTGAGGTCCAGCTTACGCCCCTCGCCTCTAGTCCTGATAGTGCTAGCTGGACACCCACACCTCATGGAGCCTACACATGTCGTTCTTCTTGGGAGCATTTCCGTGTGAAATCTCCTCCCCAACCCTGGGGTCGGCGCATCTGGCATCAGAAGATCCATACGCGAGTCTCATTCTTCCTTTGGAAACTCATACACCGAGGCCTCCCGACTGACGACCGAGTGACTCGGATCAGCTATTCTCTTAGTTCACTCTGCCATTGTTGTCCCAATCTCCCGCACACGGAGACGATCGACCACCTCTTCTTCCACAGCGAGACAACAGTGGACTGCTGGCACCTCATCACCGACTATCTTCGCCCTCTTACCCCGGCTGAGTGTTTTGGCAAATTTATCATCTCGCCAACTCGCTCCGCCTGGAGCCCCATCCTCCCCATCACCATAGCTTATCTTCTATGGGAGATTTGGAAGGGGCGAAATTCTTCTCATTTTGCAGGTACACCCATGCGCGCAGTGGACATCATGCGTCAAGTTCAGCTGTGGCTTTGGTGCATCCATCCTCTACTCCCCTCTCGAGTCGGCCGATCAGCACTCGCGTGCGCCCTCCTCCGCTCTATTGGCATCCCGGTGACCCCGCTGCCACCCGCATCCAGTATCGAGTTGTTTATTGACTCCTGCCACCAATAGGCTATCTCAAACTGAATGTGGATGGGGCGGCGAAAGGGAATCCGGGCCAGCAGGGGGAGGAGGTATCCTCAGAGACCACACAGGGAGTTTACTTTTTGCCTTTTCTTCTTTTTATGGCATACAAACTAACACACGATGGCGAGGCCATGGCGTCTGCGACGGTCTACTCCTCTGTGAGGAACGAAACCTTCACAATATCGTCGTGGAATCGGACTCACAAATATTGGTTGATATGCTTCATTCAGGCACATGCTCCCAGTGGCGGCTACATCACGTGTGGAAAGACATCGTGCGGTGTCGCTCGCACATAGCGTGCTATCGTCACCAGCTGCGAGAGGGCAACCAGACAGCCGATGCCCTTGCCAACCACGCGGTACATGTCCGCACCCCCTCCTCTCTTTTCCATTCTTGGCAGGTGTCCCGACCACGGCCCGAGGATGCCATCGGCTCGATCCTCTTGGCATGCCCTCCCTCCGCACACGCCGCCTCCTCGCGAAGCCAAACCCGCGAGATTGGAGGATTGCGTGGAGTGCTGGCATTCGAGGCGTGGACAGTGGTCGCCTCGGCTAGAGCGTCACTGGGCACTACCTTGAGCACACTTGACGACGGAGAAGACACACCCCGAATGGAGCGTCACCAGCTACTACATCGACATCGCGGAGCAGCTCTGGAGGGACGGAGGCGCACACACTTCCTCGCGCGACTGCGAGGTATCACTCATGTATCTTTTCTTTCCCTTAAATATGGGCGTGGACGAGTGGGATCCGAGTGTAATTGGGATATATATACTCATTCCACGCCTATAAACATTGAAAAACACTACATCTTATAAATAAAAACCTCCTGGGTGGCGTCCAGGGCACGGCTGGATCGGACTACGGGCACAGCCCTTGGGTTGGCCGTACCCAGCACTGTGTTTTTTGCCAAAAAAAAAAATATTGAGAGTGCAACAAAAAAATCCAAATCATATAGAATTTGAATGATGAAAAAAACAAACTAAGTTTGAAAAACTTCAAAGAACTAGCATTGTAAATTCGCATAGAAGGCCAGATGTGATGCTTGTTCTTTGTAGTGAGATTTTTTACCGAGAGAGAGAGAGAAAGAGAAGAGGTGATTCGAGTTCAGGGTTATTTCTGCCTTTATGCACTTCAAAAATGAAAGGCCAATTCTGATATCTTCGTAATCAATTAGTATGTGTTTTAATTTCGAATAGGTATAATCACGTATTTGTCATTCACTTCATAACCCATAAAACACGAGACCAATAGTTTCATTTCATTGATGAATATAAAATAAAAAATTCCTACAACTTTTTTATATATATCTGAAATCATCATCTTCAAAACTTTAAAAATATATGTTTTCATTCATTTATATTTAAGCTCTTCTAAGAATGATTCATTAATTTACGTATCGATATATAAGGAATACAGAGAAATCGACGATAGCCATCACGTTTCTCTAGGAAAATGGTGTCTGATTAATATGCATGATTCCTTGGTGGCGACTCTGTCAATGCACCAACCTCGGACGCGCCACCAACGTCATCTGACATGCCTCGCATGCAGACTCGTCATCGACATCAACTAAAGAACCGCCAGAATGACGAGCAAATCAGCACACCGACGACGAACACACCATCTTCGGATGTGCCACCATCGCCTCCCGAGATGTCCCGCATCATGACACGTCGCCTACGATAGATCCAGAACTGCTCTTTGACGTGACATGATTACACGTCGTCCACTTTTATTTTATGTCATTTCTTGTATTTTCTCTTTCCTCCAATGCCTATATGAAGGCCAATGTTGCAAGAAACACTTAGCGAGTTTATTTCAAGAATTGAAGTTTTTCTTCTTAGAAGACTCGCCCCATCCTCCCCGTCCCATTCTGGTCATCGCCGCCGCTGATCGCTGCCGCGCATTGCGCCCTAGGCCACCGCCCTGCGCCCCAGCCGCCCACGCCCATCACTCTGGCCTTGGCGCCCCTGTTCCTTGGCCGCGTGTGCCCTTGGCCACTGCCCCACGCCCAAGCCGCCGCGTGCCCTAGGTCGCTACCCAGCGCCAGCCAGCCGTACGCATGTTGCCGCCGCAGCGCCGTCCACAAAGCATTGGCCTGCGCAGGACGCCGCGCCACGCGCCAGGCGCCAGCGCCGCCCGCGCGCCGCGACCGCCTGTGCCCGCTGCTCACCCGGCCGCCCACGCCGACCGTGCCTCGTTTGCTTGTGCCCGCCGTGCCCTCGGACGCCCTCGCCGCCACAGGTCGCCGCACATACCATTTAGGTGTCAAGGGGGCGACTCCCCCCTTGACCCCTCGCCAACTGACCGCGCAGTTGGATCCGCGACACCCTGTCGAAGCGCACGTCAATCGTCCCCCAAACGACGCCTCAAGAATTCCCCGCAACCTCTTCACGCACTATTAAGTGCTGAGGTACTCCTACACTCTTTGGTGCCGTGTTCTTCGTCCAGTATTCTTCGAGTGTTCATCCGCCGCCATCGGATTAGATTTGGATTTTGAGTCTTCTATGCGAATCGCCCGTTCGAAGTTATTGATTTTGGTGCTTTGCATCACCACGGTGGTTGTAAGACAGTACTTCCGGCCTCAACGAGGAAAGGGGCTGCACCATCAGTATTTTCACCTGACTTAATTTTCGAACTCGACCGTGTGATTTGTGGTTTGTTCTATCCGACCCTTTCCTTAGTCGCCCAACATCCCATATCCATCATATCCCATCCCGTTCCCTCTAGTCATCCTACATCATTCCATCTAGTCATCCTGCATCATTCCTGATTAGAACAAACTTGTCTAATCTGTTGTAAACCGACTAATTGATGCTTGACTCAGCATAACCCACTTTGAGCATTCATCAAAATACAAACTCCAGCATTTTACGACAAATATAGTTAGCCTTGGTCTTCTATTATGATCAATCAGTCACGCCTAATCATACTCCTTGAATGATTATATCGAAATGTTTAACCAATCCCCAAGCCCTAAGTCATGAGTATGAAGAAACTCATTTTGTTTCTAGAGACTACATTTTTATTATAGCCGTAAGAGAAATAAAATAATGATTAACTCGATTATTTGTAATTATATATTTTTGGTAAAAAAGCGGAGAAAAAACCAGAAAATGAAGGGAGCTCGGAACCCGGTTTTTTCCTTCGATACGCGTGGGGCCCTCTAGGAAAGCGGATTCAACACTGCTCGGTCAACGTTGGCCGTCCTCTAGCGCCCACACTTGCCTCCCTATAAATAGCGTCTCCCCACCAAATTTTCGAACTAGATCGAAAAATCGAGAAATCGTTCCTCTCTTCTTCTTAGGGTTTCAGGGGTCAACGACTAAGGTGAGCAATCGATCTGATCAGCTTCTCTCCGTTGAATTTCTCGTCGGACGACGACGATTATCGATGCTTTTCGGTTGATCTTCTCGCCGCTGCAAGTGTTTGTCAATTATTCAGTGCGGTGTAGTGCCGTTTGAGTTGTTTTGTCGGTCGATCGGACTTTATTTTCCTCCGATTTTGATAGTTCGTCTGGTTATCTCTCGATCCCCTCTGCTGGTACAAGATTTCGTTGGAAATTTCCTTGATCGGCTATTATTCCTGAGGATTTGATAACTTGTTCAACTATTACTTTTAGGGAACTGACATGGAATAGAAAATTTTGCAATTCTTGTCCATTTTGAGGCGATCTATCTGTTTAGACGCAGAATTATGTTTTTGAAGAATATTTTTGATAAGAACTGTGTAATTTTGGCGGACGCTTTTGGCTGTTTAATTTCTTCCCAGATCTTCCATTTTTTCCTGTCTTTGGATGCGCAGTCATGGGAATTTCCGCGTTTGATGTGACCTTCCGATGATTTGTCTGTGCAGGTGGGAAAATTAGGGATCTGGAAAGATGTTGGAGGAGCTTTTGATCTTCACTCGCGGGGGCCTGATTCTTTGGACATGCAAAGAATTGGGGAACGCGCTCAAGGGATCTCCCATTGACACTCTGATCAGATCTTGTCTTCTTGAGGAGAGATCCGCCAACGTTTCTTATGATTATGATGCGCCAAGCGCTGGCGCCGCGTACACCCTCAAGTGGACGTTCCACAACGAGCTTAACCTCGTCTTCGTCGCCGTGTACCAACGGATCCTCCGCCTTCTCTACGTTGATGATCTCCTCGCCGCCGTGAAGCGCGATTTCGCAGCCATATACAATCCCAAGAGGGTTGATTATCATGACTTTGATGAGATATTCAGGCAGCTTCAGAAGGAGGCAGAGGCACGGGCCAAGGAATTGAGGAAGGTGAAGCAAGTGACTGTCAGAAATTCTGGAAATTCTACAATTAAGAAGCAAGGACAAGCTGCTGGTCAGAAGAATGAACAGCGGACTAGCAGTGATAGCGGTTCTGGGAAGGAAGACGCAGATGGCAATTCTGTAAAATCAAATGGAACGATGAATGGGATCAAGAAGCCACTCTTTCCTCGCAATGTTATTGAGGAGGATGCCAACTCCAATGGGGGAGCATTTGATGTAAATAAGTTACAGAAATTGCGTTCCAAAGGAGGCAAGAAAACAAGTACAGCTGTAGGTAAGGTGTCGAAGACGGAGCCGAAGAAGGCGACGAAGAAGAACAGGGTCTGGGATGATTCACCTGTCGAGTCACAGCTGGATTTCACTGATCCAGCAAAAGAAAGAGAGGATGGAGAAGAGGTTATCGAGGCAGTTCGAGGCGAAAGCTTGATGGACAAAGAGGAAGTGGTGAGCAGTGATAGCGATGACGAGGTCGACGAGGCTCCGAAAAACGCCCAGCAGAGCTCCAAAAAAGGCTGGTTCACGTCTGTTATACAGAGGTTGGGGACTTTCTTTCTCTTCTCTCGTGGATTTCAATGAATTAGAATTACCCATTCATTCAAATTATTCTATTTTCTAGCATTTCTGGAAACACAGTTTTGGAGAAGTCAGATTTGCAGCCGGCATTAAAAGTTCTAAAGGATCGGCTCATGACCAAGAACGTGGCCGAAGAGATTGCCGAAAAGCTTTGCGAATCAGTGGCCGCGAGTCTTGAGGGTAAAAAGCTTGGATCTTTCACCAGGATATCATCAACAGTTCATGTAAATCCTTCACTTCTCCCCTCAAAAACAATTCCTTTTATTTTACTTACTCCGAACTTACTCTGTTAATTCATGGGGGCAGACGGCGATGGAGGAAGCGCTCCTCCGGATTCTAACTCCCAAACGGTCCATCGACATTCTCCGGGACGTCCACGTGTCCAAGGAGCACGGAAAGCCCTACGTCATCGTCTTCGTCGGTGTGAATGGTGTTGGCAAATCCACCAATCTTGCTAAGGTACGCCTCATATTAATGAATAATTTTCTTGTATTTTAATTGGAATCGCTTTTGGCAGATTTTTTGTTTTCAAAAAATGTGTTTAATTTGGGGTTTTTTCTAGGTGGCATACTGGCTTCAGCAGCATGATCTCAAGGTAATGATGGCTGCATGCGACACATTTCGATCTGGAGCGGTCGAGCAACTCCGCACTCATGCCCGTAGGCTCCAGGTGGGCTCCATCCTCCATCTATCATATTATTATCGAAATATTATGTTCCATTCGAATTGTTTAATTTTTACTTTTCCAACTAGAGCGTCATACTATTGACAAATTATTATGTTCCTTTGAAAGTTCTAGTTAAATTTCAAACTGGGCAGTCTTGTTATTGACCAAATTTGTGCTCCTTTAGAATTTTTTTATTTAATATTCCTGCAGGACAATCATATTATTAACCCAAAGCATTCTTCGTTCTTTCTTTAATCTGATAATCTAATATTATGCTTCTTTCGACCTTTTAATCTAATGTTTCCAACTGAAGTGTTCTTCCTAGCGAATTTTCGTTTCATTTTTCCGACAACATATTCATATTATTGACTGATTATTTCATTCCTTTCGGTATTACAAGTTCCTGGATGACTTATTCCTCTCTGAAGTCCGTAATTTCGGTTTAATTGGTTATTTCTCTCCAAGATGCATGTGAAATTACTATGAATAATGTGTTATTTATTTCTCTTCGTTATTTTGTGTATTTCAGGTGCCGATATTTGAGAAAGGTTATGAGAAGGACCCGGCCATTGTGGCAAAGGAGGCTATTCAAGAGGCCATCCACAACCGTTCTGACGTGGTCCTCGTTGACACCGCCGGTCGAATGCAGGTCAACGCTCGTCTCTTTGACCTCAAGTGTAGACTAATTCAACGGTCAAAGTTTGTGGCTGACTTTAGGTTGATTTTCAGGACAATGAGCCTCTGATGAGGGCGCTGTCAAAGCTCATCAACCTGAACAAGCCGGATCTCGTCCTCTTCGTCGGCGAGGCCCTCGTGGGCAACGACGCGGTTGACCAGCTGACCAAGTTTGACCAGGTAAGATGCATGTTTAGTGACACGTGGCATCTTGTGGCACTGACACGTGGCTATGTTATCGTATCTCAGAAACTGGCAGATCTCGCGATGACTCCCAGCGCGAGGCTGATTGACGGAATCCTGCTGACCAAATTCGACACCATCGACGACAAGGTGATCTTTTATTAAGACTTGGCTCTACGTGTGTCGCTCGGCGGGTGCTGACGTGTCTATACAGGTCGGGGCTGCGCTCTCAATGGTCTACATCTCCGGTTCTCCGGTCATGTTCGTCGGCTGCGGGCAGTCTTACGCCGACTTGAAGAAGCTCAACGTTAAGTCAATCGTCAAGACCCTCCTCAAGTAATCTGCCCATTGACCTCTTTGTTCATCTCTGTGATTATCTTTGACTTTGACTTTTGACTCAGGAAGTGAATCGTCTACTTTGACTTTGACTGTGACTTTTGAGTTAGATATGTTTCAGTTCATGACTTTTACCATCATCTAAGTATTGTTTAACGCGCATATTTGCCCAACTTGGTTTAGTCGTGATTTCAGAAAATAAAATGTTTGTGTAGCCAAAAAATATTTATTCGTGGAGGTAATTATTTGTGCAATGAAAAATTATCTTCCTACTCAAAATGAGCTCATGACCACACAAAAGGCACAAAATATTGGAAATGTCTCTCAAGTGGCCCAAGAATAATCTTCAAAATAATTGAATTAAAAAAACAAGATAAGAAAATTATGGAATACAAAATTAATGAGACATGATTGAGGCCCCCAACATCAGAGTTGGATAACATCGAAATAAGAATTCTACTCCAAAAGTCAAGGTAGAATGCATTTACCCTGTTGACCCACATTTTAATTGACTTTACGTAGTAACTGTTGCTTTACCACCATAAGAGAGCATATACTCGAGAACTACTTAGTGTTTTAATATAATTGACATTACTGACATGGTGCATTGGCATCACAGTTTGGACATCAATTAACAATCATGAATCACTCGATATGATGAGCTTTAATGGTGATTTAGGGCTAACTTCGAGTGGATGCCATGTGTCATCACATACATGGTGACTAACAAGATAACATATAGCGAAAAGCAGGGCATTGATGGTGTGTAAAACTGATAAATCAGATAGAATAGGCATATCGGTGTTGTGTATATGACGATGTGGAAGAGGTGCTAGCATGCCAAAGATGATGATGTTGCAAATACACTAATATTTTTAAGACTCCGTTCTGAGATACATTTTGCGAAACTTCAACTGAAGTTAGAAGCTCTGATGGAAATGAAGATCATAACAGATATAAATTTACTGTAATTATAGTTAAAGAGTTATGCCACCAAAGTTATTTTCCAAAACTACAAAGACCCAATGAGCTGATTGTTAAATTTCTAGTTAACATCACCACAAAATTAATTTAGTACCTTTCGATATACGGATCCTAGGGAATTTTATAACAAGATCCTTAACTTAAGCAATTTTCATTTCTACAATATGATTGGTATATTAATTGATATCATACGTTTATGGGAGCCCTATAGTGGGCCTTACCAACCAACCACCAGGTCTGGGGTTTGAATGCAATGAATAAAAGTATTTTATTGTAAAAAAAAAAATGTACATGCGAACCCTTGGAATTTTGGGGTTCATTATTATAATATGATGTGTTTCTTATTATATAATTTATTGTGCTATAAAAAAAGGTAAAGTAGAAACTAGTATATTGTTGGACCTAGTCACTGTAAATCATCATTACAATTTGGGCAAAAGCAAACAACTGTGTGTCAGTTATACATCACGGCTAATATATGGTTGATACACTGCGTTGATAATATTTGCTTGTGCTTTGGGGTGCATCCTCTCTAGAAATTTTTTTTACCTATTTTTGATATAAATGTGTGTCTGACAAGTGAATCATGTATTATGTGTGTCATTAAATATTCATCCATATACAATGTGCATGTAATACAAGTTCAATACTTATTATGAAATCAATGAATACATGTGATGACTGTGTGAATTACGATGGGATAATGATACGAGGGTCACTTGTCTTTAAACATGTGTTCCAAAAATATTCATATTAAAATGAAAGTTGGGAAGGACCTAAAAACATATGCGTCAAATTACGCCTAGTCCCACTCATTCGATGAGTAAATCCAGTCATATAAGCACTAATGTGGACACATAAAGGATATACATCAAGTGCTATTTGGGGAAAGAGTTCACTGAATTGATCCATATGAATCCTTGAATGGTATTTTACATAAATTTCAATGAGATTAATTCATGTAAGACTTCGTTTAAGTGTTCTATGGACTTGAGACACTATAGATATATCATCGATGGATATTTGTGTTTTGGCTCTAACCTATGAATCCTTAATCACAATATTCAAAACAACCTTAGCTAATTTTTACTAACAAGTCAAAAAGGTGATTGAGTGGTCAACATGCAACCGTCCCATGTCACTATTTTAAAGGAAAATGATTAAAGGAAAATGGTACAGTTAAATCCCTTGCAATATTATTGGGAGTACTGGAGAAGGGGTTTCTGATTATTTCCTCAACACATCAGTATTAACTTGGATACTCGTTTGGGTTTTGATGAATAACCAAAAACTTAAATCATTTAAGAGTCTCGCACTGATAAATGATTATACATGCCCGATAATCAATGATGGTGTTATGTTTCGCGGCAGAGTTGACAACTCTTTTATACCTTTTAGAGCACGCAATGTAACGGGTCACCCCACAATATGACAACTTAATATAATAGATTGAGTTAAATATAATATAATTCGTCAATCTATACATTGATATAGTTACTTAAAAAGGTTTACCAACAAATGTTATTGCATCATTAGATTTATTAACTAGATTGATTGATGAGCGAGACAGTCACATTCATAAATTTTTTTAACATTTGTGAATGTAATAAAATTTTGGAGATTTATACGAGAAGTAATCAAACAGAATAAACAAGGGAGGACAGTCTTTTTAGGTGCCCATGCAAGCCAAATCTGGGTACTCCCTTTATTCATGAACTATTGTGAAAGAGTGGCTTTTAGTGTGCCAAGACCATGGAGAAATAACATATAGAATAAATGTTGTTTGAGGGAATGAAGAGGGTATCTGATATTTTAAACTTAAATGGATAAATTAAAAGTTCACACACTAGAATGCTTGAAAATACCTGTCCAAGGAGCTGAATGACAGTGGAAGTTGTTATGTGGATGGCAATACAATTGTCTAATGACTTGGTTTTAATGGGACGTGTTTTGTTTTCTATTTAATTATTAATAATCAAACTTATATCATCCATACAGCCTAATAAAACTAACAACAATAAGGATAGAATGATATGAAAAACTAATTAAATCCCTTCTTGCCACTCAATGGATCAAAATAACCAAAGACTATTTCTATCACTTCTTGTCAGTCAAGGAGGTATCTTACTGTCAGTGTGGATTGGATAATTAGCTGAAACCTGAATTTTATTTCAGTAAAATTTATATTTTGTGCTGTTTGTTGTATTTTATAATGAGACAATAAATATACTTGTCTAATACCTTAAAATATATATGTAAATGGGTTTCACATTCAAGTGAGATGTATTCTTTATTTTTTGAGACTAAGATGATCCAGTCATACTTAATTTTTGTGCCAGTAAATAGATTCACATCAGTTACCTTAGTCACTATTATACCATGTAACATTGTCTGAAATTTTTATGTTGTAATGATGTATCTGGTTATGTTTCAAATACAAGCCGAGATGCACACTGTACAATTCAGAAAGAATGTGGTCGCTCACGAAATTCTGTCGACTTCTTATTATGTAATCAGAAACTCAACTAAAAACACTATGCAGATGTATTTGATAATGTCAATTTACGGTTCAGTTTTTTTATTTATATCATTCAACACGGAAGACTAGCTCAACACATTGGCATATGCAATCTTATACACAGACCTTACATGTCACAGTCCCTCTATAATGTGTTTTAGGTCTATTTCCTTCCCTCTCTTCGTATTTTTATATGATATATTAAAACTAAATTTGTCCTTGAATTAATAACCTACTTTTGTCCATTTACAACTAATAATCAAATAACTAGCATCAGTCATCTCTCAAATTAATGACTATCTTCCTTGGTCCCTTCAGAAGCATGATACTATTCATCACCATCCCATCTACAATCGTCAATTCTAACCAAGGTATGTTTCAAAGAGGAGCATAGTTTAGGTTATGACTTACCAAAGAAAATTATAAAAACATTTAATATTAAAGAATGCATTAAAATACATAAATTATGAAACTGAAGTTCTCAACTCAAGCAGGAAACTATGAAATCACGAAACAATTTTTCGAAACACTTTTATTTATTGAAACTTATTTTTTGTGTAATTTTTGTCAATTCTAACCAAGGTATGTTTCAAGAGGAGCATAATTTAGGCCATGACTTACCATAGAAAATTTATAAATCTATTTAAATTTAAAGAATGCATTAAAATACATAAATTATGAAACTAAAGTTCTCAACTAAAGCAGGAAACTATGAAATTATGAAACAATATTTCGAAACCCTTTTATTTATTAAAAAATATTTTTTGTGGAATTTTTGATTGTCGGGGTTTTATTTACAAAAATAAATTAACGAATAAATGGGACTCTTAATCTGTTGTTTCTGGAACATTCGATTCCGTCTTCCCCAAGAAAGCATGACGATCACGAGTACAACGAAACGCGGTGAGCTTACGATATATCTCACCGCAAAGATGATGTAAAATGGACGGCCCGATCAAGATTTAACGGCGAAGATTAATCTTTAAGATCTACCGGAGCCGATGAAGAGGTGACCGTACTTGGTTTCGAAAGTCAAAGAAAAAGAAGAGATGAAATGGTATAAATAGTTCTGTTCGGGTCAACAAGTTTTTTTTTGCCGCGCGATTGTCAGGTTTGCTTCAAATTCTCTCCACGGATTCTCTTTGAAGACAAGAATTGAGGTTTGAAAGAAAGATCTCTCTTTTTTGTTGTCTTTTGTTGCTTGATAGGATCTTCTCGCCGATGGAAGATCGTTTTTTGTTTAAATTTATTTTGTCAGTGTTTGGCAATGATCTGAGGTTGACGGGGTTTAATTTATTTCCTACTGTGACTACAAATGGGGATAATTTTCGTCCCCCGCTGTCGGTTGGACGGTTGGTTATGTGTTTATTATGCGAGATCAAGATTTCGGGCGGATAATTAAGGCCGATTTTGAAGTAAATCAACCATTGAAGAAATTGCTTGTTTGATTTTACGAGTCGAACGAAACCATCGATAAAATTTTGCAGTTATTGCCCATTTTTTATTTTTTTAATTTTGCCTTTATTATTTTGGTCCATGCTAGTTTTTTTATACTATTAGACCATAAAATTGTCGCTTACATGTGGGAATCGAAATGAACCAACAAGTAAAATTTTGTAATGAAGGCCGATTTTGGCTTTTTTTGGGCCTTCATTTTCTCTAGTCTAGGACCTTGGTAATTTTTATTCAACCAGTAGAACATTAAGTTTGTTATTCTTTGTCATTCTGTAGCGCCATGCCTGGATAGACGTATTATTCAGTTTTTTTGGAAGATATTCGATACAAAGTTGACATAGTTTTATTGAATTCTTCGGAATTTTGAAGATATTTACATATATGAGTTAAGAGTTATTTAAATGCGCAATTTTTTCGATGCAGACCAATCTGCCAGATTTCTTCAGGATGGAGGGTCAAAATACTATCACATTGTGCGCTATTTGGAGAGATAAGCGCATGGAATTGGACTTGGAGGAAAACATTTCAGTCAGAGAGCTTGGGCAGAAACTCCAAAATTTAACGAAAGTCAAAGCTGATACCATGAGATTGCTATTTCCGCAACCCAGTGGAAGAGGCTTCAAGCTACTCATTCCTTTTTCTGAGGAACATTCCAATATAAGTTTGAAGGAAATATCTATTCCGAAGGTACTTAAAAATATAATTTTCATATTTTATTCGTCATTAAAAAATCTCACTGCCAACCTGTTAATAGAATTAAAATATTCAGTTGGTAAATGATTTAGGCCCCCACAGGAGTCTACTGCAATAGATTCTGATCAAGATGATCGTGATCCAGTTAGAGGATTGACTAGACCATCCAGGATTCTCCATGAAGAAATCCTGACCAAGAAGAGCCAGAGACAGCTCAACCTCCAAGAACTCCAATCTAATTTCTCAATCCTGATGCCCAGATGTTTGACAACTCTGACCCATATTGTGACTTCAAATGAGGATCTACTGTGCTCCTTCCCGCTTCCCGAGCGCGCTGGTCCATGACAGCATCCCAGGGTTGCAGACTATTCCGTTTCAGTGCAACCCGCTCGCATTAATGTCCCATTGGGATCGTTTTCCCCTCTTGTTTTGATAGGTCTGATCAAGGATCCTATCAGTATACTTTCAAAGGACCTTTCATTCAGTGATTTTGGTATTGAGTTTCTTTTGAATACTTCACCACCTTTTGGGTTGCCTCTTGGCTTGACTACATTTCTTTCCATTTTTTCTCCTTATTAGGCACTTGTTTTTAAAATCGAGGATAAATTTAGGACTAAAAATCTCATAAAGGGATGGAGATACTCTTCTCAGATCAAGAAGTGAACATCATTCTCTTGATTAGGTAAACGATATAATTTTTATTTTAATTGTACTTAGGGAAAACAACCCAGAGTGTCTAAGTCAGGAGAAAAGGGAATAGTGTTAAAGGAGAATAACTCAAATTCATATAACCAATATTTGTCATTTTCTTTCTCGATTGAACTATTTCCTTGTTTGCATGACAGGGAAAGCCAATCAGAATGTTGGGAGTATTTGAGCATGAGATTGAGGAAATTTCTCAAAGTAGATCAAAGTCAGATTCCAGAATTCGTGGTTTTGAAGAGGAAGAAGAAAGGCTGAGGCATCGATTGTTGACCGCAGCCCAACCCTCCTTGAAACTCCCTCAAGGGCCTTATATATTCTGTGAATTCCGCACTCTGACCGTTCCAGGGATGGAGGTACTTTTTCTCCCTTGAGTAGTTTCTGCAGGCTATGACAAAAATCTTCATCTTCATCCAAAATTCCATCATTGTCATCGTCACCAGCTTGAGTTATGATGAGAAATTGGGCAGGCTCATTCTCATCCTGGCGTCACACTAGTGTTGATGACAATGATAATTTATTCATCATCTCTTGTCATCTGGGTGAGGTTAAAAGATGTAGAATGATGAGAGATGAGACAAAGTGGTCATCATCATGATTATTATTGTTATCCTACTTGAGGATAAGAGACGAAGTTTAAGATGATTTTTTCTTCTTCGTTGTCATTCTGGTGGGAAGAATGATACTTATGATGAGGAATATAAGAACCTGAGAGTTCTTATCGGGGAAGAGAAGGAGACCATTGGTAAGATCCTCTCCAGGAACTACGAGGGAGGGACGAGAATGCCGGAAAGATCATCGGTATTTCTAGAGGGAGAATGAAAGTAGGAAGAAAATGGCCGGAGGAGGATATATGAAAACTAAACAAATTTGATATTTCTTGGATGCCTTATTGGGTTGACCAAAATTACATGTATGATGGGAAATGACCCAAATGCCCTACCGGGTTGAAATGGTGAAAATGCCCTAGATATAATGGGGATCATATCAGATGACTCGTCATGGTACTCACAAAATCGTCATCGGTGATGACGAAGCATAACTCTTAAATCAATTCCCACAGATTTCCTTCCAAACCTGAAACTTTATTTGTTCTGTTGAAATTAAACCAACCAGAAACCATGAATTGTCTTTGAATTTCAGTTGACCCCACCACCCTCTGAAGCCCTTAAAAGAATGCACATGCTGGCCTGTGATCCGGGCATCATCGCCATCATGAACAAGGTGATGCAACCGTCCATCTTCCAATTACATCCATCCACCTGTCCCCCCTCAAATCTGCCCCTCTTGCAGCACCGTTGGCGCGTGGGGATCATGTCCGAGATGGCACCCGTGGGATATGTGGGTATCAGCCCTAGTTGCCTCCTTGGTCTCAACAAGGTCAGCAGTTGATATTTACTTTATATTTTTTTAAAATAAAAAATATTTCGTTTTTACAATGATTATCAATCCTAGTGTTACCACATGCAAAGCCTGCTTAACTTGGAAGTTCTTGTATCTCTGTAAAGCTCAAGATTGATGAGAGAAATATGGTTTATCAGTATGATTGTATTGGCTGGTTTGACATCAACGATAGATGGAACATCCTTAGTTGATCAATCGATTTGTCTTGATTAAGATCGGACTGATTTGTCCAATCTTATCAAGAGGGCTCTTCTGTTCAGCAGTCGACTAGTCCAATTGGCCCATTAAGTGTAATGAGCTGATGGATTAGAGACGAGTTATCCCATATCAGCAGTTCTTCCATCCATATCAGTCAAGTTGATCGGTCAGCAGTGCTGATCGATGGCGGGATAAACCCTTGATCAATCGGTGATTGGATCAAATATGGATCTGGATGATCAACGATCGGATCAGATCGTCAATCTGATTGATCATTCAATTTGATCATAATTGAGATGATCCCTAGAGAGAGAAGAATCAGGGGAAGAGAGACCAGGAGCATGGCGACGGGAGAATGACAATATTGTTACCCAAACTCACTTAGGTTGATACAACCCCGGTACAAATACAACAAAAGATTAAAGAGTAAAACACTTACCCTTAGTTCAAATAGTCTCCTAATAAACGGTTTATTTACTGCGCAGAATCAAGGGAAAGAAATATCTCTCCGGCTCCGAACCGACGATCTTAAGGGCTTCAGAAAGTACGAGATTATTAAGAAAACTCTGCTCCATGAGCTCGTATGTTCTTCCTCCCTTATCTTCTACTCCGTCATTAAGCAATTATTTTGACCTGTTCTTATTTCAGGCTCACATGGTCCACTCTGATCACAATGCTGATTTCTATGCCCTCGACAAACAGGTAATTAAAGTAGAGAAAATAAAAATTTCGAATTTTATTTATTTTATTATTATCTCTCCCTAGAGACCATGAATTACCAGTTGACTCATCTTGTTAATTATTTATGTGAATTGTCCATTCTGTCCACAATGCTTGTTTCCTCTCTCTCAACAAACGTAAATGATATTGCCAAAAATAAAGGACTTTTATCACGACTTATTTATTTAATAGTAATCACCGATTGTCATTATTGGGAGTTGGTGGTCAATGCAGCTGAACGAGGAGGCGGTTAGTCTGGACTGGACGAGGTCCAGAGGGAGGACGTTGACTGGACGTGCACAGACAGAGACTTTTGGTGACATGGCAAGCTCTGCCGCAGTCAATAGTGGTCCCCACAAGCTTGGAGGCGGTTTGGTCAATGGGTCAAACACTGATCCTCGGTCAACCTCTGCTGCCGCTGCCATTCGCCGCCATCTCTCAACTGTCAATGGGCTGGACCGTGTAGGCCCAGAACCTGACCTAGACTCCACCCAGTTGCTCACCAATCTACGCCCAGTTGAGGAATTCGGCCCAGTGAATGAGCCGATCACGAACTCTAGTCTCCGGTCAACCTCCACCTCCCTCGCAAATGGCGTGGACCAGGCCAAATTGAACACAGACCGGGCTGAACTCAACATAGACCGATCCGAACTCAACATGGACCGTGCCGAAGAGAACACAGACCGGTCCGAACCAGACTCAGACCGGGTTGAACCAGATTCCGAGCCGGGCGTCTCCCCTTTGACCATAGAGTCAGAATTGGTCCAGGGGGATGGGCCTGCCATTGTGGCCCATCGCAGAATTAACGATGCCATCGAGTTGCTGCGCCGCCAAGCATCCCCAGCCGAGGCTGCTTCCTCTCTCCACACCCTCCTCAAGATCGTCAGGTCCATAATTTCCTAAAATTCCTTTTTTAAAAAATAAAAAATAAGCATTTTAGTATTTACTAGTTCCAACCAAAATTCCTCAGGAACATCATCGACAATCCGGGAGAGAGCAAGTTCCGGCGGCTCCGAAAGGTGACATTCTCTCCCCTCCATACAAAATTCATCATCATAATTCCCACAAAACTTTGCACTAATCCTCATTTTTTTTTCTTTGTTCTCTAATCTCCGCAGGCCAATCCTGTGATACAGCGCCACGTCGTCAGCCGCCCAGGTATAAAAAAAAATCAAACCCATTGTAAATAATATGAAAAAATAATGCCTGAGGAAATTGATTTGTTGGGTGGTCAAGATGGAGATTATGGAATTAAATTGAGGATATTTTGGGCAGGAGCCATGGAGGTGCTGGCGGTGATGGGATTCTATGAGGATGCTGACGCAGTTCTCGTTATGAAGAGGAACGACCCGGGCCTTCTTTGGCTTGCCAAGTCCTCACTCGAGGTAATTGTACCCTCTACTGAGGGTACCTTCTAGAAACTGGGCCTAATGGGTCTTGGCCGAAAAATTGAATGGGTCTTGTAAACTAAACTTGGACCAACATTAAATTACTATCGTCCGGGATGGGACGATGGACGTCCCGTCCCGAAGAATTTCGTCCACGTCCCGTCCCATCCGAGATGTTCTCGTCCCGTCTGACGTCCGGGATGGAAGAAATAGGTCACCCCTATGAATGGTCGGCTCGCGCCCGACATCCCCTGGTCGCTCCCAAGCGGCTCTCGCGCGGCTTTCCCTCTCGTCTCCTGCTCGGCAGGCGATTATAAATCGCGTCATGTCGGGGGCGACTTTACGTCCTCTCATTCGATAGATCTCCCTGACTGAACAATTTTCTCGTTCATGGAAGAAATAACCGTCGTGTCCGCGTCTGTGCACTATAGTCCTCACCTGAGGTAAGCTTACTTTTATAGCTCCGGATCGTCCCGGACGTGGACGATGGACGGGATGCGACAAATTTTGTCCCACCCGACGTCCGGATTCAGTGCAGGGACGAAAGGCGGTATGAAAACCCTCCCGTCCAGTCCTCCTGGGACGAATTTTCGTCCTGTCTGACGTTCGGATTCAGTGCAGGGACGAAGGACGGGACGAATTTTTCATCCGACGGTACAAAAACTGTCCAGTCCGGGGAAAAAACCGTCCCGTCCCTCTACCCGGACGAAAAAAACCCGTTTAATATTTTTAATATATTGATATACATTTCTCTAAGTTCTTTAGGGAAGTACGGAGGAGAGAGAATGCAAAGGGACATATGTACGATTATTTTTGAGCGGCGTGAGTTTGCACGCGCGTAAAAATACAGGGACTTTGATGCAAATTGTCATCGCGAGGCCACGTGGCTATATCTCAACTGTCAGATGTGAATCCGGCGGTGGTTTATCGTTCAGATTTGTCTGTTGATCGTCGGAGACCTTCAGACAAACGATTTTTTCGTCCCACGGGGCGAATTTTACTCCCCAATTTCGTCCAAACCCTTGGACGGGACGATTTTTTTGTCCCGGAACCAAAAAATCGTCCCTGCACTATACTTGCTTTGCGGTGACGTTACCCCCAAGAAAGTGGGCCTAATGGGCCTGGATTGGAAAAGTCAACGGGCCTTTTACAGCTAAGCTTGGACCGACGTTCGATGCATCTGAACCGCTGGATCATCATCCAACGGCCGGGAAGCCGTTGTCGTTTCCGCACGTGATCCGCAACTGGCGTGGGGCCCACGTCATGGGCGCGGAAGACGGCGCACGTTAAAGGCCACGATCCCCACTGTCGGTCAACGTTGACTGTCTCTGACGTCATGCCACGTGGGAGGTGACCGTACGGGCGGTGACCCGACCCCGCCGCTCCTCGAGGTGAGAGCGGGAAGGACAAATTTCAAAGCGTTAATTTATTCCAAAACTGCGGTTAAAAACACTAAAAAAAGGCGTGGTTTTTTATTTTTCTCACAGATTTAATCTTTTTATACGTTTTTACAACTGCTATTTGTGAATTTTCTGGAGTTTTTTTTCTAGAATCGGAAATGGGGATTAAGATAGTAAGAAGAAGAAGAAGAAGAAGAAGAAGAAGAGAAAATTACTTAAGTTTCTCTGCGTTGGGCCTACTTTCCTCTGCTCTACTCGTTCCCACTCTTCTCTGCCGAGGTTGGTCTGAGCAACTCTCTCTCTCTCTCTCTCTCTCTCTCTCTTTCTTTCTCTCTCTTTCTTTCTCTTTCTCTCTCTTTCTCTCTTTCTCTTTCTCTCTCTCTCTTTCTCTCTCTCTCTCTTTCTCTTTCTCTCTCTCTCTCTCTCTCTCTCTCTCTTTCTAGCTCTTTCTTTCTCTTTCTGTCTCTCTTTCTAGCTCTTTCTCTCTCTATTGTTTAGTCGCTTTCTAGTCAGCTCAGAGTCAGTTTCGCCCGGTTCTTCAGGGGGGAAGAACAGGAGAGGGCGAGTAAGGCGATTCAAGATTGGCATTTGCTTTTCTCTCTCTCTCTATCCATCTTTTTTTCTGGGTTCTTGCTCTTCTAAGATTTGGGTGAAGAAAAAGGCGTGGTCTTTGCTGTGTTGGGTTCTCGTTTGGTTTCTATTTGTGAGTTTTTTGGTGGGTCGTCTTCGTCTTTGGATTTTATTGAACAATGTGGGTTTCCCCCCTTAGTTTTGTCCTCTATTTTGCGTTCTTATCTTGCAAAACGAACCCGGATGGCGCGTTTTGAGGTTTTTTTATTTCCTATTGGATTGAGTTTTTGGGCCTGTTCTTGTCTCGTTGATTATTTTCTAGATGTTATGTTTTCTGGGTTTCTGACCTTTTTTTATGTTTTTTTTCTAAATGGAAGATCTTCGAATAGAGTCTTGGATTCCTTCGGCAGAAATCAAGATCGTTCGGCAGAATGAAGTCTCTCTGTTTTATTCCTCCTCTAGTTGTCGCGTTCGTGGGTATTAAATGCCCAATCGGTTTTCACTAATTTTTTATTTGCTTTCTTGATTCCAGTGATTATTCGAATATTTCTTTTTCTAGATGGGAGATCTTCTAATCGAATCGTTGATATTTCCACATTTTTATATACATGCTTTCATGATTCGAGTAATTATTCGGTTGATTTTTTTAATTCCGTGGTAAAAATTTTCGGGTTTTTTTTAATTTCAGGCCTTTGTTAACTGCAATGGCTTCTGCCATTTCTGACGGTGATATCTTCAATGAGACCACATGCGGATCTTTGTTGCATCAGCTTCAGGTATACCATCTTTCTAAAAAAATCAACTTTGCTCAATTCTAGAGAGAGAAACTTGGAAATTCCAAGTTGGGATGGGCTGATTTTTTTTTTTTGATTTTTTTAGAAAATATGGGATGACGTGGGAGAGAGTGATGAGGAGAGAGATAGGATGCTCATGCAATTAGAACAAGAATGTTTGGACGTGTACAAGAGGAAAGTTGACCAGGCATCCAAGAACAGGGCTCTTCTCCTACAATCCCTCGCTGACTCTCGGTCAACTCTGGTCAACCTTTACTCAGCTCTGGGAGAGAGTAGCGACTTTAGCACGGTAAATAATTTCACGCAATACATTTTCTTTTGATTTTTTCTTAGTTTTTTTGATGATTATAATTTAACCCGGATAATTACTAGATTGAGAAATCGCATGCCACAATCAAAGAACAACTAGCAGCAGTGACGCCGGTTCTGGAAGAGCTGAAGAAGCTGAAAGAGGAGCGGGCCAAGAAATTTTCTGACGTCATTTCGGAAATCCAGAAGATAAAAATTGAGATTAATGGTGGTTTGAATTCCAACAAGCCACCCGTATTTGATGACGGCGACCTTTCTTTGAAGAAGTTGGATCAGTTCCACTCTCATCTTCAAGAACTTCAGAAGGAGAAGGTCACAATCATTATTCAAATATGATATTTTCTTTCTTATTCATTTTAAAGTTCATTTGATTATACTAATTTATTACTTCCTTGTCAAATTCGTTTTAAAATTTAATATTCGAATTTCTTAGACGACAAGATACGAAATTCAGAATGAACAGAAAAAGACCGAACAAGATTCGAAATCTAGAGTGTAAAATGACTGGAATTTTCTCAACTGCAATGGAAACTCCGATATCCATAATTTAAAAAATGAGTATAGGGAGTCAGCTTTCTGTAATTTAGGAAATTAATACGGGAATAGATAGATAGTTCCTTAAAATCCAGAATTTAGCAAGTCAATAGAAGCAGTCAGCTTTATGTTTCTTTTGATTGATGTTCTGAAATCCAAAAGTTGGGAAATAATAATTCCTTTGGACTTCATTTTAAAATTCAAATATAATAATTTCTTTTCAAATTCGTTTGAAAGTTCTTTGATGGTTGAATTTTTCCTCTGTTTACAGAGCGAACGACTCCACAAGGTTTTAGATTTTGTGAACATGATACACAATCTTTGTGGAGTATTGGGCATGGATTTCTATGCCACTGTGACTGAGGTTCATCCCAGTTTGACAGACTCTGCTGGTGTCCGATCGAAGAGCATCAGTGATGACACATTGTCCAAGCTGGCTATGATGGTTCTCTCACTTCAGGAAGAGAAAGCGTCTAGGCTGCGCAAGGTGAATTTTTGACCCTCTTCCTCTCTCTAGAGATTTGATTAAAATTCAACTCTTTAATTTTCAATGGAAAATATCTATTTACTTCTCTATCTATTTATCTATTTTATCTATCCGTCCATGTATCCATTTAAATTCCTAATAGATAGATAGATAAATAGAAACTTTGGTTCTCTCTCTACAAGAAGTGAAAGCGTCCAGATAGATGGATAGTCAGCCATGATGGTTCTCTCTCAATTAGAACAGAAAGCGTCCAGGCTGTACAAGGTGAAACCAAAACCCTCTTTTTCTCTCTATGGATTTGATTCATGGTTCAACTCTTCTGTCCTTGATGAAAAATAACTATCGATTTATGTATGTATCTATCTACATATCCTTTAATCTGTCTCCTTGATAGATAGATAAATAGACAGAAATCTTGGATAGTTGTACACATTTACCTCCAATGCTGAGATAGGTGGATTGTGGCCCTTATTCCATTCTAAAGATTTGATTCCATTCCAGCAATTATTCTTAAATTTTGACGTCTATCGAAAGGAAATGAAGCTAACCTTGGTTACTGGAACACTTTTAGCTGCAAGCCTTGTCGGCCCAGTTGATTGATCTATGGAACCTAATGGATACTCCCGAGAACGAGCGGGGCCTGTTCAACCACGTCACCTGTAACATCTCAGCTGAGGTCAACAAGGTCAACGATCCCAAGGCTCTTGCACTCGATATCGTGGAACAGGTTTGGATTAATTTTAATACTGTAGTATCAATTCCCTTTCAGTAACTTCACTATTTTTATTATCTCTATTAAAAGGCCCAGATGGAAGTTGAGAGGCTCGACCAACTAAAGACTAGCAGGATGAAGGAGATTGCATTTAAGAAGCAGGCCGAGCTTGAAGAGATATACGGCCGGGCCCACATTGAAGTTGACTCTGTTGAAGCCCAGGAGAGGATAATGTCTATGATTAATGCTGGAAATGTGGAGCCTTCAGAACTTTTTGCTGACATGGACAACCAAATCTCCACGGCTAGAGAGGAGGCTCTTGGCAGGAAAGAAATTCTTGAAAAGGTTGACCGGTGGATGTCGGCGTGTGAGGAGGAGAGCTGGCTTGAGGATTATAATCGGGTGGGTGACGTTTTACTCTAATTTTCTTGGAATTAATTTGAAAATTTTAGTGGGTTTAGGATTTTAGATGTTGGGGTGGCTTTTCTGCTAACAGTCTTGGGTTTAGATGTGGGGTTTAGTGGTTTAGAATTCAGGGGTTTGGCTTAAGATACTATCGTTAGGGGTTTAGGATTTAAGGATTAGGGCTTTAGGATATGAGGTTTAGAAGTTTGGGGTTTAGGGTTTGCATTGAGTATAATGTTGATTAATCAATACCACTGGGTTGATTTGTGCAGGATGAGAATCGGTACAGTTCTAGCAGAGGAGCACACTTGAACCTTAAACGGGCCGAGAAAGCCCGCGTGCTGGTCAACAAAATTCCTGGTATTTCTGTACTTACGATTAATTATTTTTGATATTCATAGTATTATCTAAAGCCTAAGTTAGAAAAGATTCATTCTTCGAACCTCAAACAGACTGAGAAAGGTCGTGTGCTGGTCAACAAAGTTCCTAGTATGCATGAGCGTTATATCTAAATGTGTGTTATGTTCTTAACGTAATCTAAAACCTAGTCTAGAAAAGATTCATTCTTTGAACCCTAAACGGGCCTAGAAATCCCTCGTGCTGGTCAAGCAAACTCCTTGGTATGCATGGGTTTTATCTTTATTGAAATAAATTTGATGTTCTTATTATATTCGAAAACATAAGCTAGAAAAGATCCATTCATGGACAATCTAGTAATTTCTTGGGTTATTTCCGGCAACTTAGTTTTTCATGTTTTAATGTTCATCAGGTCCATTCCGGTATCTTAATGTTCATATTTTTTGTGTCACTCAGCTCTTGTTGATAATCTCGTGGCGAAGACACGGACGTGGGAGGAGGAGCATGGCATGGCCTTTGTCTATGATGGCGTTCCTCTATTGGCCATGCTGGACGAATACATCATGCTCAGGCAGGATAGAGAGGAAGAAAAGAAGAGATTAAGGGTGACCTCTCTTTCTCTCTCACTTTCCATCTCTCTCTCTCTCTTTCCATCTCTCATTCTCTTTCCATCTCTCTCTCCCTCCTTTTCCATCTCTCTTTCTCTTTCCATCTCTCTCTCTCTCTCTTTTTCCATCTCTCTTTCTCTTTCCATCTCTTTATCTGGATCTCTACTGAAGTTCATCATCACTGGGAATGAGAACAGTAGGATGAGGACTCGTCGTAGTTCTCTCGTCACTTTCTCTAGTTTTACACTTTCAGATGATGAGGTTGACGAGATGTCCTCTCTGTCATCCCTCGTAGATGTCGAATTTGTCATCCTTGATGAACATTAATCTCTATCTCTTACTCAAACTCTTGTCTGTTGCTATCTACATCTTCCCATCTCTCTCTCTCTCTCTCTCCCTATCTCACTCAATCTCTACTTCCTTATTATTCTGTATCTATCAATCACTTTCTACTCTTGTTAATATCTCAATGTTGTTTATTCTGTATATATGTAGCTCATTCTTTTTCTACCCATCTCTCTCTCTCTCTCCGTGTCTCTTTCTTTCCAAATTTTATCTCTTGGTCTCTGTCCGTATCTCTCTTTAGGATCTATACCTTCCATGTCATTATCTCATTATCTCCCATCGCTTTTCCCATCTCTCTCTCTCACTCTCACTAAACCTCTATCTTTATATCCATTTGTGTCTATCCTTTTCTTTCTACTTTTATTTGTCCTCAATAGTATCACTATATCTATCAATCTCTTTCTCTTCATCTCTCGCTCTCACAACAACTGTATCTCTTTATTCATCTGTATCTATCCATCTCTTTCTTTTATTTTGTTTGAAAAAATCATTCTTTTATTTACATCTCTATCTCGTCATCTCTCTGGCTCTAAAGTCTTTCACCGTCTCTATTTATCCATCTCTCTCATTACACCTCTATCTCTTTATGCACCTGCATCTACCCATCTCTCTCTGCTTTTATTTATATCTCAATAACATCTTTACATCTATCAATATCTTTCTCTTTATATCTCTCTCTCTCTCTCTCTCTCTTTCTCTCGCACTACACCCCTATCTCTATATCCGTCTGCATCTATCCATCTCTCGCAACTTTTATTTATATTTCAATACCATCTTTACATCTATCAATCCCTCTCTCTTCATCTCTCCCTCTCTCTCCTCACACCGTTATCTCTATATCCATCCGTATCTACCCATCTCTCTCTACATTCTTTTCTATCTCAATAATGACACTATCTATCAATCTCTTTCTCTTCATCTCTCTCTCACTCTCATAACACCTCTATCTCTACATTCATCTGCATCTACCCATCTCTCTCTACTTCTATTTATATCTCAATTGCATCTTGACATCTTTCATATCTCTCTCTTCATCTCCCAACTCAAAATCTATCTCACTATCTCTCTCTATCTCTTCTTTCAGGATCAGAAGAAGTACAACGAGCAGCTAAACGCTGAGCAAGAATCCATCTTTGGGTCACGGCCCAGTCCGAGTCCGGGCCGCCCATTGGGCCCAAAAAAGATAATGGGGCCACGGGCCAACGGGACGCCGACTAAGCGCCTCTCGCTTCACAACGGCGGCCCCCGCTCCGCCGCCAAAGACTCCAAGAGAGACAACGGCAGCCGCCTCTCGGCCCCCGCTAATTACGTGGCCATTTCTAAGGACGACTCTCTTCCTGACACGCCCTGAGGTGAGTAAATCCACTGTTAACTATGCCTAAATATGTTGTTTAACTTCTGTAATGATCATCATTAGTGGATAGACCTGCCTTCAAGTGTTAATTGATTGGCTTCCCTGTTATTAAGTGCCCATTTCTCTCATATTTAATCCGTAAATACGGATAAGTTGAGAGCTAATGAAGCCTACATATGTTGTTTAACTTCTGTAATGATTATGATTAGTGGATGGACCCCACCCTCAAGTAATAATTGATTGGCTTCCCTGTTCCTAAGTGCCCATTTATCTCATTTCTAATCCCTAAATTTCGATAAGCTGAGTGTTAATTCTCCCTAAATATGTTGTTTAACTTCTGTAATGATTATGACTAGTGGATGGAACCCACCCTAAAGTGATATTTGATTGGCTTCCTTGTTCTTAAGTCCCCATTCATCTCATTTCTAATCCCTAAATTTCGATAAGTTGAGTGTTAATTCTCCCTAAATATGTTGTTTAACTTCTGAAATGATCATGATTAGTGCATTGACCCCCCATCAAGTGTTAAGTGATTGGCTTCCCTGTTCCTAAGTGCCGATTTATCTCATTTCTAATCCCTGAGATGGATAATTTGTTTAGTGAAGCTTAAATATGATGTTTAACTTCTTTAGTGATCATGGTTAGTGGGTGGACCCCTTTTGACTCCTTGTTCTCAACTTATTCATCTTGTTTCTAATCCTTGAGATGGATAAGTTGAGTGTTAATTAAGCCTGAATATGTTGTTTTAACTTATGTAATGATCAGCATTAGGGGATTGACCCCGTCAAGTGTTAATTGATTGGCTTCCCTGTTCTTAAGCGCCTGAAAGTTGCGTGAATTTTAATGTCATTTCCAATCCCTGAGATGGATAAGTTGTGTTAATTAAGCCTAAATATGTTTAATTTCTTTAATGATCATTATTAGCGGATGGACCCTCTCAAGTGTTAATTGATTGGGTTCCCTCTTTTCTCTAGGGCCTGCAAATTACGTAGCCATTTATCTCATTTCTTGTCCCTGAGATGGATAAGTCGAGTGTTGATTAAGCCTTAATATGTTGATTATCTTCTTTAATGATCATGATTGGCGTATTCTCAGGTGTTAATTGATCGGCTTCCCTGTCGTCAAGCCAATGCAAATTACGTTGCCACTTACCACATTTCTGAACCCTGAGATGGATAATTTTAGAGTTAATTAGGCAAAAAAAGGTTTAAAACTTTTTTGATAATCATGATTAGTGTATGGATCCTCTCAAGTATTAATTGATTGGGTTCCCTGTTCTCGAGCGAATGCAAATTACGTTGCCATGTACCTCATTTTTAAGACCTGAGACGGCTAATCAAGTGTTAATTGATCTTAAATATGTTGTTTGACTTCTGTAATGACCATGATTAGTGGACGCACTCTGGGGTAAGGCTAAATCTCTAGCGTTAATTAACTTCTGTGCACTCTAAATCCTCTTGCAACCCTACGATATATAGATATCATCTAAATTAAGATTAATTATTGGTTCTATGTGGTGATATTGATAATTCATGGCAAAAAAAATAAAATTATTTTTGTTTTTAGGTGTCAAAATCAACTCGTCTGGGTGGTGTAGTCGGTTATCACGCTAGTCTCACACACTAGAGGTCCCCGGTTCGAACCCGGGCCCAGACATGTTTATATATGTTTTAGGTATAATAATAATGCTAATAAATTAGTTTTCATTTAACTGAATGGTAAATTAGTAAAAAAATCACGCATATAATTTATTGGGTTCATATGAGTTAAACACTTGAGCCATGAATGAGTATTAAAATCAATAAATATAATTTGGATTCCATTTCAATTAATTATCCAGATATGAGTTGAATCTTGAATCTAAATTGGATGATATTTTTAAGTGGATAACATCACCATTATATATGTTTTAGGTATAATAATAATGCTAATAAATTAGTTTTTATTTAACTGAATGGTAAATTATTAAAAAAATCACTCATATAATTTATTGGGTTCATATGAGTTAAACACTTGAGCCATGAATGAGTATTAAAATCAATAAATATAATTTGGATTCCATTTCAATTAATTATCCAGATATGAGTTGAATCTTGAATCTAAATTGGATGATATTTTTAAGTGGATAACATCACCATAATGGAGGTTTGATGGGTCATAGTGACACTTCTTTTTCTTTTGATAAAATAATGCTAATAAATTAGTTTTTATCTAACTGAATGATCAATTATTAAAAAAAATCAACGCTTATAATTTATTGGGTTCATACGAGCTAAACATTCAGCCATGAGATGCGAAGATCAAATAGATATAACTAGGATTCTACATCAATTAGTTATCGAGATATAAGTTGGATCTTGAATCTATATTGGATAACATTTTTAGGTGGATAACAGCACGATAATGGAGGTTGGATGGGTCATAGTGCTACTGGATATCGATATCGTCAAGCAGATAGGGATGACAATTATGAGTACAATAATTATAACAGAACAGATAAGGGATGACATGCGAAAAATTATTAGAATATTTTTCTAATTTAATTTTAACATAAAGTTGATAAAGCTGATTGGCTATAAATAAGCGTTATCTAGATTTCTTGTAGGATTACAAAAAATCGCTTTATTTATGAAAGATATATTGGAAGGATTAAAGAGTTTCATACAAGTAGGGGTTGGAAAATAATAATATGTTTTGAATATATATTAATAGAGTGAATTAATTTCGACAAGTCTGGGTGGTGTAGTCGGTTATCACGCTAGTCTCACACACTAGAGGTCCCCGGTTCGAACCCGGGCTCAGACATTATATTTTGCATGTAAAAAAAAATCTGCTTTTTCAATAATTTTATTTAATGATTAACCGCACTGCTAACTGCTAAGGTAATTTTTTTTTAATTTAATGCACATCAAAAATCGTTTCTATTTTATTCCCATCCATTCTCAATCCTCAGAACCCCATCCAAGTGTCCACCACTCTGATAGTTTATTAGGTTTATATGAGTGAGCGTCAAACATACAAAGATCAGTTGATATAAATTAGCTACCATTTTCAATTAATTACACAGCTTCAATCCTTTCCCAAAATTCAGAAATCCAGATGGGGTATTCTGCCAAATTTGTTAGGTGTAAATGGGTCCACGGTATTCTTCGTATTAAATCCTTAAAAAAAGTTGTTTAAGAAAATTTACTAGATAGTCAATTAATTGATACTTGTCCATCCTCCATCCATTGAGTAAGAGGCTGGAAATATATACGGATAAAATGGGTTTAAATGAGCCAGCCATACTAGACAAACGTTTGACAATCAATTTAATTAGTGGGAACTTATGTCTTCTTCAATTCCACATCCAAGCAGCCATTGATTCCACAAAATGAATTATGTTTACGCGTCTAACCACAAATAATTTATCTGCATTTCATGATTAGTTAGTTGGAGAAACTAGACCTATTGATAGGGTTAAATCAATCATTGCGTAATTAATATATATGTTGATATTACTAATTAATAAGGTTGGCCAATAAGGATTTTTGGGCCATTAAAGTTGTTAAAAAGAATAATACATGGGGCTAGAGAGCCTCACACTTTATTTTTAGACGTGTGAATACATACTTAAGCTTAGAGCTTATGAAAAATTCACATAAAATCTAAATAGATGAAAGCCTTGGACGAAATACTCATGCAAGAGTTCTTCATGTGCGCATCCCTCTCCTCTTGACATGATAGAAAAGTGAAACACTAATGATGAATAATAAACCATAAATTAAAGTTAAATACATTAATTAAGGCTTTAAATTTATATACAATTTATAGTTTATCTTAGGAGTACAAAGCGAGTAAGGGTCAAATACACATGGGGAAAGTATGGAATAAGTGGATGAAAAATTTGTTTTCTATTTTACAACTATTTTTTTTCTTACTCATTAAATAAATATAATTGAAAGATTAAAAATCAATGCAAAATAATACTAAGATGCTGGGACAAAAAATTTCCCATCGAAACTAATTAATTTCCTTAGATGGAATTTTATTTTTTTTTATAGTTTATAATACAATTTCAGGAATATGATTAATTTTTTAAGTAATTGATACTAATTAGTTCTTATTAAATACCCTCGAAGGAACTTTCACAATGCTGAATGATGATTGATAGAGGTGGCATGAATGGATTGGAGTAGGCAAACAAAAACTAAAACTGATTATGACAGAGATGGTGGGGGATGCACATGAGTGAATTTCAAATCAGGGCCAAGTGATGCAGAGTAACAGTTTGTGGTGGCGACATGGACGGAGGCGGATAAAAGTGGGTCAGAGGTGGATCCAATTTTGGCTTTCAGGAAGGAAAAACCTAGGATATCCTCCATGAAAATAATATCATATAAAAGATGAAGAGGTTAGTCCGAAAAAAGACAAATATTACACTAACTTTGTTGAGTCCACATGCCCAACTGGTTGAGTGGTACTTGCTTTTCACAAGCCTTGATTAGTATATCACTCTTTCAGATAATTTTATTTAAAGATTCAAGAACATACCCAAATGAAATTTTGAATGAAAAAATCACTCTACTAATTGTAGTTAGGAAGAAATTCCAAGAACAGATGGGGGTTTCTTATTTTTTGACCAAAGTCCATGGATGGATTGAGAAGGTTGATGAAACATAAATTATTGGGTTATTTCTCTAAACTTTATATATTTTTATGCATTAAAAAAATTTTATATGCATTTTATTAAGCTTAAAATGATTAAATTGATTTTAGAATGATATTCTGATTTTGATTGATTTTTTTGGACATCATATTCTTAAAGACGTTAATTTCTGATTCAGAATATATTCTTTTATGAACTATTTGACCTTATATTCATGGAGATATGAATTTTGTAAGTCAATATATATATTTATTACTTTTTTGGACTTAGTGTATATTTTTAATTATTTATTAATGTATTTTTTCCTTAAAAATGCACCATGCCATGTTCATCATTCGATTCCATCGAGTGGTGACCAATAAAAAGCATTCACAATGATTAGATGCATAAAAAATGAGAATAAATGTGATGCAATAATCGAGAGAGAAAATAATAAAACAAATAGCTTTTAAAAGTCAATATTTGCAGTGGTACACGTGGTGCCCACGTGTAAATCCATTATTGGTTTAAAACATATGTGATGCTGATGTGGTGCACGGAAATACGTCTCCACATTGTTGGGTTTTATTGGCCTTGGCATGGAGGAAGGCGAAGATTCCCCGCAGCGGTAGACACCTACATAATCAATAAAGACATCGATAAAACCATTGAAACAAAGTACCTTGGGACGGATCACATCTGCGATGCCTTTGATCCTTGAACGAGTCATGTGGAGCTGCTCATGTGCATAGCCTCTAGAAGTATCCAAGTGGTCCTCGACACATTGGATCTCCTCCTCATTGATGAGCCCCGTTCATGCTCCGTCATCATTGTTACGACGTCCCAATCACATCGGGAGTGGAGAGGAGGTGTGGGGGAAGGGAGAAGAAGGGGAAGGTCTCTGAACAATTCTGGCCTGGGTGAATTTTGTTCAGGGCCTTTCCCTATTTATACTAAGTGGGTATTTTTCATAAAAACCCTAAAACTTAAGTATATCTTCCGACATCCAAAATACTATTTGCGTGTGACCCCCCCCTAGGCCCTTGTATCAGTCTAGTTAACAACTCGAGCAACCCAATAACCTTGATTGGCCTTCCAAGTTAATTAACGATATCATCATATAGATTAATTAATCTCCGATCAATTTAACTCAATCGATAGTTTGAGTCTCCAATCAATGAAGTGTCAAGCTACACCTCATGCTCTAGAAGATACAAAAGAGTGTGTGTCAGCTCACTCATGGAACGTGTTCGTCATTGATTACCAGGTACATATAATCCCACATCCACTTAATGCTCCTAGGACGACTTAAGGTATGGTCCATTGTCAAACCCTAATCAGTCATCCCAGTTAGTATTGATCTGTTTGGAAATCATCGGAGTACTCTTCTCTGATATTTTACTACCTTGGCCAAGGACTTTCACATCATCTTCCTTGATATATATCCGCTTATATCGAGGGTGGATGATCCGATCTTGACCACTCAGTCATCTTCATGAACTTCTTGATGCACCTGAACTAAAACCATTTAGAATCTTATGATTAAAAATGTGTAAGCCATATTCAAAGTACAACTATTTGTCCACAAGATGTCTTTGGTGTCTCATGTCTAAGGTCCATTTATACAACTGTGACATGAATCAACCTGACTAATAGTTTGGTATAACACTATCTTGGGATTCATACAAATTAATTCAGTGAACTCTTTCCACTTTAGAGCACCCACTATCTATCCTTAGTATATCTACACCTATGGCTACGTGAATGACCCTACTCATCATATGAGTGAGGCTAAATAGTGTTATTCTATCCGGATACTTTGATGTCCTTCTCGCGTATCCTTCTAATATGAATATCTAAAACACATGCTTGAAGGCTAGTGATTTTTCATATTATGATATCATCATAATTCACTAAGTCAGATCATGGATTCATGGACTTCATTATGAGCATCACTTATGCACTATAATGAATATGTCATATTAATGAACATAGAGCAAGATATGGAATGTGTGATTGGTTTACCGATCACATATAATTCTATCACACGTTACACAATCATAAATGATTATTTTTCTTTTCTGTCGAGAGTGCCACATCAGAATTTTATTTGAAGGAAGACAGTTAAAAAAGAGATAAAAGAGAGAAGACTTGTTATGCGGTGCGTGACGACACATTTTTGGATCACACAATTATTGCTTAATAAAATGCATTTTATTTTGACTTTTCGTCTACATAGCGACACATGACATTCTCAGAGAGGGCAATCATGAAAGATGAGGTGATCAGTCTAATAACTAATAGTTGATAATTTGACTTCTCAACCATCAATAGTGAACAAGGAATCGTTAGGGCCGATGACGAGGAAAAAGAAAAAAATGGATGACTATCTACTAGCCACTATTAACATGTTAATTATAGTACCAATTCTCATTATCTCTACCCGCGTTTTCTTGTCATTCCACTTCATATTTTACATGTATTTCAGCTCATCAAAATAATCACTATTTGAATAATATCAAATCCTTGTCACCTTCCTCATGGAGACGATCTGTACATGTTTACTTTTTATTGATTAATCTTAATACCAATGGAAAATTATAACCCTAACTTTTGAGCTTATTTGAGGTGATACAGAACCATCTAAAATTTTGTGCCCTAAAAATCCCTCTGGATTGTGAGATATCACCATTTGAAGTTGGATCAAGCTGGAATGATTTTTTTCTCTCCCTTCATTCGGATTGCTAGTGTGTCCAAGAATCCTTGAATTTCCCAAAGATTCTGCATTGTAATCTGCATTGAAATTTCCTAATGCAAAAAATCAACATTCCTTGATCTACCTTAAAGTATCTTTGAAACCTATATATCCTCTTCACCCATTTTCTCTACCATGAAGATGTCAATTCAATGCATTTTAATCAATGGAAGCATCAATGGGACTCATGGAGATGACTAATGCAACATCAAATCAACAAAGAGCTGATAGTTCATTTCCAATAGAGACCTCAACACCACAACTTCAAAAATAAACCATACTAACCTTCATACTTTAGCCATTTTTAGCAAGTAAAGTGTCCTAATTCAAATGATTTGATTTTGTAAATGATACAAAATCAGAAGAAGATGATGCGGAAAGCAATGAAGAGGCTTGATAAAGCAGAAAATATGAATACTGGGCAAAAATTCTAAAATCAAGATAGAGATAATGAATTGAAATAAACTCCCAAATAGTTCGTAAACAACTCAAGCAATTAAATCCTAATAACTTATGCATTAACGTGTCTGAACCATCCGCTGTTTGTGTTGATTGTGAATAAAATCATGAAGACATCCCTGCCATTTCTATATCATGAAGTGGCACGGAACTCCATTTTATTTATGAGAAAGTAGAAGATGAAGAGATTAAGAGAAGGAAGAAGATAGAGATGAAGAGTTGTGGTTCAACCAAAGGCACCCCAACCCACGTATAAATTACCAGCCTCCCATTACGTTCTCAACTACTTTCAAAATCTCTAAGGCTTTAAATAACCATGAGAAAATAACTGCATGATAGCACTAAGGGAGTCATGGTTATCATCAAATTATATACATGTAACCCTAAAACAGGTAAAAAAAATTGAAATTATCTGAAAAGATTAGCTCTTTTCTCCTGAAAAAAGATCACTTATGAAATAGGCGGGATGTTGTTCACTCAGTCCTTGTATACATGAGTGACAACACACAAATTATTCGGTTATTTCTTGGGAATTTTCATATATTTATACGTTAAAATATTTACAGTTGCGTTTTATCAAGCTTAAAATGATTAAATCTATTTTTAGGCTGTCATTCTAATTCTTGTGCATTTACTGGTATTTTAAGGATTTTTCTGACATCATATTCGTAAAGAAATTAATTTTCTGATTTGAAATATATTTTTATGCATTAAAAGATGTCATGATGACACCTTTTGCATTGATTAGAATTTAGAATACCTGCAAAATAATAAACACCATAAAATAAATATAACTTAGCATATTTATGTTTTTAAATACTCGGAAAGTCAATAAGAATGAATAACTTACAATAATTAATTGTTATCATTCTTTAATGTTTGAGAAATAAATGCACTAAATTTAGTGGGTTTACAAGAATCAACCGTATTATTGAGACATTAGAAGATCAATGTCCGATATAATTTGAATGCATTTCAATTAGTTGGAGAGTATATTAACGTCAATGCTCATCCATAATTCCAAAATCCAGGCGGCCATTGATTATTCCTATTTTATAGGGTTTATTTGAGTCAACGCCATTCTTCATCCTCGTCCGCTGATTCCAACGTTGGTCAACATCTTTCTCCATCGTCCGTGTCCCCGAAATCCCCTATCACCTCTCCCATGCATTCCCATGCAATCCCTTCTATCTCCTTCTTCCTTCTAGAGAGAGAAAGAGAGAGAACGAGATATAGAGAGATAGAGATAGAGAGGAAGAGAGAAATAGAGAGAGAAAGAGAGAAATAGATAAAGAGAGCATTAAGAGATAGAGAGAGAAAGAGAGAAATAGATAAAGAGAGAGCATTAAGAGATAGAGAGAGAAAGAGAGAAATAGATAGAGAGAGAGCATTAAGAGATAGAGAGAGAAAGAGAGAGCAATAGAGAGGGAGAAAGAGAGAGAAAGAGAGAGCAATAGAGAGGGAGAAAGAGAGAGAGAGAGAGCCATTGAGAGCGAGAAATGAGAGAGAAAGAGCGAGAGGAAGAGAGAAATAGAGATAAATAGAGAGAGTGGGAGCGAGATATGGAAAGAGATGGAGAGGTAGAGATAGAGGGAGAGAGAAACAGAGAGATAGAAAGAGAGTCATAGAGAGAAAGAGGGAGCGAGATATGGAAAGAGAGGGAGAGGTAGAGATAGAGGGAGAGAGAAACAGAGAGATAGAAAGAGAGACATAGAGAGAAAGAGGGAGCGAGATATGGAAAGAGAGGGAGAGGTAGAGATAGAGGGAGAGAGAAACAGAGATATAGAAAGAGAGACATAGAGAGAAAGAGGGAGCGAGATATGGAAAGAGAGAGAGATAGAGAGAGAGAGGGAGAGAGAAACAGAGAGCTAGAAAGAGAGAGAAATATAGCGAAAGAGGAATCAAGATATAGGTAGAGAGAAGGAGCGAGATAGAGATAGAGAGAGCGGGAGAGAGAAAAAGAAAAATAGAACGAAAGAGGGAGCTAGATATAGATAGAGAGAGGGAGCGAGAGAGAGATAGAAAGAGGGAGAGAGATAGAGAGAGAGGGAGAGAAAAAGAGAGACATAGAGAGAGAAATAGAGCGAAAGAGGGAGCGAGATATAGATAGAGAGAGGGAGCGAGATATGGATAGATAGAATCATAAAAGAGGGAGAGAAAAAGAGAGACATAGAGAGAGAAATAGAGCGAAAGAGGGAGCGCGATAGAGATAGAAAGAGAGAGAAATAGAGAGAGGGAGAGAAAAAGAGAGACATAGAGAGAGAAATAGAGCGAAAGAGGGAGCGCGATAGAGATAGAAAGAGAGAGAAATAGAGAGAGGGAGAGAAAAAGAGAGACATAGAGAGAGAAATAGAGCGAAAGAGGGAGCGAGATAGAGATAGAAAGAGATAGAGATAGAGAGAGAGGGAGAGAAAAAGAGAGACATTGAGAGAGAAATAGAGCGAAAGAGGGAGCGAGAAAGAGATAGAAAGAGAGAGATAGAGAGAGAGGGAGAGAGAGGGAGAGAGAAGCTGGGAGAGATATACATAGAGAGAGGGAGCGAGATACAGATAGAGATAGGAAGCGAGACAGAGATAGAAAGAGGGAGACAGATATGGAAAGAGAGAGAGAGAGAGGGAGAGAGATAGAGAGAGGCAGAGAGAGGCAGAGAGATAGAAAGAGAGAGAAATAGACAGAGAGAGGGAGCGAGATATAGATATTAGATAGAGAGAGGAAGCGAGACAGAGATAAAAAGAGGGAGAGAGATAGAGAGAATGAGAGAAAAAGAGAGACATAGAGAGAGAAACAAAGAAAGAGTGAGGGAGAGAGATATATAGTGAGAGAAAAAGAGAAATAGAGAGAGAGGGAGAGAGAAAGAAAGGGAGAGAGAGAGATTGAGAGAGAGGAAGAGAGAGAAAGAAAGAGAAATAGAGGAAAGGAGTGAGAGAGAGATAGAGAGAGAGAGACATACCGCGAGAGAGAAGAAGAGAGAGAATGCTGTTGGGAAGGGAAGACCCGGCCATGGAGAGGCCCCAGTGCGGGAGATCGGCCGCGGCGACGACGAAGAAGTCGAGCTTCTCAGTGAAGTTTCAGGACCTCTACAACTTCTCCGTGGAGGGCAGTCTCGAGGACGTCAACGTCCTCAACGAGGTTAGAGAGAGAATGAGGCGCCACGGCAGGGCGTGGAGGGCCATGGAGACCGCCAAGGGCCCCCACTGGTTCGACGGCCTCTCCCTTTCTCTCTCTATCTCTTCCTCTCTTTCTCTCTCTATCTCCTCTTCTCTTTCTCTCTCCGTCTCGCGCCGGCTCAAGCTCTCCGCCATGGCCGACGTCTTCTCTCTCCGGGCGATGATCAGAAAGGGCGTTCCGATGAGCCTACGGCCCAGGGTTTGGCTAACCGTTTCCGGCGCCGGGAAGAAGCGGTCGACTGTTCCGGAGAGTTACTACGGGGAACTGCTCCGGGCCATTGCCGGGAAGGTCACCCCCGCCACTCTGCAGATCGATCGCGTAAGTCGAGCTCTTTAATGGTGAAATCTGATGATCATGATGATAAATATGATGATGATGATGTTGGTGGTTGTGGTCATGGTGATGATATCATTCGTTGATTTAATTTTTGTAGTCAATTGTTTTGACGGCGAACATGATGGAAACGATGATGATGATGATGGTGGTAGTGGTGATGGTGATGATGCTATCATTCGTTGATTTAATCTTTGTAGTCAATTTTTTAATGGGGAACTCTTGGACCATGATGGAAACGATGATATGATGATGATGATGATGGTGATGCTATCATTCGTTGATTTAATTTTGTAGTCAATTGTTAGCGGAGAACTCGTGGAACATGATGGAAACGATGATATGATGATGATGGTGGTGGTGGTGGTAATGCTATCATTCTTTGCTTTAATTTTTGTTGTCAATTGTTTAATGGAGAACTCGTGGAACATGATGGAAACGATGATGATGATGATGATGATGATGTTAATCAGCCAGTTAATTTTTCTTGAGGAGCTCTATTTCTTGTTGAAGCTAATCCACGAAGGGCCTGCGTGCTCCAGACGTGGTATTTTGCAAGAGAAAAAAATACGGCAAAAGCGGAGCATGCTATTTTCTCGTCCATTCGCTGGTGCACGATCTGCGCGACGTGCGACCAGTTCTTTTTTCTTCTGTCTTCCTCCAAACGTGCCAAGTGCACGAAGTCAGGAACGTGGGTTCCTGACTTCTCTATTTAAGTGTCACAGAACGAAATGAAAAATGTTGTATGTTTTCCCTTCCATTGGTCTGCGACCCTCCTCAGGCGAGAGAGGAATTTGAGAAAGAAGAGAGATCCTCTGCTGAAGGCCAACATTTGGTATCAGAGCATAGGTTGCCAGTCTCAAATCCTCTCATGGTGAAGACGTCGTTGATCCCGTCGGCAAGCAGTAGCAGCAGCGGTGGCGGTGGCGGAAGCATGAGCTCGTATCAGTACCCGCAACTCTCGGCGGCGCACTACACCAGCTGGGCGATACGGGTCCAGGCGATCATGGAGGATCAGGGCGTCTGGACAGCAGTTCAACCGGCGCCCGATGCTGCCATCGACATCAAGCTGGACCGGAAGGCGAAGGCGCACCTACTCCAAGCACTTCCGGAGGACATTCTGATGCAGGTGGCACAGAAGAAGATGTCGAAGGAAATCTGGGAGGCTCTGAGCACGAGGTTCGTGGGAGCCGATCGCGTCAAGAATGCACGACTGCGAGCATTGAAGAGCGACTTCGACGCCATGCGGATGATCGATGGCGAATCTCTTGATGATTATGCAGGGAGGCTGTCGACGATGTCGGTCCGATACACCAACGTTGGAGGAACGTTGGACGACACGGCTCTGGTGAAGAAGCTCTTCGACACTGTGCCGGATCGATATCTACCTGTCATCGCCGGCATCGAGCAATTCTGCGACATCGACATGATGCTGTTCGAGGAAGCGTTGTCTCGGCTGAAGGAGTTCGATGAACGCACACGCCTACGTCAAGCCGGTGGTGGTGTTAATGTCGGTGGACAACTTCTCTTCACTCAGGCCGAGTGGGAGGCGCGACAGAAGAAAAATGGAGGTGACTCATCATCAAGCCAGAAGGGCAAAGCATCCGCAGGAGGCGGGAACCGTGGTCGAGACGGCCGTGGTCGTAGCCGGGGTCACGGCATAAGTGTCCGTGGAGAGCAGCAGAATGCTCAAGGCTCAGGTGGCCCTGGAGGTGGTGCGCGTGACAAGAGTCACATACGCTTTTTTAATTGCAGCAAAATGGGACACTACTCCACGCAGTGCAAAGCCCCCAAGAAGACAGAGGAAGTCCACCTCACGCAGACCGGCGACATCGAACCGGCACTGCTCCTCGCAGTGTCAGAGGAGGTACCTCAAGTGGTTCCCTTGCCGCATGACGAATTATCACTGCCTCGGCAGATGGAGCAGGCGGTGGTGTTGCTGAACGAGGAGAAGATGCCACCGGAGCTGCACCAGGCCGACTGCAGCAGATTACCGACGTCTAGTTGGTTCCTCGACAATGGTGCAAGCAACCACATGACGGGGGATAGGAACAAGTTCCGGGAGCTCGACGAGGCCGTCACGGGGAAGGTGAGATTTGGAGATGGCCGATCGGTGGAGATCAAGGGGAAGGGATCCATACTCTTTGCTTGAAAGAATGGAGACCAATGGCTACTTGAGGAGGTATACTACATTCCCAGCTTGTGCAGCAATATGGTCAGTCTTGGCCAACTCACCGAAGCAGGCCACAAGGTGATCATGGACGAGGATCGAATTGAAGTCTATGGGAAAAATCCGATGCGGTTGATTATGAAGGTGAGGCGCACTCCAAACCGGCTCTATAGGATCGAGCTCACCTTGGCATACCTAGTATCCTTGATGGCGAGCTTGGATGATCCGGCGTGGCTGTGGCATGCACGCCTGGGTCATGTGAATTTCCAAGCGCTGAAGATGCTTGCCGACAAGTCGATGGCGGGAGGATTGCCACCGATATCTCATCCACAGCAGCTTTGCCAAGGCTGCCTCGTGGCCAAGCAGGCGAGGCATATGTTCCCGGCAGCAGCAAATTTTCGGGCAGAGAAGCCGCTCGAGCTGATCCACGGGGATCTCTGTGGGCCAATCACGCCAGCGACAAATGGTGGTAACCAGTATTTTTTGCTTCTTGTGGATGATTTCACTTGCTGGATGTGGGTGTATGTGATTAGAACGAAGGACCATGCACTTCCGGCATTCACAAAGTTCAAGGCGCTGGTTGAGAATGCACGGGGACTCAAGATCAAGATTCTTCGTACAGATCGTGGGGGAGAATTTCTCTCGGCCGAATTCACACGGATGTGCGAAGACTCCGGCATCAATCGCCAATTCACCGCCCCGTACACACCTCAGCAGAACGGGGTGGTGGAGAGGAGGAACCGCACGGTGATGGATATGGCGAGAGCCTTGTTGAAGAGCATGTCTGTTCCAGGAAGGTTTTGGGGGGAGGCGGTGAGGCACGCCGTCTATCTCCTCAATCGACTACCGACGAAGGCCATGGGTAGCTGCACTCCATATGAAGCCTGGAACGGAAGGAAGCCATATCTTGCCCATCTCCGCGTGTTCGGGTGCAAGGCGCATGTGAAGGTGACAAGCCCACACTTGAAGAAGCTAGACGATAGAAGTCAACCGATGGTGTATCTTGGCGTCGAGGATGGGAGCAAGGCACATCGGCTATTCGATCCACATCGCAACAAGGTACATGTTAGTCGAGATGTTCACTTTGAGGAGAATGTGGAATGGAGTTGGAGTGCAGGAACATCAGCAGCCCAATCAACGGAGTTTGTTGTTGAAGAACCAACTGCTGGGGCAAGTCCGTCATCTTGGGCTGTCATATCGGCAGGAGCAAGTCTGCCATCGGCTGAGGCAGGTGCGCCAACGGCCGAGGGAGTCTCATCGGCTAGGACAGAGACACCTGATCACAACATTGAGATGTCACCTCCGGAAAGGGCCTCTCCTCTTCTACAAGGCGGGGATGAATCACCCGACGGTCCTGTCCGATACAAGCTCATCGCCGACATCATGAAGGAGACGCGTCGTATTGACCTAGACGATGCGGAAGAAGCCGATGGAGAAGCATTGTTGATGGAGATGGAGGATCCGTCATGCTATCGTGAAGCGGCTGGCCAACAAGAGTGGGAAGATGCAATGAGCAAGGAGATCGAGTCAATCGAAAGGAATGAAACGTGGTCCTTGGCAAAGCTTCCAAATGGGCATAAGGCAATCGGCCTCAAGTGGGTCTTCAAGCTCAAGAAGAACTCAGATGGGGAGGTGATCAAGCACAAGGCACGACTCGTAGCAAAGGGGTATGTGCAACGTCAGGGTTTCGACTTTGAAGAAGTGTTTGTGCCGGTCGCCCGCCTTGATACAGTACGTGTCATCCTTGCGGTTGCGGCAAACCGAGGGTGGCAGGTGCATCACTTAGACGTCAAGTCAGCTTTCCTCAACGGTGAGCTGAAGGAGGAAGTGTATGTTGCACAACCAGAAGGCTTCATGGTGAAAGGCAAGGAGCATATGGTGTATCGGCTGCACAAAGCTTTGTACGGTCTTCGACAGGCGCCACGAGCTTGGAACGCACGCCTCGACCAGAGCTTGAAGGACTTTGGTTTTACAAGGTGTGTGCAGGAGCAAGCAGTGTACACCCGAGGAGAAGACAGCACTGGTATTATCATCGGAGTATATGTTGATGATATCATTGTGACGGATCAAGATCCATGCGCCATAGCACAATTCAAGGAGCAGATGATGGCCGAATTCGAGATGAGTGATCTCGGCTTGCTGCACTACTACCTCGGCATTGAAGTGGCGCAAGGCGAAAGTGGAATCTCCATCAAGCAAGCTGCATATGCCAAGAAGATTCTGGAGCAATTTGGCATGAGTGAATGTAATTCTACCAAGTATCCCATGGAGCCAAGGATGCAACTGCATAAGGATGGTGAGGGACACCCAGTGGACGCCACAGAGTATCGCCGTATCATCGGGTGTCTCCGGTATCTTCTCCACACACGACCAGACCTGTCCTATGCAGTTGGTGTAGCAAGCAGATTTATGGAGCGGCCTACTGTCATGCATCACAAGGTAGTCAAACAGATCCTGAGATATCTGAAGGAACAATGCACTTGCCTGGTGTACAATAGAGGCGTAGAAGAAATCACTGGATTCACCGATAGTGATCTGGCCGACGACATGGATGATCGCAAAAGCACAGGAGGTATGGCGTTCTATATTAATGAAAGCCTTGTTGCTTGGAACTCCCAGAAGCAGAAGACAGTGGCGCTCTCGTCATGTGAAGCCGAGTTCATGGCTGCAACAGCGGCAGCGTGTCACGCACTGTGGCTACGAAGTTTATTGTGCGAGCTGATCGGAGGACAACCAAAGTCCGTGAAGATGTTAGTCGACAACAAATCAGCGATTGCACTGATGAAGAATCCGGTGTTCCATGGACGCAGTAAGCACATTGACACCAAGTTCCACTTCATCTGTGAGTGTGTCGAGGGTGGTCAGATTATTATTGAGTTCATTCGAACCGAGGAGCAAAGAGCTGATCCCTTGACAAAGGCATTGCCGGCGGCAAAGCTGGCGACGATGCGGCATCTACTCGGTGTCCGAAACCTTGGGCCACTCCAGGATTAGGGGGGAGAATGTTGAAGCTAATCCACGAAGGGCCTGCGTGCTCCAGACGTGGTATTTTGCAAGAGAAAAAAATACGGCAAAAGCGGAGCATGCTATTTTCTCGTCCATTCGCTGGTGCACGATCTGCGCGACGTGCGACCAGTTCTTTTTTCTTCTCTGTCTTCCTCCAAACGTGCCAAGTGCACGAAGTCAGGAACGTGGGTTCCTGACTTCTCTATTTAAGTGTCACAGAACGAAATGAAAAATGTTGTATGTTTTCCCTTCCATTGGTCTGCGACCCTCCTCAGGCGAGAGAGGAATTTGAGAAAGAAGAGAGATCCTCTGCTGAAGGCCAACATTTCTATCTCTACGAGCAAGATGATAGGAAAGATGATGATGATGATGGGGACGGACGAAAAGATGATAGGAGAGATTGGGCGAATCTCTCTTATCGGACTCTTTAATGTGGAAATCGGATAACAAGACGATGGCGAAGGAGGTGATGATGATAATACACCATCAGGAGATGGTATTTAAGTTTTGAGGTTTTTTTCTCCTATGTCGAGATCTTTAATGGTGCAACCAGATGAACAACACAATTCAGAAGAAGATACAGAATTAGTCGATTAGATTCTTCGTTAAATTTTTAATTCTACTCGACCTCATTTATTGTGGAATCTCATGAAGAAGAAGATGATGATGATGACCAAGAAGATGAAGTTCACCGTAGAGACTTTTGAAATGAGGAGTATGGTGATACTTATGTTTGTTGTTAATCGAGTTTTGATGCTGCGTTGTTGTTCTACACACTTTTTTTTCGTATTCTATAAAGTTGTATAAGAGAAAATTGTGGTATTGGCAGGACCTACCCAGGACATTTCCGGGGCATCCATGGATTAATTCAGCAGAAGGTCAAGCTTCGCTGAGACGAGTTCTCGTCGCTTATTCTTTCCGGGATTCCAATGTCGGATATTGCCAGGTAAATGCCATATCTCTATCTCTATCTCTATCTCTGTCTCTATCTCTATCTCTATCTCTATCTCTATCTCTATCTCTATCTCTATCTCTATCTCTATCTCTATCTCTATCTCTATCTCTATCTCTATCTCTATCTCTATCTCTATCTCTATCTCTATCTCTATCTCTATCTCTATCTCTATCTCTATCTCTATCTCTATCTCTATCTCTATATCTATCTCTAAATATATCTCTGTCTCTATCTCTAAATATATCTCTGTCTCTATCTCTAAATATATCTCTATCTCTATCTCTCTCTATCTCTCTCTCCGTTTTCCGCAGGATCACAACCTTTCTAAATATCTATTTCGTCGAGTTCCCGTTCTCCTTCTATCTTTCCGTCTCCAAAACCATAAATGGCTCTCTTTCCTTAGTCTCTCTCACCCATCTTTGGCTCTATTTCCTTTCTCTCTCTCTCTCTCTCTCTCTCTATATATATATATATATATATGTCTCCTTGGCCATCCACTGGACTGCAACCTTCTATATCTTTCTTTCATCGATTTCTCTCTCTCTCTCTCTCTCTCTCTCTCTCTATATATATATATATATATATATATATGTCTCCTTGGCCATCCACTGGACTGCAACCTTCTATATCTTTCTTTCATCGATTTCTCTCTCTCTCTCTCTCTCTCCTCCTCTAGTTCTTTCTCTCGTATAGTTCTAAGACTCTCTTTTCTTGGTTTGTCTTCGCTTTTCTTGGCTCCGTTGCCTTCGTTTTCTCTTCCTCTCTCTTGTCTGTCTCAGCCTTCTGGGGCTAATTTCTTCTCACTCTCTCTCTCTCTCTTACACACACACGTACACACATACACTATCTCTCTCTCTCTCTCTAACATTTACACCTCTGGGCCTTCAAAGGCTTGATTGCCTTCGTTTATCGCTCTTTCTTCTCTCAGCCTTCTTGAGCTCAATTTCCTTCTCTCTTCATCTTTCTTGGGTTCTATAAGACCTTTTCTCCACCTTCCTTCCCTCTGTATTTCTATGTCGTCGTCTTAGAAATCCACGGATAGACAAACACACGCCAACTACGAGATATATATATATATAAAAGATAGATTAAGAAATAGATAGATTTCTCCTCTATGCGGTATACCCAGCGTGCTGTGAGATAGATAAATAGATAGAGTCCGAAATAGAGATCATAAAGGAAAATAGGTTGATATGTGTATAAATATTTATAAATATATAAACATGTATTGATGGATAGGTTAAATATTCATAGGCAGATGTAGATAGATGGATTGACAGATAGAGGGGTAGCAGAGTATATTACAGAGAACGAGACGAGAGAGAGGAGAGGGGAAGTGTGTGTGAGAGAGAGAGACAAGAGAAAGAGGAGAGGGAAAATGAGAGAGAGAGATAAGAGAAAGAGGAGAGGGAAAATGAGAGAGAGAGATAAGAGAAAGAGAGATAAGAGAAAGAGGAGAGGGAAAGTGAGAGAGAGATAAGAGAGAGAGGAGGAAGTGAGAGAGAGAGATAAGAGAGAGAGGAGAGTCAAAGAGAGAGAGAGAAGGGGGAAAGTGAGAGAGAGGAGAGTCGAAGAGAGAGAGAGGAGAAGGAGAAGGAGAGGGAGAGAGGAGAGAGAGAGAAGAGAAGAGAGTGAGAGATAGAGAAGAGAAGAAAGGGATAGAGAGAGAAGAGAGGGAAAGAGAAAGAGGGGGAGAAAGGAGAGAGAGAGGACGAGAGAGAGGGAGAGAGGAAGAGAGAAACAGAGAAGAAAGGAGAGAGGAAACGAGAGAGAGGGTAAACGAGAGAGAGAGGAGAAAGAGGAAGAGAGAGACAGGGAAGAAAGGAGAGAGGGAGATGGAGAGAGGAAGAGAGAGAGAAGGGAAAAAGAAGAGAGAAGAGAGAGGAGAAAGAGGAGGAGAGAGACAGGGAAGAAAGGCGAGAGGGAGATGGAGAGAGGAAGAGAGAGGAAGAGAGACACAGGGAAGAAATGAGAGAGGGAGAGGGAGAGAGGAAGAGAGAGAGAGGGGAAAAAGGAGAGAGAGGGGGAGATAGGAAGAGAGAGACAGGGAAGAAAGAAGGGAGAGGAAGGGAAGAAAGGAGAGAGAGAAAGAGGAGGAGAGGAAGAGAGAGAGAGAAGAGAGGAAGAGAGAGAGAACGCGGAAGAGAGTAGAGAGAGAGCCATGCATGGAAAACATGCAGAATTTAATGCATTTTAGCTAATTTCTCTTCAGGGATTGAATTACGTGGCGGGCATGCTGCTCCTCGTGATGACGTCAGAAGAGGACGCCTTCTGGATGCTCGCCGTCCTCGTCGAAGACCTCTTGGTCAACGACTGCTACGCGGACAACCTCTACGGCTGCCACGTGGAGCAGCGCGTCTTCAAAGCCCTCCTCGCCAAGAAGTCTCGAAGGTTCTTTTTCTTTTCCAAAAAACTAAAAAGAAACACATTCTTTTCTATTTTCTTCCAAATTAAAACCCATTATTTCTTCCGAATAGATATACTATAAAACAGCTTTTGAAAAATTTTCTGAATTAAAAATCCTTGTTTTTTTCTCCTCAAAGTCGGCGTTTGCCAAATTCCTGATTCAAATTCAACCTCTTATTTTTTTTTAATTGAGAAACTGCAGATTTTTTATATAACTTGACAGGATATCATCTCACTTAGAAGACGGGGGATTCGATGACTCACGGGTTGCTACTGTGAAATTTTTTCAGAATAAAAAAAACCCTTTTTATCCTCAAAATTGACATTTTCCGATTTCCAGATTCAAATTCAACCTTTTAATTTTTTTTGAAAATTTAAAAACAGCAGATTTTTTATTGTTACTATTGGAGACATAAAATTACATAATTTGACAGGATAGCATCTCACTTAGAAGACATGGGATTCCATGTCTCATGGGTTGTTATTGTCTAATTTTTTCAGAATTGCAAAAAAACTTTTTTATCCTCAAAACTGGCATTTTCCGACTTGCTGATTCAGACTCAACTTCTTAATTTCTTTTCCAATTCAGAAACTGAAGATTTTTTATATTTACTTTTGAAGAAATAAATTACAAAATTTGACAGGATAGCATCTTACTAGAAACCACGGGATTCTATATCTCATGGATTGCTACTGCGTAATTTTTCAGAATAAATAAACTTTTTTATCCTCAAAATTTGCATTTTCCAATTTAAAATTTCAAAATCAACCTCTTAATTTTTTTTCAAATTTAGAAACTGCAGATTTTTTATATTTCCTATTGAAGAAATAAAATTACAAATTTGACAGGATAGCATCTCACTTAGAAACCTTGGGATTCGATGTCTCATGGGTTGCTACTGAGTGGTTCCTCTGCCTCTTCTCCAAGAGCTTGCCATCAGAGGTCTGGATAAACATTAAAATAAAAATTATTATTGTATTTATTCTTTTTTCTCTTGTGCATCAAAAATATTACTGAGCGAAATAATTATTTAAATGATGGAATTTCAAAATCATAGACGACAATGCGCGTGTGGGATGTGCTTTTTTACGAAGGGGCCAAGGTTCTTTTCCACGTGGCACTTGCCCTGATTAAGGTGCGCTAATATTTTATTATCCATAGTTTAATCTAAACATTATTATTATTCTAATCTTAATTATTTGAAATTACAGATGGAGGAGAAGAGGCTCCTGGGGGCCAATCAGATCTGTGATGTGATTGTCATCTTACAAAAGTCAACGCACCGATTGTACGACCCAGATGAGTTGATAACGGTACGCACTTAAAGCTTGAAAATACTGTTTTTTGTTCTTTTTCATAGAAAATTTCTTTTTTTGGTGTTAAATTAGTTAAATGGGCAAATGACTTGCCATCAAATTTGGAAAAAAAATTATTCTTCCATAAATTTGAAATTTATTTTCTGCTTTGTTCTTGCTTCATCTCTCTCTTCCGGTGGGTGAGAATACCCAGATCCTCTAATTGATAGGAATAAACAAAAATTTAAGCCACGTGATTTCCATTTATTAGTAGGCAAGTGGGTCGCTATCAAACTCAGAAAGCTGATCTTTTTCCATCACTGATTAAGCTGCTTCCTTCCTGGATCATCTCTTTCTCAAGATTGTTCATAATAACCAGAGCCTGGAATCCCTAACAAGAAAACAAAATTCAAACCTTTCGCGATTTTCATGAACTCGGAGGCCAGTAGATCACCATCAGGATATGCAAAAATATTTTATTTATCCGTCCTAGTTTCATCTATTTTTTCAGGTGGCTTTTGATAAGATCGGTTCCATGACAACCCATGCAATCACTAAGCAGAGGAGGAAGCAGAAGCCGGCGGTCATGGCAGAGCTCAACCAGCGGCTGAGGCGGCTCAGTTCCCTTAAGTTAGCTGACCAATAGCTTGGCGTTAAAATTCCATCCATGGCATTTTCTTGAATGTCTTCTTTGGAGATGCGGCTTCTAACTTTGATTGTTTCCCAAAGGGACAAACTAGGAAAAATCCCTTTTTCACTTCAAGTATTTTTGATATAAATAGAGCAAAATAGCTCCATACATCATGGATTGCTTTTGAGAAAATACTGCTCTTCTAAGAAAGGAAAAAAGAGGTAACACAGTTGAGTTCAATCGTGCAAAGGAAGAACATTATAATCACTCCCTGCAGTAGAGAGACAAAGAGGAGAGAGAGGAGAGAGAGAAAATAAAGAGAGGAGTGAGAAAACTCTCAAGTGAGAGATAAGAGTGAGAAGAGTGAGAAGCAAGATAACTTTGAGAAGAAAGAGAAAGAGAAGAGTGAGATAAGAGTGAGAAGAGTGAAATAAGATTGAGAAGAGTAAAATCAGAGTGAGAAGAGAGAGGTAAGAGTGAGAAGAGAGAGATAAGAGAGAGGCGACAGATAAGAGTGAGAAGAGAGAAATAAGATTGAGAAGAGTGAGATAAGAGAGAGGCGAGAGATAAGCGTGAGAAGAGAGAGGAAGAAGAGCAAGAGAAGAGTAAGAAGAGAGAGAGAAGAGTGAGAGAAGAGTGACAAGAGAGGAGAGAGCGATTATTTCTCTCTGCCGATAATTTATTTATTTTGCCCCAGAATAGAAAAAAATACAGAATAAAGCATTCTACAGAAACTACACTTCTCAACGAAAATCCTCATAAATATGGGTGATGGTTGGCGTCGAACATACCTCTACGCCGTCCCCCCAGCGGTCTGGATCCAGACCTGTGCAACGCACGCGGCGAACTGGCTTGCTCCGGCATCTCCCACATCCTTCTCTCATACATCACTCGGGCTTGGTCAACTGCCGGGTCAACCCAGTGGGTGGGCCCAAAGTTACCGGCATGATAGCCCGGCCCGGCAGGCAATCCACCATTAAACCCATAAGTAGGGGATACATAAGAAGAACCCATAATTGGCCTCTCACTAGGGCTGACCCAAGTCTGAGACTCTCTCTCTCTAGGGCTGTCCATCATGTGTCCGTCATAGATTCGCACGGTGTTCTCGTTTGGTTGATCTGGGAAGCTGGGGGAGATCCAGGGCCGTCGATCCGATGGTCCAGGATACACTGTAGGTTGATGATTTGGTAGGAGATGAGGTCCAATTTCAGAAGACCTACTGGTTTCTCTCTCGTCTTGGCCATACGGGTCGGCCCACTGGTACCTTATCCCTTTTCTTTCTCCTGGACTTGGGTCTCTGCTAATGGGTTGGGGTGCGACCGGCTGGGAACTCGGCTCGGACAGGCCAGAGCTTTTAATGGGCTCTGGATGGTCATCCAGCCCATATAAGCATGACCAGTGGTACTTCATCTGGGTTACTCCAGAGCTTTGGCTGGGCTTGGGACTACCCTCATCCCCAGCTTGATGATGATGATGATAATCAGCAGGAAGAGATGTGTCCAACGATCTTGGACTTGTTTTTGCCTTTTCGTATGTCTCTGAACTCAGGAATCTGTCCTTGGGCCTTTGTTCTCGTTGTTCTCTATCACTGCTCTCGCGGCCGTCGGTATACTCCATTGTTTTCTTGTGTTCCTCAGCTTCGGAGTATATTTCTCTCTCCTCTATATCTGTATGCCCACTCCAATCTTCATCTTCTATGTTTTGTTTGGTGGGTTCATGCGAGTTGTGGCCATGTTTCATGGCTATTTCCCTGTGCTTGGCAGTCCAATCAGGCCGGCTCCACAGGTAAAGAGAAAATGGCTTTGCTGGAGATCTTGGCGACTGAGCCTGCACAGTGTAGTTTAGGATTCAGGTTTTAGGGTTCAGGTGTAAGCCTGTATGGAGAGATCTCTCACCGGCCCGGCTGGTTTCTGCTCATCCTCCCAAATTAGATCATATGCTTCAGGCTGTGCTCCAAGCCTAATTAACAGAGAAAAATGTATAAAAGAGAGATTAAATGTCATTTTCTTGTTTTATAAAAAGAGATTAAAAAAATTCACCTTTCTATCGATTTTGGAGAATTAAGAAACAAAAGCTTCGGCTTGCAAGCTACCACCTTAGAGATCAACCTGCGGGCATGAGCTGCATTGACACCGCCTGGAAGAACGAGCCGAATCACCTGTATTGAGGAATGCTTTGTAAGATGTGTGATTATTGTCAGACGACAGGGGCAAAGTCGTCATTCTTATTTCTCTAAAGGGGTTCTGTGTAAAATTTAAACCTCCTATCTCCCACTTAAGGCAGATATAGAGTGAAGTGAATCGAGCCTTTCTAGTAGACTTATCGTGCTAATTTGTCGGCTCTAAATGGCCTGCCTCCACTTCTCTCTCTGCCAGCCTCTCGAGATGCGACAATCAAAAGCATTTTTCTAAAATATGTAGCACGCAATGATGATTTTTCATACCGCTTGAGATCGAAGCTGAAGCTCCTTAGGATGAACCGCCATCCAATCCCTCTTCTGAAAATTCGCATCGTTCTGTGAAAAAAATCTCATGACATCAAATTTGACAACTATAATTAGTGTCTTAGATTTTGCCAAGCTTCTCAGAAGACCAAGCTTACCTTTGAAGCAAAAATATCAAAACTTTTGAATGAACACTTTTTCCCGGTCAATTCCAGCTTTTTACTCATGAGATTATTAAAATTCTTTGCTCCGCAGCAAACATCAACTATCTGTTTCAAAAAAAGAATCAACAATTCCTGAAAACAAATGAATTACAAAAAGGCATATTTACTTGGACGACCAACCGACCGTATCATCATTTTCCACGTACCAATGGAGCCTCTCAACGATCTGCACCAATAAATTGCGGAAATTTTAATAAAAAACATACACATACATATAATCCAGGGGAATCTTGGTTTCATAATAATACCCCTTCCGTTTTACTCATTTCTTTTGCATCCAATCCATATGATGAACCGCGTACTCCACGGAGAAAAGGTCCAAGATAGGACCTTAATCTTTCCTGTTGATAATAGAAATTTCATTGTTAAAAGATCAGTAAATTACACTGCGATGACTGAGCGAACTGAAAACTCTACAAACAAAGATAAAACGCAACACCAATGATCAATGGCAGACAGAAAAAAATAAATTTAGAAAAAAACCTTCCAGATGATCATCTGATTAACAGTATCAGGTCCACAAACAGCTTTGATGTCGTCAATGCTGCCACCATTCTTGAATATCTGTACAGCCGCTCGAATGGCCTACAAGAAGGGGCAGATATGCGATTGAAATGCCTACAAACCTGATAACAAATGATCCAAGAAGTGAAATAATTGATAAATCCGCTATGCAGCATATTTCGGGGTATTTATATTCATATTAAACTGTTACTCTCTGATCCTGACCCTGATTGGAGAGTATTAAAATTTTTTGACTGTATTTAAAAAAAGAAAACGTTTAATTGCATGGAACAACACTTACACGAACATAACCCTCGACCTTGCCCTGGGGAATCGTACTCACTGTACTATTCATATGGTAATGATTTCCCGCAGAAAACCGCTTCTTCATCAACAAATCTTTGTCTTTAAAAGATGACAAAGGTGAATTCCTGACAAAAAATGAAATCCTGCGAGTAAAACAAACAGACGCGTTAGAATAGGAATTGATAAATATAACCTTCGGTTGAGCAAGCCAAAAAAAACAGTTGACCGAGACAACTTTGAGAACCCTAGTTTTTGGCAGATATACTAATCGACAAGTTGGGAACTGAAAACCAGAGCTGTATCACAGACTCAGAGGTCTGCCAAAAACCATAGGTTCAATAATCCTATAGCCAGGCACAACAACTTGAATATAAACCAGAATAAACCCATGAGATGCATAAATGAAACTATAGAGTCGAACCTCTTTCTAGCTTCATCATCGATCAAAGAAATTGGGGGATCAGGTTCCTTCGCAGAGAAAGCAACACTTTCCCTAGATATTTCCATCCAGTCTCCAGGGGCTGAATTCACAACATTTTCATCTTTAGAAAATAGTCTCTTCGCCAATGAGGTCGAATCCTTAAGACCTTTTGAGGGACGGGGTGATTTTATAGAGGTTGTGTCGTCGCTTGTCTCTGAATTCAATTGCGTTTTCATAAGATTTTTGGGTCTCTTCTTCGCTGTCTCAATCACAGGGATTTCAGCTTTCCGTGTGATTTCTGGTGCGGGCCTGCTGCTATCCACTTTCTGCTTCTTCCTGTTAATTATTTGTGATCAAGAAGAATGACAAACCAAATATTCAAATTTAAGTTGATCAGAGCTCATAAAAAATTGCTGTACAATTATGCATAAATTCTAAGCTTTGTGAGAAAATTCTCAGAGTCTATTAGCCGGAAACTTTTGAGAGGCAGATATCAGTGTTCGTCGCATCATCCAGGAGTTGTCATTATCATTGTCATCATCACAAGTTCATGAGACAATGATGATGGTGATTTTATTATCATCATTCCAACTGCAGACAATTGAAGAGGTGATGGCGATCTTGTTCTCATCATCATCATCATCATCTAGGCTCGGGTGAATGAACAATGTCAACAATTTATTATCATCATCTTGTCAACTTATACAAGAATGAGAAGCTCATGGTGGGGGCAGAGGAGGGAATTCATCCTTTTATTGCCATTATCATTATCCTTGACATCATCCATCGTGAAACTGACGATGGCGATTTCCTCATTTATCATCCTGGTCGCAGACACGTGATTGATGACAACTCGGTCATCACCAGCGTATTCTGGCACAGACAAGTGGCATGGACAATGATGACAATCAGCCGTCTTCTTGTAATTGTCGTTAAGGATGGCAGACACTAGTAGCCATACACATCTGTGAATTCATGAAATATTATTCACATACAGAGAAAAAAATGCATGCGCACAGACGCATGTGCATGACATCATCAAAACGGCATGTAATAACTGTACCTTTTTTCTGTATCTTCATTCATTAATGAAACTTGCCTATTGAGTTTCTTTTTCTCTTCAGAGGGCACAACATCTGATGTTTCATCCCCAAGCTTATTGGCATTAATCGTGGGTTCCAACAAATCTTCATCTTTTGCTAAATGTTTCTCAGTTGAATCTTTTATGATCTTTCGGAGTGAAGATGTTGGTTGCTGAGTCTTGGAAAGCTTGTCTCTCTCCTTAGTGGGCCAGCTTATCTTATTTGGCTTTCCTTTCTCAGCGGGAGAGACCTCTGCTTTCCTCTTCGCCTGGGCCTTCTTCTTTCTTAAGTCAGCTGACATGACTGTTTTCTCCTCCACCGTTTCTGGAAATACAATGTGATTCCTCTTTGGCGTGCCAATGTTCCTATCAATCTTATGTTTCCTGAGAAAAAAAATCAGTTATCAGTAACCAAGTCTAACAGGAACTAGTGAGAGAAAGGACCAAAAATTTACAGGCAGTAAATCAAAATTCTGTTTGGGATTAGGTCGTCCCAAGCTCTCTGTTCTCCATCCTCATCATCTGAATCCTCCAAAGCAATCTTACTGCAACCAGAAGAAAGATGAATTGAGGGATTTATGTGGTGAAGAAAAAATGACTAAGAAAAGAATACCTAGGCAGGCATTTTCTATGGTAAGTCTTTGGGCACCGCCGGCAAATAGCAAATTGTAATTCCTCCACTTTCTTGTCTTCCAATCCATTGCAAACTGTACATCTATGAACAGGACACATGAATGACCCTCCAGCAACAATCTTCTCCTCAAGCGCAGCTGCCTCAATTTCATTTTCCAGATTAAGCAACTTTGCCATACAGGAGGGATGATAGAAGTGGCCGCAGGTAGCAGACATACAACGGAAAACCTGTTCAGAGGCATTAATTGTGATTAATTATCTTTTCCGAAGATGGTAACCGGAACTTAGGTTTCTAAGGGAATTAAATAACATAGTGCATGCTAATAAACTTGATGGAAGTAGGATATTTCATGTAGTTTTCTGATACGATCCTCTACCCCCGAAGGGTATCATAGGAATTTAGCCCACTAGGGGCATTTTAGTAATTTCATGTTTAGATTGCATACTTTCCTTATAAATAGGTGTAACCCTCCATTGAGGAGGCCAGTCAAGAATGAAGGTAAGTTTGGCCTCTTGGCTCACTATCTCAATCTTCTTCGTCTCAGTCCCGTCCCCTTGACCGTCTAACGATCCCCTACCCCCGTGATCGTCTCACCAGATCTTCAGCCGGCTCCCCTCCAATCCGATCCCTACCCCTGCCGTTCGGTTCCCTTCTAGTCTTCGGCGATCCCCGTCCCCGCGATTGTCAACACTTCACAGCGTCATCAGGCGGCTCGTCCCTGGTCGATCCCTGCCCATCTGTTTGACCCTGACGAACAACATACGAGGTTCAAGAAGACTTACTTTGCTTCATTATTCTCTGTTGGAGTTCCTTGGCTTATATATATGCCAGGGGTGTACATCCACGTGGGCTAAAAATAGAAGGCCCAATACAAGAGGGTATCCAGAAAATGGAACATGAATTAAAAGGAAATGAATAAAAGAACGGACTCATATTTCGGCTGACACTCCCCCTCAAGCGGTAGGTAGATATTCTTCATTCCCAGATTGGAATAAAGCCGATGAAATAAACTGCCTGGAATGCCCTTAGTAAGCATATCTGCAACTTGCTGATTTGAGGGAATGTACTCCATAGCAATCACTTTAGAATCAATCTTCTCTCGTATGAAGTGTCGATCAATTTCAACATGTCTTGTTCTATCATGTTGAACTGGGTTATGCGCTATAACAATTGCAGATCTACTGTCATAATAGAGTATTGTAGGACAATCTTGAGTTATATGGAGATCAAGGAGAATATTTCGGATCCATATAATTTCACATATTCCCTTTGCTACGGCTCTGAATTCTGCTTCTGCACTCGACCTTGATACTACCTTTTGCTTCTTGCTGCGCCAAGTAATCAAGCTACCACCAAGGAACATACAGTATCCAGTTGTTGACCTTCGATCCAACACTGACCCACCATAGTCTGCATCAGTGTATGCTTCCAATATTAATTTTTTTCCTTTCTGAAACATTAGCCCATGTCCAGCTGTTCCTTTTAGGTAGGCAAGTACTTTAAATGCTGCCTGCAAATGTGGTTCCCACGGACTGTGCATGTACTGACTGAGAAGTCCCACTGCAAATGCAATATCTGGACGAGAATGATTAAGATATATAAGCTTACCAATCAACCTCTGATACTGTCCCCGATCAACAGGCGCTGCTTCTTCACATGGTCCAAGTTTCAAATTTGGATCCATAGGTACTAGCGATGGTTTACAGTTGCTCATACCTATCTCCTTCAATATGACCAAAATGATATCAGAAGAATAAGCCATCTCTATTCCCAGAAAATATCTCGACAATCCATAGATTTGATATAAAAAATCTGAGCAAGTTTCTGGCTTAAGATAGAAATTTTTTTATCATCATTTCCAGTAACAATAATATCATCCACGTAGACAAGTAATACAGCCACCTTCCCGTTCAAACCTGTCTTGACAAACAGAGTGTGATCTCCATTACTCGGGTGATAACCCATGTCTTTCATCGCATGAGAGAATTTCCCAAACTATGCTCTTGGAGATTGCTTCAATCCATATAAGGCCTTTCTTAATTTGCACACTTGATTCTTGCGCATGTGTGGGTAATATCCAGGAGGAATTTCCATATAAATTTCTTCATCTAGATCTCCATGTAAAAATGCATTTTTTACGCCATACTGAAATAATTTCCAATTCAGATTTGCTGCTATTGCAAGTAGAATTTGAACTGAATTCAATTTTGCCACAGGGGCAAATGTTTCCCCATAATCTATTCCGTACGACTGAGTATACATACCCCTTTGCGACCAGACGGGCTTTGTATCTTTCCAACGTACCATCAGACTTATACTTTATGGTATACACCCATCTACATCCTACTATCTTCTTACCCGAGGGTAATGCAACAATTTCCCATGTATCATTTTTGAGTAGTGCATTCATTTCGTCATCCATGGCTTGTTTCCAATTTTTATCCTTCATAGCTTCCTGCACTGTCTTGGGCAGTAGTATTGGGTTAATTTTACCAATAAGTGCTTGATATTCAGTGGAGAGATGTGAATATCCAATAAAGTTCGATATAGGGTATCTAGGAAATTGAGTGCAACTCCTTTTTCCTTTTCTTAATGCAATTGGCCAGCCTGAGTCATCTTCAGAAGATGCTTGCTGTGGTTGTACTGCAGTTATTTCTCTCGATTCCTGTTCTTCTTCTGCATCCTCACAATTATATTCAATAGATTCATCGTTTTCATTCTGCCGTACTGAATTTGGACTCCCATTTTCAAACATAGATGGTAAGTTGGTTGACGCCTCTAAATGAGTTATATCTGTATTCTCTGGTGATGATAGCATAGTAGGCAATTCAACTTCTCTTCCAATTTGAACTAGTTGTTCTGCTCTACCACATGGAGATGAGAAATATCTTTCAGATTCATTGAAGGTTACGTCTAATGACACAAACATCCTCTTGGTTGGAGGGTGATAACATTTATACCCTTTTTGAGTTGACGTATATCCAACAAATATGCATTTTAGAGCCTTTGGGCTGAGTTTGTCAGTAGGATGATGTATATGAACAAAAACTGTGCAGCCAAATAATCTGGGTTTCAGCCCAGTTTTCAATCTCACGGAAGGAAAAAATTTGATCATAAGATCGATAGGACTCTGGTATCCAAGTACTTTGGTTGGTAGACGGTTGATCAAATGAACAGCTGTCAATAATGCTTCTCCCCAAAGATACTTGGGTACTCCCTGATGAATAAGTAATACTCGGGTTGTCTCTACAACATGACCAATCTTTCTTTCAGCTACACCATTCTGTTGCGGTGTATATACACATGAGGACTCTTGAACAATACCCTACGTTTGAAAATAAGATCTCAATGTTACATTAAAGTAATCTCGAGCATTATCTGATCTAATTCTCTTGACTTGCACACCAAACTGGGTCTGTATCATGGTAATAAAATGTTCGATAATGTCTGTTATCTCTGACTTATTCTTAAGGAGATATGTCCATGTCAATCGAGTACAGTCATCAATGATTATAATAAACCATCGAGCACCACTCAACGATGATATAGAACACGGACCCCACACATTAGTATGTATAAGATCAAATGGATTGACACTTCGCTCACCCTTTCCCTTAAACGACGATCTCTTGTGTTTAGCACACTGGCATGCATCACATATAAGTTTGGAAAGATCCACATCATGAGTAAGAACAGGGAACATCCGTCCCAAGAGTTCAAACGATGGATGACCCAAACGGGAATGAAAAAGTTTAATTTGTTCAACTATTGGGAGATTATCTTCCTCTGACAGACTTCTGCCATTTGCCATCAGCACCTCAGCTGCTCCATCATGTACTGTCAGCAAGCCGTGTCTCTCCTCAATTGGTCCACTCGTTCGGCTCAGCTTCTTATCATATAAAAAACAACCAGAAGAATCCATTGTTAGCGTAAGTAACGTGTCTTTAACCAATCTCTGAGGAGAAATCAATTGTAGTTAGCGTAAGCTTAGGAACATGAAGGACATTTTTCAACAATCCCAGATCTTTTATTTTAACGGTTCCAAAGCCAGAGACAGGAAGCATTTCCCCCCCTGCAGTCTGTACTCGCCGACTGCTAGAACAGACAGAGTATTCAATAAAATTTGAACGATATGATGTCATGTGATCTGTTGCTCCAGAATCAATAATCCAGTTGGATGAACTATATGTATTATGAATGCTAGAAAAATTAAAATTTTTACCATCATGATGCTCTCCCTTGCAGACCATAGATGTGTTTACTGGATGAATCATATTCTTCAGTTTCTCTAACTCCTCCTTGATAGAGAGGAAATCACTGAGTGTAGGATGTGCTGTATCATCTTCACTTGTAGAATCTTGAATATTCACAACATTAGCATGGGCTTGTCTCGGTGGTTGACCATGTAGGTCCCAACAACTTTCTTTCCTGTGTCCCTTCCGTTTACAGTATGAGCAGACATTTGACTCTCTAGCCTGCCATGTAGATTTTCCTCTTTGATTTTTGTGATACTCACTTTGGTGAGATTTTGATTGCTTTTTTGCTACAAAACCAGTACCTGTCTCACCAGCTGGCGCATTAGATGGGTGTTGTATACAACTTTCTTCTTCGAGTACAAGTTGTATGGCTTGCTCTAGAGTGGGTGCTATCTCCCTGTTGAGAATCTGACGTCTCAATGAGTCATACTCAGGATTAAGACCCATAAGAAATTTATAAATCCGGTCTTTCATAGTATAATGTCGACAGAGGCAATCTGTCTCAGCAATCGGCCTGTAATGGCCTATCTCATCCCATAGGCTTTGAAGTTCACATATGTAAACTTGGTCTGTTTTTTCGCCTTGGTGAAGAAGTGTTGCCTTGGTAACTAACTCATAAATCTGCCAGTCATTATTTGTCTTTAAGTAGCTCTTATGAATTTTATCCCAGATCTGTTTTGCAGTATCGATCAGAAGATATTTTGGAATTAAATCTCCTCACAAGCTACTGAGCAACCAGGTTTTGACTGTAGCGTCTTCAGCCTTCCACATTGCATAACGTGGATTTGATGGCTTCATTTCTTCACTCAAGTGATGACCCAATCTTTTTCCTTCAAGAATCATCTCAACAAATTTGCTCCACTGTAATAAATTTAGCCCCGTATATTTCATGGATTCAGGAATTCCATGATGTAGAATAGAAGACAATCCTTGCTCTTGTTGAGTAATTTGAAGGTCATTGTTCCCCAGTGGAGTCGCCATGTCAGCTGATATTATAGTTTTTGCAACTTCTTGAATCCAACACTACACAGTCGTTGGATCTAATGATCTCATGGATCTGGATCAACGCCACCAGAGACAGAAAAGTAGATAAGCGTCTGGAACACGTAATGATCTTGAAAAAATAGTATGGACGGCAAGCTCAGGTCTCCTCTGCCGAGAATGATAATAGTCTTGAGAACGGCAATGAAGACAGGATCAGATCTCCTTTGCCACGAGCGACAGTAAAATTGGAATACGCAATTCGCACATCAAGCGATTGCAACCACCAATGCGGAAGAAGACAGACAATCTTGAGACGGCGAGGCTCCAATCAAGAACAGCAATAATTCGTTACTTACAAAAGAAACGACAGCCAATTTGAAGCGTAATCACCGATCCGGAAGAAGTGAACAGCCACCAACGAGAACAGCCGCCCGACGCTAATACGAGATGGAGATCCGATTGAGGATCTCAGAACTTTGGATCGGTGTACACCAGTAACCTTCCTTCACGTAGTTTGTGGATCTAGAAGAAGAGGACGACGACGATTCAAAGAAGACGACGATCTCTGCACCGCAGATAGTCTCTTCACGAACGCTCTGATACCATGACGAACAACATACGAGGTTCAAGAAGACTTACTTTGCTTCATTATTCTTTCTGTTGGAGTTCCTTGGCTTATATATATGCCAGGGGTGTACATCCACGTGGGCTAAAAATAGAAGGCCCAATACAAGAAGGTATCCAGAAAATGGAACATGAATTAAAAGGAAATGAATAAAAGAACGGACTTATATTTCGGCTGAGAATTTCCGTTTCGACTCTCCTACCCCGGGAACTTCTACCTCGCCTCATCCTCCAAGCTCCTCCCGATACGAACCTAGATCAAGGTTTGTATCATTTTCCAATACCTACATAAGGCTAGGAGACCTCTAGAGTAATTAAGTCTGTTTCTCAGAGTTGTTTAGTCCTCTCCATTTGCTTTGCTCCCAAGACGGCAGGGTTTGTATGGTATTAATCTCGTTAAAAATAGGGTCTTCCATGTAATATTCCTATCTTTAGTAAAGGCTAGGAAACTGATATGACTGATTGTAATATACTCCCCAGAGAAATTCAAGAAATGTACCAATATCACACACTACCGATCCTGTGATTCAAATATGAAAATTCCTTCACAGAATGTAAGCAGCAAATGGAAAGGAAAGACAAACGAATGGATAATACGTTTGGATTCTCCCCTTCCTCTGGTCAGCAATTTTTCTTTTTTTTGAATGAATTCCTCAGGTCAACATGATCGTCCCTGTTTCTCCAGTCCATGGTTGCTCCGGAGCCACAATTCTCGGGACTCTTGAAGAAAATAGCCAACGTCCTTCTCACTTCCACTACATCTTCTTTTACAGGTTTTTCACCATGTTCCTTGGGCGCATATCTCTGTAACTGAATCATCTTGTTTTTTTGAAAGTACAGACTCATCTTGTGTTTTTGCCTTCTTTCATAGTGCCTTGTGTGGAATGTATCAGAAACTTTAAGCATGATTGAATCTGTTTCACACAGTTGTATAATTCTCTCCCGCCGGCCAGCTCTTTCACCTACTCTCCTTCCCTCTTTCTCTTTCTCGATAAAACATGTAAGAAAAAATCTAGGCAGGAGACATAAATCTTAGCAACAGTCTCAAGGAAAAGAAAAAAAAAAGAATAGTAAGAGAAAAAGGTAATCATTTGATGAACAAACCTCAGGTCCAGATTCTTTATCAGAATTTCCTAATTGGCCGCAGGCAAAACACTGGTGCTTCTTGAGCAAACAATTAGGACAAAAGAAATTCTTGATGGCCTGCAAGATCCGAAGGCAAGTGAGATGAAGAAACGAGAGTTATAATTAATGTGAGAAATTCCTAGAGAGAAAAAAAATATGAGTCCTCACTTTAACTTGAGCTCTGGTGTAACCCAGAGTTTTGCACTGGGAATCAGCACCCGAGCCCTTTGTGGCATGGAAGGATCTTAGACATTCCCCTTCACAACTGGACGAGAAGATGGAAATAATATAAACTAAAGCAGCATAAACAGACAAATATCGCTTTCGTTAAAATCAAAAACCATATATCAGCAAGATATAATACAGTATTCGCACTTAAGGGAACAAGTGTCAGAGGAAAGAAAGGGCACAAACCAAAGAAGATCACCACCATTGTCACATATGACACAAACGTGATCATAACCATCATCATGGTCAAGCTCAGACTCATCATCATCATCACCATCATCATCATCGCCATCATCATCATCATCTGCATCATTCATGACAACCCCATTTCCCTTTTGAGTGTTCTTTTCGTCTTGTTTTTCATCCGTAGAAGAATCTTCAGCTGCATTCTGGTAGGAGATAAAAAAATTAAAAAATTCCGCTCTCCTGAAAATACCCGATCAAACGCAGAGAATTACAAACCATTAGTGAAGAGTTCCTCTTAAATGCTCTCCCTCCAAGCTTTGGAAACACCTAAAAATATATACCCAAACAAAGATTATAGCTACCAAAATTTTTAATAAAAACGCCGATTCAATGTCCAGCTCGGACGCACCTCTGCCTTTGAAAGCGCTTCATCCCTCTTAACAATACACTGAATAAAAGGTTGGTGAAACATGAAATCATCTTTGCGAGGACTCACCTCAAAGTGACTGAAAAACACGCACAATAATCACATAACATCACAGTGGAGGAATCGAATTTCAGAAATTCCTAAGCAAATTCAAAACCCACCTGAACTTTCTCCTTAAATGATCCCAAAGGCGACTCTCCTTAGACGATGGATTCATCTTCAAGTAAGATAAACACTCCAAACTAACGAATATCCTTCTAAAACTCTCTTGATATGCAATCCGGGGTTTAAAAATCTTGAACCAATTTCCATCTTTCGAAAGAACCCACAAATCTACATCCCCACCGACAAATTCCACTTTCCAAGCGATCACACGCTTGTAGATCTTCTGCAGGCCATCATCAAACTCGCCATGAAGGAACACCTCTTCAACAGATTCATCAACGATTTCATCCTCGTCGCTCCATTTCAGAGGCAGACTGGAGAAGCAAACTGGGTCGTCGTTCTCATCTACAAAGCGGTATTCAGAGATCGCTTCAGGCACTGGTGAAACTCCGTCATCGCCGTCCTCGTACGTCATCCTGGGTCTCGATAAACGCAATTCCTGAGAAGAATGAGGGAAAACGATCAAGTATTGCTAATGGGTAGCCTGAAAAAGAGCTGAAACAATCAAAGAATTCACCTTCGCGCGAAACCCTAGAATGCATCACTATTCAAGAACCATTGATGCGACCCTCGTGTCATTATCCGTTTCTGGGATGACCCATCGATCAATCTATACTGTTGGTTGAATCTGCCCCCTTCAGAATCGCCCGCGAAGATCGTATTTCCTTCGTAAACAATCAGAAGAAGCGCCTCATGTCATGCGTTCATAGTTTATTACAGAAAATCCCAAGTTTTAAGATGACTTTAGATTGCATGTTATTAGCAAAAAAAGTATTTTCTTGAACAAATGAGAGAAAATTTTCAGAAAATGGGTTCTTTATAATAGGATAATGGGGATCATAAGAATATATTTGATGTAAAGTAAGTTACTACTGGTTTCATGTAAAGTAAGGTTAGTAGATTCTTATAGGATATTGTAAGATAGGCAATCCCAATTCTCAAGTTTTGCACCATGAGCAACCAGATGACTTTAATAGTGCATGTCATATAGCTCATTTGCAGAAATGTGTATACTTGAACCAATGAGAGGTTCCTTATTGCAGTTAAGCTGGTCAAGGACTGAATACACTCCGATGCTTCGCCCCTCATAACTACTTAACCACTTTCTTTTGGAAGGATGGCTATTCAGTAGAAATGGTGGTGTAGCGTGGCTGTATTCTTTCGACTTAAATGTTTCGACAGAAGTGGATCAGAGGTAGGTCCACTTTCATCGGCCAAGACAAATGGCCTAAGGAGTTAAAACTTTGCATTACCTGAACTGAACTTATCAGCACATCTTTTGGCTAGTTGATAACCAAAACTGTGCCGTCGTTCCTACCGAACAGTGATTGTCACTGATGAAGAACGATGGACAAAGAAAGGGAAGCAAATAATATAGGTGGCTTCGATCATGTTCTTGCAGAACCTGCTACGAGTCAAATAATTTATAGAATCTCCATGGTCAAATAGAAATCGAGGCGCGACTTCGGGTGAAGGGATAGGAAGACATGACTTTAGATGCTATGTTAGGAGCGTTTACGAGCATGAGCAAAAGTTCTTGAAGAACGTTCTTCAAGAGGCTTGTTGGATAGGAAATACCAATTATTGGACTGTGCATAATGAGATGAATTTAAAAATCATGTTATATGGTTCATCATATAATTGAAAAGTGGGGGAATAAATTTGAAGAAAGATGTTACTTATCATAACTAAAGGGCTTAGAAGTGTTCACAGTTTCATAGAGGATGTTGTGGAATAGGAAATCTCAAGTATTGGACCATTTGCGACGAGATGACATTAAAAGTGCATGTTATATAGCTCATTGGCAGAAACATATTTACTTGAAGAGTTGACAGTTAATTTTGAATAAAGAATTTCCGTTGAATAAATTGAAGGGTTCATAATTTCTTATAGGATATTATTGGATTTTTTAGGATATAATCCAAAATAATCAGACATTGCATAATGAGATGACTTAAAAAGTGCATGTTCTATATGTAGCTCATTAACAGAACAATAAATATAAAAAAATTGAGACATAATGTAGAAAAAGCAGTTCCTTATCATAGGAAACGAGGAGTTGATCATCTAAAGGGACATGAAAGAGATTATGAACCACAATTTTTTTTAAGCTGGCAATTCTAAAAATTTCAGGCTCTTGTCGATTACTCTTGTCTAAATAAGAATCCCAATATATGAGCATATACTGACATATCTTATGCTTATCTTAAGATATGATTGTGTAACATGCATACTGATCCATTGATTTGTTATCATTGATCATCTAGTGCAAACAAGTTAGATGATGACTCAAACCAAATGAGGGATGGGGTGAGACTTCTTTAGTTAAATTGACAATTCAGATGATTGAAAGTTATCATAGGTATATCTAGGTCAAATTCACCATGTATACTAGGTTAAATTTCTTTAAAAATATGAACAATAATATGATATGTACTACAACAAAATCTGTCTAATTATATGATATTTGAATTATATGATATCTATCTTAATTCTATCTAATTATATGATATTTTTTAATCCCAAGTTCCATGGGATGAGATCCTGCACTATTTAATATGCTACCTATTTTTTTTCTTCTTAATTCTATTTTTTTTAAAAGAATGAATATTAAGGCCTAGTGCATTTTAATAAAATTCCTAATTTGTGATTTAATAATATTTAGGCTTTGGGCCTAGCCAACCTTCAGTCAATGGTTTACATAGTTGACACGTTTATTATACATATGAAGATAACTGACTTCATATTGCTCAAACTATGCAACTAACATGTACACTGGATGACTACCTTCATGTATTTAAAGACATGATTGACCATGTGGTTAACGAGCCAAATCATTGAATTAGGCCTTGAGCTTTTTATTACATGTTGATAATCATTTCACTAGTAAAAAATGATGGCCAACCTGAACTTATCTACCTACCTAAGATATTTGTATCTGAATTAAAATATTAATTTATAAAAGCTTAAATATACATGAATAAACTTCAATATCTATAATGTTTTGAAGAAGATGGTTTCATATATTTATGCAAAATCACACTATAAAATAAAAGGCATCTGACATTCTGCAGAAATTAACATGTTGTTTTGATAAAAATTTCAACACCAAGATTGTTTCTAACATCGTTAAAAATCAATAGGTTTTAAAATGGTGGTTATGGGTGCAGGTTTAAAGAAGATTAAAGGAGAATAAGATTGGGTCATTGATTTCATGCTGCTAGTGATCTTGATCTGAAGATGATCATTTGGAGATTCCTTCTCCTAGTTTTTGAAATTTCATTGTATATAAAGCGCACTACTAACACCTATAAAGATCCATATGCCATATAGTTGTACCATTTGATGTAGAATTTAAGAAGTTACAACGCCGACAGTACTTTAACCCTAGATTCACACTGTCAATAACTTTATTTTAGATTACTCTGGAGATTTTTGTTAATGCTTTTTGAATTTTAATTTAAAATAAGAGTTATTGCTAACATTTGTTAAGTTTCATATCATCTTTCCATTTGATATGTAATCGAAGAATTTATACGAAAATAAAAGAGAGCATTGTGAAATTTCGGAGAAAAGGAAATAACCAACGTGTAGGAAAAATTTAATAAAGCTTCGTTCAAATAATCATCATGAAATCAACTTATGCTTATTATTTAGGATGTACTAGTTCTCTGTATATTTTATCCATAATTTCTTATTCATTTTTATTTTTATTTTGAAAAATGGAAGAAACATCCAAAAGTGTTCCAACTAGATTTCAAATGAAGAATCTTGATTGCCACACAGATTATACTGGTGGTGATTTTTTTGAAAGATATTAAATCTAAATTAAATTTAAAGAGGAGATAGAGATAATAAGTAGGGAAGATGAAAACCAAGAGAGGTAAAATCCAGGTCTACTGAACCATATTTGACTAGATTGAATATTCAAAGTGTTTTCCGTTCAAAGATTATTTCTTTTTTGAATATCGTTGAAAATATACTTGGTCTAAATTATCTGCATGTCTGTAAGTATTTGAAGGACTAAATATGGGGACTGTATGTGGATCCTAGTGTACTTCAGGGGTCAGTTAGGTGAAGGCTTAGGGGCTAGGGGCTGAGTTAAAGGAGGTCAAGGATGTTAAAAAATTTAAAGAACATAATTTATCTTACTCTTAGCTTGTACCTTAGCCAGTGAAACTAAAAAATTAGTATGACCTTTCTATTTTTGAATCTCTAAATTTCAATTTCTTTAATTCTTAGTATAAATATGTAAGGTAGTTAGCTTTTCTAATTCACATACTATGAATTAAAATTTGTTTTCTTCTTATTATTTAATTAATTATTTCAAGTAGTTGATCCTTCTACTTAAAAAAATGAGCATTATAATTTATTTCCTTAGAAGAAAGCAAGGGATACTCAAAGATAGGGATATTCATCCAAATCTTTAATCATGATTGATTAGAGAGGGTGGTTGGCTACATGGAGATGAATTAATCCTAAAGTACAATAAACAACTTATTTTCTTGAAGCAACAATGTATCATTATTTTATAATCAACATTCATAATCTTTCTCTATTACAAAGATTCTATTGACATCTTTTTCTTTCATTATATATCTCTATAATTACTAAGACATATTATTATTTATTTATATCTGTGCTTTTATTTGGTCCAAGATCCATATTTGGAAAGGTTTGTCAAAGTAGATAATAATTTGAGGTAACAAATACAAATTCCATTACTTTGGAGTGCCCTCAATATTAGCAAGGAGAAACAGATTAACTGAGATCTTTTTAGATGAATTTTAATCAGGCAGAATTTGAGTTAATTCTGATGTCAAAAATTTGAAGAAGAGACATCGGACATCTGAAAATTTGTTATGCATACTGTCTGAACCTGACATTTATCATTATCCAAAGTGGTTGACGAATGGATATTTGGAAACATTTAGTATTTACGTGATTATTCATCATTCATCTGTAAAAAATGTCAGATGACTCATGGTGGAATTGAAAGATGGATGAAAAGGAATAACATTTGACATAATGAAGGATGGAAAAGAGGGGGAAATCAATATTTGAACAATTTTCTAGAACATATTATCTATATTAGATGTGCTAAAATCTATTTTTTGTGTTTTAAAACTAACTTATTTAATAAAAAATTAATACCTCTTATGATGCAGGACAATTAGGGGAAAGACGACTGTGGGGATAGGTTGGGTATCGACGGGGGAGGATACAAGACAGGTTTGGATGGATTGGATAAAACAGACCATAGAATCCACACGTTTGAATGCGAAACTTAAAACCGATGAAATACTGGTGGTGCAGCCCCATTCCTCGTTGAGGGCGGGAGTACTGTCTTCAACCACCACGACGATGCCGGAGCACCAAATCCAATACTCGAATTCACGTCCGCAAGAAATCTCACGAAAGGGGAATTTTGAGGAAAAAAAAGAGATATTCAAAATCAAATCTGACGGCGGTGGACGAATTCTCGAGGAATACTGGACGAAGAACACTCAACACCAAAGAGTTTAGGCATACCTCGTCACCGGGGTGCGTGATGAGGCTACGAGAAATTCGGGTCGTGACGTGAATGGGCGATCCAGGTGTTGTAAGGCCCACTGGACGAAATATCTAGATGTTTCGGGCATTGAGCGGCCCTGGCAATGAGACGGTCGGATTAAGCCTGGTTGCTCAATGGCCGGAGTGCTTGGGCGTGGGGTGTCGTTGGCGTGACGATTGATGTGCGCTTCAATAGGGTGTCGTGGATCCAACTGCGCGGCCAGTTGGCGGGGGGTCAAGGGGGGAGTCGCCCCCTTGCGGGGTTCAAGGCAACGCCACGAAACCTAAACGGTATGCACCGCGGTAAGAAGCTTTGAGGGCGTTCAGAAGTGCGACAAGTTGCTTTGAGGGTGTTCGGGCGGCTAGGCGTGCGGCGTGCGCGGGCACTTGCGTGCGCGGGCACTTGCGTGCGCGGGCGCTGGCGTGCGCTGGCACCGATGAGCGCTGGCCTGTGCTGGCGCTGGCGTTGGCGGTTGCGAGTGGTCGGCGCTAGGGTGCGGGCGCAGGCGGCCCAGAGCTGGCAGCCTGCGCAGGCGCTGGCGCTGGTGACCTGTGCGGTGGCGGGACTAGGCTCGGCGCGGGCGGCCTTGAGAGGGCCGCCTACTCTGGCGCTGGCGCTGGCAGTTGTGGGTGGGGCGGCTACTGGATGCCCTTGGGCGGGCGGCTGGAGCCACGTGGCCGAACCCTAGGGCAGACGGACCAAGAGGAAGAGGGGATGGCGAGAGAGAGAGAGAGAGAGAGAGAGAGAGAGAGAGAGAGAGAGAGAGGGGGGATGAAGGAAGAAGAGAGGGAAGAGCAGGAGGGAGGTCGGCGACAACGACGATGGCGGCGGCGGCGGCGGTTGGGAGGAGACGGGATAGGGGAGGCTGGCAATCCTCCAAGAAGAGTTAAAACAAACTCAATTCTTGAATAATGACTGCCTAACTGTTTCTTGAAACAATGGCCTATACATATAGGCCTTGGAGGAAAGAGAAAATACAGTTAAAAGAAATAAAAATAAAGACGAGTGACGTGATGAGCAGCGTGGTTTCGTGTCACATCAAGGGGCAGTTCTGGATCTGCCTTTGGCGACGTGTCAGGATGCGCGAAGGGGTGTGCGTGGGTGGAGAGGTGCCTGATGCTGGCTCGTTGACTTGATCCGGTGATGATGGCGGCATGTCTTCAACGGTTGTGTTGACTTCAGATGACGGTGGTGACGCGTTCGGTGTCGCTGCGTTGACGTCGTCGCCACCATCTTACCATGATGACGACTGACACTTCAATAACGATAAATGATGAAAAGCAGAAAATTTTTCTTGATGTTTTAAAAAAAATATGATGACTATTATTTTTTAATGATGACATATGACTTTGATGGAAGTGTCATAGATAAGAATGATGATTACCATCAACAAGGATGTCAAATGTCAATTAAATGGGAAACAACTATCCTTGATGCTAATTTTTTTGTGAGAATTACAATAACTACTGTTTTTATGATGACACTGGACACCATCAATGGAAGGATTGTTGACAGGGATGTTGTCAGTCCTGGAGGAGGATGATTACCATTGTTGACGATAAAAACTGTCGTCGATGCTTATTTATTTCTCAGGACGATGATGATTATTATGAATAATTCTGGAATGATAGTGCATGCAGTTGATGGAAGAATCAAGAATGATGACTTTCATGGTGAGGATGACACCATTCATCAACGAGAACAACTATCATTGATCCTGATTAATACATCATTGTTGAATAGGACAGAACCTGTCATTCACGATGATGAGTTCTTGTCAAATATGATAATGATGACTCCTTAGACGACGATGTTGATTAAAACATCGTACACCGGGAGAACCTTTATCATCAATGAGGGAAAAATAGTGATGTATTTTTATCATTGAAAACCATATTTTTTGTCATTGACAAGGATGATTATTGTTCGATGAAAATGATGATGATTATTTCTATGATTATGGTGTTAATGATGGCAGAATCAATGAGGAATCATCATCAAACAATAATAATCAACAAGGATAAAAATTCTAATTGATGGTGAATTTTTTGGATGATCATGATGAGGAAGATAATCATCATGGACAATGCATTTTTGTCATCAATGTCAATTTTTTGATAGTTTTACCAATGATGAAATTTTGTCAATGACAATGATGATGGAAAATTTGTAAATTACAATTTTATCAATTTCATATTACAAGCCAAATGATGTATGATAACTAGAAATATTGTACCATCAACATTGAACATTGTGATAAATATGCCACACAAAAATAAAGTTATACTATGATTTGAGCCATTTAAAACATGGTCAAACATCAGATCTCTTCATATACATGGACTTCATCATCCAATGCTTGTGTGAGTAACATTACTAAATTTATTTAAAGTTGATTCTTCTTAGATGAGTGCTTAATTATATGAATAAACTGATGGAAATATTTGTGTTCAACAAGCCAATCTCACATTCCATATCTCATTCCATGTTCATTAATATAACATATTCATTATAGTGCACAAGTGATGCTTGTAATGAAGTCCATGAATACATGATCATACTTAGTGAATTATGATGAGATTGTAATACTACGATCACTATTATTTAAGCATGTGTTCCAAATATTCATATTCAAAGGATACTCGAGAAGTACATCTAAGTATTTAGATAGAATAACACTATGTATCCTCACTCATATGATGAATATGACCATTCTCGTAGCCATCAATGTGGAGACACTAATGATAGATAGTGGGTGCACTTTAGTGGAAAGAGTTCACTAAATTGATCCGTATGAATCTCTGAATGGTATTATACCAAACTGCCTATAAGGTGGATTCACGTCACGGTTGTGTAAGTGGTCCTTAGACCTTAGACACCAAAGACGTCTTGTGGATGGACAATTGTACTTTGAATATGACCTACGAGTCCCTAATCATGGGTTTCTAAATAGTCTTAGTTCAGGTGTATCAAAAAGTTTACGAAGATGATTGAGTGGTTAAGATCAGATTGTCCACCCTCGATATAAGAAGATATATATCAAGGAAGATGATGTTAAAGTCCTTGGCCAAGGTAGTGAAATATCTGAGAAGAGTTCTCCGATGATTTCCGAACACATCAGTTCTAACTTGAATGACCGATTAGGATTTGGCAGTGGACCATACCCTAAGTCATCCTAGGAGCGTCAAGTGGATGAGGGACTATATGTACATTGTAATTGATGACGAACATGTTCCATGAGTGTGCCGATGCACACTCCTTTGTATCTTCTAGAGCACGAGGTGTAGCTTGGCACCCCACATGTTGGAGACTCCCCCCACCAAGGTCCGCGTGGATACTTCTAGATACTGCACACATGAGCAGCTCCAATGTGACTTATTAGAGAATCAAAGGAATCACTAATGTGATATGTGTTAAGATGATTCATTTTATGGTTTTGTTGATGCCGTTATGATTTGATAAAGTCTTCCACTGCGGATCATTTTGAGTTGTTTATCTCAATCAAGGCCTCTAGAACCCAACAAGAAGTTTGTTTGGAATTTCTATGATTGAGAAAGTCTTTGGCTACCCACACTATTACATTCATATTTTACTTAATGTACATGTAGATGAATTAATATTATAAAATAAAGTAAAAATATTTATGTTGGCCTACATTTTGTCCAAGGTATAATAATATATTATTAGTATATTCATATTTATTTTATTATTATAATAAGATTGATTAAATATTCAAGAGAATCTTTAGTGCCAATCTTACCATTTATCAATTCATTATTCAGTCAACCATGGCCAAATTTACTCTCATGGAAGACATTTGATATATTTTTCACAATTATATTGTAATTATGAACTAAAACATAATTAATTGGATATGCCAAAAACCTAAGAGAGTCCATTAACCTGTTATTAAAAGTTTTTGCAAACATATTTCATATACTAACCATACCTCATTACCCTAAAAATACCACTAAAATACCATCAAAATATTTTAAGCATAACTTCTAGTAACTTTAGTGTTTCTTTTGGTATTTGTGCCTTGGGACTCTTTGGTCTCCTTTTTGGGATTTCTTGGGCTTAGTTTGTGTTTGTGCGTGATTTCTGGACACAATTACTTGGTGTCAGCTGCTCGCTGGTTTTGGGTAAGCTCGAGTGCCATGTGCTCACCTACTTGTGGTTGGCTTGCGAGCTGATGCACGCTTGGTGCAATTACCTCTAGTGCTTCATAAAACAAGCCTTTTATTTGTTCTTCTCCTTTTTTATTAAAAAATTTGCTTTGTCCCTGGAATTAAAATACTTGGCAAAAGGATTAAACGCATTGAATCTAATAATATTTTAAGCATATTTTGAATAAGAATTAGTGGGCTGTAAATTAAGTAGAGATTACCTTAAAAAGTGTTGTTTTAATGAAATGAAGACCCTTATAAAGATGTAGATAATATAAATGAAATGATCCCATAGTTTCCTGGTTTACTATACTGGTAACATACTTTAGATAGATGGCTAAATATTTTTAGGCTCCTTAGAAATCTTGATATCGTTTTGGATACCATGGTCATTTCATTGTCCTCCTCAGACAATGATTCATGGGGTCGAAAGGTAATGAACTTCTCGTTCTTTATTTTTCCTTTCTTTCTTCTTGCTTCATTCATCTAATGTGGGAGAAGTGATCCTAAATATTTTTCTAATGGATTGGTTGTCAGGTTATGATACTCCTCTACGGTATTAACTTGGTCTTCTTCTCACTCTAAAGTGATTTTAGAAGTTTCCTAGTCAATTATAGTGTTGAATAGACTTTTCCCATGTTCTTCAATTCATTTATTAGTGCATTCATTGTTTCCACATGGTTATGAATTCACTCTCCATATAAAAAGTTCAAGGTAAATCACATGGATGGACAGCTGATCATCCTTCCGCTGTTGAGTTCTCTCCTAGATAATCTCAAGTTTGCCCCAAATCTATTTGACTGTGATGAACTAGAGACTTGATGAAAAATATTGTCACTTATGGACGCATATTTAATCTTCTTCCCACTTTCATTCAATTCCATTTACTCCGTGCTGAATTTTTCATCAGCTTTGTTCTGGACCTTTGACCACCATGCTCCAAATTTCATACTTCTCTTCGATGGTAAAGGTTGATTTCCTTACGTTCTACAGAGCTTAGTTAATATTACTGATAGGAGGAAATGGCTGAAAATCACCATACAACTTAAATTAACTTACATATTAGTTAGAATCAATATTGCAGGTGTATATCTGATTCCAATTGAAAGTCCCAAGTAGGTTGTGACGTAATTAAGAGCTGAAAAGGTCAAGTAGTTTCACAATTCTTCTTCATAGTTTCATAGAACATGTATAATACTTCCTTTAATGTAGCAAAGTGATTAACTATAAATTTAGATTAAAATCTTATTTCAAGGTTCTGATGGGTACAACAACTTCATAATAATTTCCTTACTAAGCATAGAGTGAGTGAGGGTCATATCAAGAGATAGTAGGTATTGAAAAAACTAATTTTATGCTAAAATTTATTCTGCATTTTTAGAATGGGTTTTTTTTGTGAGTTATATGAAATACTTCCAATAAAAAAATAAAAAATCGCCTCGATAAGTTAAAATCTATTTTAGTTTTAATGATTTCAATGAGATTTATCACATTTTTATTTTTGAGAACTTTGAGTATAAGAATTGAATTAGAAAAAAATAATTTACCTTTAGGAACTATTTGCAGGCAGTTCTTTGGGTGCCTAAGCATTAACTTTGAGTATAAGAATTGAATTAGAAAAAAATAATTTACCTTTAGGAACTATTTGCAGGCAGTTCTTTGGGTGCCTAAGCATTAAGCGTGCAGACGTTGAGCATGGAAACGAGGGCAAGTGGTGGAATTGGTACTACGTTAGGAGGGAAACAAAAATGCTATAACTTATGTTAGAACAAGAATTTTTTAAGCCGTATCATTCATTAACAAGATATGGATCTAAAGTATCTTCGTATGTGTAGAAACATAGACAATATAAAGAGGTTGAGAAGTAAAAAGAACACAAATATTTTTAGTACAATGGTGAAGGCCCATGATGGTGTTCTTTCTTATTCTTCTCTAAGTCATTATATTTGGATTGGTGCTCACTCATTCAGATACCCTTAAGAAATAGTAGAGCCAATAAATCTAATGCACTAAGGTTGCCACAAATGTAATGCACTAAGGTTGCCACAAATGTATTGGTACAGAGTTCAAGGATTGGATAACAAGAGGGAGATAGAGGAGGCAAATGTTCTCAGCCCTTGGATATAATTCTCTATATTCAGGACTCAATTATATCTTGAAATCCAGCCTTTGCCCATGTCTTCTTTGATCCTCCAATAGGAAAGCACAAAATTCACAAAATTTTGGAGTTAATCACAAAATTCACAACTCATTTTGGCATAGTATATGAAGATGCTTAAGTTGTGCCTTCTCTCCTCCTCAAATATTGTGCCTCATCTTCTCATACAGTTGATGGCTTGATTTTATTATTGTCACCATTTGGAATCCATAATTTAATCTTTTTTCCTAATTCCTTCATTTTAATAAAAAAAGTAACAAAATAATATGAATAATTCACTTGATTCAACAGACTCAAGTGGGGCAAGTCTACAAAAAACCAATTCTATAAATCTGGTCTCAATAAGTAATTTCATTTTTTATGAGAAGTAACTTATAATAAGCGTGTATAAATAAAAGTAAATTATTAAATAAAGCATAGTTTTATTAAATCATTCATATCTATTTGATGTTATCACAAATAAAATGCTTCAATGCTATCCAATCATCAGAATTTGGGTTATGCATTTTTTGGCATGATTTATTAACGATGAATGCAATATGGTATTTTGTAACTATTGTGCATTTAAGGGCGTTAATAATTTTTTCTATAAAAAAGTAGTCCCCTAATAATCTAAAATTTAGGATATTAATTTGTCATCAGTAAATGAGATTATTCAATGAAAATATATTTAACCATACTTACTTAGGAATATTTAGCTAGTGATGAGTGCGAATCGTCTCCATAGGGAAAGGTGATTATGAATTTAATTTTCTTACTATGTTGATTATCAATACGAGAAAAGATAAAGGCGAGAATATAATAAGCGAGATAGTGAAATCGGGTAAAAAGTTGTAATAGTTATAATTAAAACTTAAAATTAGCAAAGAGAAGAAGTAAAAGTAGAATTACGGGCCATGTTACGAGAATAAGGTAGATGACATGACAGATACAATAGTGATCGAGTGCGAGAACAATGTGATGGAAGAGTGAGAGACAAGATATGGGAGCAAAATGATAGTGAAAAGATAATAATAAACCCTAATTAAGCTAACGACAATGTCACAAAAAGAGCAACGTAAGGCGAAGACAATTACCTTAGATCTTTATGTTCTGCCAAGATCACGGCAATTTACAAGTACCGGTAAGGTCCCTAATGCTTCTTCCCACACACCTAGGACACCAATAACACACTTGATGGATCTCAAAACTCACTATCTTTCAATCAGCCCACCCAATTAGGATGCAAGTTCAAGATGAATTTCACAGTGATCCAATCCTCTATTTATAGATCAGAGGGCATGGATGGAAAGAGGAGGGGGAGATGACGCAGTGCTGAAAATTTCAGCACAATTGGAGCTGTAGATCATCAGATATCACTGTTTGTAGTTGGAGCAATCCTAGCCCTTGATTTCTTCCTCTCTCCTCGTCAGCGTTGCTGACGCTTCCTCTTTTTCCATTTCCATTGAACTATCACGTCATAAAAATTCTGTGCCACTTCATCTTCCTCGCTCACATTTTTTGGAAAAAGACAAAAGAGAGTAATTAACTATGTTATTTAAATATATTTTACTTTAATATTCTACAACTGACGTGGCGTCGTGTTAGCACGTGCTATGTCAGCAACTTGCCTTTTTGGTCCAATAAAAAGCCAACATGTGTGCACCACGTGCACATGGCGCCATGTCGAGATGCCACATCGCCCGACTGACATTATTGACTTTCAGAGAGAGAGAGAGAGGAGAAGAAGTAAGTTATTGTCTTTTTGCACCTTGGTCCACACAAGCATTTATTGTGAAAAAACTGTCCTTTTCTCTGATTGGTCCACGTATCCCTTCACCTGAAAAATTCAAGAATCGAGTCATTAATCATAACTCCAATCATGGCTTCCCTAATCGCGATGCCATGACCACTCAGCTAAATGATTGGCTGACACCGATCATTACCGCTAGCTGTGATTCATCTCAGCTAAATGAATCTAACGATGGCACGCGGAGACGCTAAATTAGATATTCAAAATGAGTTCTACAATCCATACTTAATAAAATAAAGGTCCACAAAATACATATAAATATATATTTCGACTTAGAAAAATCATATCTTTCCCAATTTAATATCGAAAAATTCCAAAAAAAATCATATTCTGTCTCAGAAAATTATATTCTTTCAGAATGCGTTGTCATAAAAATCCCCAAAAATACAAAATGCAGAAAATTCAGAACATTATTATAAAAATATATTTAATCATTTTAAGCTTGATAACATACAAGTATAGGTAATTTAATGTAAATAAACATGTAAATATGAACAAATTAAGGTACTAAAAATGCACGTTATCTGGGTAAAATTCACTAGTAGACCAACATGATAACGAACAAGGAGTAGACATCAGATTACGTATGTCCCTATAAAGGCATCAGTTTATGACTAAGAAAATATAAAACCTTGGGCATGTTTTATCAATCCTATTACGAGAAAGTAATGAGTGGGCTCAATATAATGAATTGACAAACGACCTTGAAAATGTTGTACTGGATGTTTGATTTCTGCTAGCACCATGTCATATGATCAAAATTACATTGACATAGAGTAAAATGAAAGATGATGTGGTTTGTTAAAGTTTTAGAAGTAAAGTTTTATATGTTTTGGACCCTATGAAACATAGCACAGGAATGCAATAAATCACTTTTGTAAACTAGGCTCTAGGCAAATTTTTACATCCATAGATTGATTTCTGCAAATGATAAATGTAAACGGGATATTGGGATTGTAGAAAATGCTCAAACCCCTCCTTGTTGATTAAAACATCTTCCTACAGGTCTAGCGGTATATCTTTTCAATACTTTTAGGATATATTTTAACTTATAAACCCACTTAAAACCTGTAACGCAATAATTTGGATTCCCACAAACTAATGACCAGCAGTTATTGTGCATTAGAGTATGGAGATGAACTAAGATAGCTTGCATCAATTTGGCATTTTTTCATGAATACTAAATGAGGCAGGTTCAGATGGAGATTACAATACTGTGGGAGGAAAAGTTGGTATTGGATTCTTAGCTGAGGAGTATATCTATGACTTGGGAAATTATTCTAAGAGTTCTGAACAAGTGCCAAAATTAACTCCTTAGAATTAAGCCTTTTGAAGATTTTGACTTTTGAAAGGCACTCCAGGGTCTGGAGTTGTCTCAAATGCATTGAAAATATTTTCATTGTCGTGGTCTAAATGTGTAATAGAAAAGCCATATCATTACGAGGTATTGATAATGCACCAGGATCATGATGAAAATCATTTGCTCCTACGGTGACTATCATTCTAGATATGCTTATGAGAGATTATGTATGCAACCTAGTACATGCAAAACAGTTTGAGTATTATCAGATATGACATTGGCATGTGATTCAAGTATGCATAAGGTATTTTTGGCTTTTTAAGCTGAAAGTAGAAATTTAATTTCATAAAAAATAACATGGTGAGAAATATTAAATGTACCTGATTAAAGTGAAATACATCTATACCTAGTGTGCGTGGAGCTGTATCACATGAATTCACATTTTATTTATCTGGTTTCTAGTTTTCTGTGAATTGAGCCTCATGTGTGGGAAGCATACAAATCCAAATTTTATTAATAATCAGGAGTCACTTTTGCTTTTAAATATAATTTAGAATGGATGTTTTTTTTTGAAGACAGGTGAAGACATTCTATTGATTCTGTATGCAACTTTAGCTACCACCTCATCCCAGAATTTTCTTGGCATACTAGCTTCACCCCAATCAGACTTGTGTCTTAAAACATTAGTGGAGAGACTGATACTTGATAAGCCTAAAAATGATGGGTAAATATGTCGTTGATTGAACGTTTAGACTTTTACAATAAAATTTATAAATACCCTTAATTACTAAATACATAATATAGAGCAGGCAAGGGGTCGAACCACAGGGAGGCAGCAAGCAAGAACTTTATTCAATTTATAATAAATTAATTCAAGAATGAATTAATTTTGCAATTAATAGACCGTAATTATACTTAATTATGTTTTTAATTAATCAAAATTAAGTAAAAAATTAATTTTGATTATAAATATTTTCGGTCAAAAATCTCAATATAAGATAATTTTAATTATAAGATCATATTAATTCGAATTATTAATTTCCCAATTATTATAAAATGTTAAGACAATTTTTATGAAGTAAAATTGGGAATTTAATAATCAAGAAAGGGGTTTGGAAATTGGACTTCGAGATGGATGAATTTTCAGATGAAATTTTATATTTATGGTTTTTATCTATTGAATGATATTTCCAAATAATCAATTTTGAAATATATAGAGAGAAACTAGACGAATTAACCTAGAGAGAGAAAGTGAAGAATTTAGGGAAAAGGTAAAATCCGACCCTAAATTAAAAATCTAAAAATGCAGAATTGTTCCAAATCTATTTGAAACTAAAGATTAAAAATCAGATCTCGAATCAGACTCAAAATGCAATGCTAATTTCATTCAAAATAACTTCTAGGGCATATACATTTCGCCCATGCCAAGGTGTTTTAGAATCTCTCAAGAAGAAGTTCAAAATACAAACCAGAAACTTACAACTTTGAACGCAGAACCAAGATCTGTCGACTTCCATAGCAACTCCTGTGTCCTTCCTGGCCAAATCGTTAGGGAGAGCTTCAAAAAGTGAAATTTTCCCTTTTTCAGACGTTTCTTTAAAGTTCCAACCGTCTCGATTGTAGAGGGAGAAAAAACAAAACACCCTCAAAATTGTAGCCCAATCGGACGTCTAGATCTCAAGATATCAAGGTTTTACTGAGGATTAATCATGGCCGTTGGATCGTTTATCTCTCTTCAAAATATCTCAAAAAATGCCCTTTTCTGATTGGTTGCCGCTTTTATTTTCATTTTCCCCCCTTCTCGGATCACGTACTGACACGTATTGTGCGCTTCCACAGGCAAAAAATGATTGAAGAATAATTCCCGTGTTTAAATGGCTAGAAAATGCCACGTCACCTGTCAGCGCTGCTAAAAAATAATAATAAAAAAGAACACAATCAGCTTACCGCATTTTTAATGCATACAACTTTGATTACCACGTGCATTTAATGCATGCAGCGAATCCACGGCTGCGTGCGTTAAGTAATATGCATGTGGTGTCGGTTGTCGCGTGCATTAAATGCACGCAGCTAACTGAATGAACGTACGAGGGATTTTTTAATTTTTTAATTTTTTTCTTTAATGCACGCGGTGTCGGTGGCTGCGTGTAATCAATGCACGCGGCAAATCGACAGGACACAAATCATTGGAGCCAATGATTTGTTCGTTATGCACTTCCAATAATTTGCTCGAATTTTCGCGCAAATGACGTGGACTCCATAATTAAATAAAAAAACAGATTTTAAATATTATATAAATAAAATATATTCTTTAAATTCATAAAAAAATCATTTCTTGGCTATAGAATGGTGAGAAATTATATAAAAATATGGAAAAATTCCAGAAAAAATAGGAAAACCCTTACCAACCTTTAGCCAAGTATTTAAGGCCCTGTAAAAAATATTTCTTCAATGAAATAAGGTTAAATACCATGAAAAAAATGATAAAAATTAGAAATAATAATAAAATCAAAGTGTAAGTCATTTATATTCATTTTAATATATAACATGCAAATATGGTCATTAAAACACATAAATATAATGTAAAATTCATCAATTAATCATGTTAATTTGCAAGTTATCAATGCTCCACCCCAATCAAAGTGAAAATATTTGATCTTGGTAGGAAAGAGGTTTCTGCTCATTTTTGAAATTGAAGAAATATGGTTAGTAAATCACTTTCCTTTTGAAGAGGGTAAACCGAGTACATTTTTTCAAATCATAAATAAAAATGATATAACATGAAAAAGTTGAATGTAATAGACAAGTGAAGGGCTACCATAAATTGGACTGAACTATCAAGGTTAGATCAAAATGGATTTCTACTAGACTTTGAGGTACTAAATAACTCCCATAAGTATTTTCTTTTGAGGTGGTAAAATGGAAGACCAAGATGATCGATGATATGCTGTATTGTTCGTAATTGTGTATATCAAATTTTCAAATGCCACAATTCTGATGAAGCATTTTCTCCAATGTATGCCTTGGGTTGGGTTTAGTTTGTCTTCTAGTAGTAAATCCCATCTCTAATTCCCCCTTGGAGTAGAGCTACATGGGCCTGCCTTCTTCCATTTCTTCGTAACCTCAGAACTTCTTCTAATCCGTTTCATCTTCGCTCGTCCGCTCACTCGCGCCTGAAGTCGCGCCTTCGGATAACCTCTTCGTGACCTCAGAACCTGCTTCTAATTTGAGTTTAAATAAATAAGCGAATGAGAATGTAAGTAGTCACTCTCTCGTTTCATTGCATCCTGCGCAGGTGTCACTCGGGATCCGTGGTGCCTTTGTATTTAGATAACTTATAGGTTGGGGTAAGGTACTGAAAATAAGACGCAATGGGTTTTGTCTGTCCCCCCGCCTCTGATCCTTCTGGTCTGGTTCTTTCTTCTTTTCATCGTTTATCCGCTGGATAACGTTTTCTTCTTCAGATTCATCTGAATTGACTTCGTAACATGAATCTTAATCTTCACTTCGTAACCCGCTCACTCGCCCCTCAGAACCTCTACTCAAACCGAGCGAACTAAAGCGAGTGAGTTTACGAACGACGATTATTGAACGTTCTAAGTGCATCCAGCAGGAATCGAACCTACTCAGCCAGCCAATGTTGTAACCATTAAGCACCATGGATGCAACAGCGAGTGAACTAGGTTTATTACAGAATCTGACGTCAGAACCTTCTCGAGCTTCTCTTTCTTCCGTTAAGGGAGATTCGGGAAAAGATGAAATAGGAAGACGTGTTTCCAGAACGAACAAGATACGGGTTGAGAAGGGGGAGTTAGCAAAGTTGGACAAGATTGGAATGAGCATAGGAACATGTATTATTGTCCTTCATAAGGCAGGAAGCCAAATCAAATATAACATAAAATTTATACCTCTAGTTAATATGTGATAAAAGAGTAATTTATTAGTTATTTTATGGACATACATGACATCTCTTAGATAAGGTTTCTTATCAGGTGTAGAAAATTTTTAGGAACCAATATGTAAAATTCTCAAACCTATGTTGTTATCCAGTTCCGTTATATTTTACAGGCTGAGTTATCATGCCTTGTTTAGGGGTAACATGATGTGTTTCTTTGCTTTCTCGATACCATGCACTATTCTCAGAACTGTTCACGATTAAGGTTTGAGGAGTTGGTCTACATGATAGAGCATTCTTATGATTATTTTTCCAAGCTGTTTCCCAATTTTTAAATATTTATGGCAAATTCATAGCGCTCTCTATCTCTACGTCCAAAATTTGAACATATCTAGAATCTAATTGATAATGTTGAATGAAGGTGGAAAGATGCCTGAACTTAATTTTTGTTGGACGGATAAGAATGCACCATGAGCCTTCAGATTGGTCTATATGTCTTCGAACTTCAAGTAGTTCACATTAGCATTATTGCTACCTAAAAATTGAGAATAATCTGTCACAAGATCTTTCAGAAAATAAAATATGACAACTTTCCCTACTTGCTGCCCGGATGACTCTAGAGACTCCACAACTAATCAAAAATATTTTATGTACTCATCTGTAGCAATCATACCTTTCCTCATTTCGTGAAATTATCTTTTGGAGATCCATAACTCTTTCCTGATTCCTGTAGGATAATATATTTTATTGTCGATCTCAACCTTCTTTTGTAGATTTGGCATTGCTGATTCATGGAATAACTGTCTTAGACTGATTTGCATGAAGAACACCAAGAATATATTGGTCAGTCCTACACCAAGGCTTGAATCTTGAGTTTTCTATCATTATTTATTGAAGACCTATCACAGAAATAGGAGGTGTCTCTTCAAAAAGATTATTAAATCATTCCTTTTAAGGATAGGTATGATTGAGATTCTCAATGATTGGTAATCATCATTGGTAAGCTTCAGAGACATAATCATTTCCGATGGAACAATCATAGGGACTTTTCCTGTGGTTTTCATGATGGTGCCCATTCACGAAGCTGTTGCAGAGGCCGGAGATTTATTCTGTGTTTCTGATTGATTTTTCTGATAACGTTTTAAGAACTGACAGTGTCCCACAACAATAAAGAAGGAGAAGGATGATATGGAAGATGAAGAAGAAGAAAAGAAGAGAGAGAAAGGAGAGAGCGAGAGAACACAGCGTCAGTTAAGAATGTTATTGAATCCACAGTGGCAGTTAATAATGTTATTGAATCCACAGTGGCAGCTAAGAATGTTATTGAATCTCCAAGAATTATCCTACAATGTTGACTCAAAGATTGTAATGACTTGTTGCCATATTACATATATAGCCATTGAATCCATTCCATTATAGCATCATATCTAGATTAAATAATAGTCATTAATCTAGTCCTATCTATGTTTGATCATTGCCCTCTATCTATGATCCTATATTGAAGCCTTACCATGTATTCTCATAATGCGTATAAGATGGTTGAACGATTATTACTCGTCTACTATTATGATAAAATCTAGTGGTAGATGCCAAGGTTGAAATGTCTGATGCTGCGAGTGAAACATCAAAATATGCCAACTATCCATCATTGTCAAATTTGTGTCACATATCATTGGTATTTCAACATGTCAAACCTTAAGCCCAAAGAGTAAGAACCAAAGGGATTAAAACATTTTGACACAAGGTTTCTGGGTACCTAAATGTCCCTCTTTTCTGAAATTTTATGTTTATGGACATGGCATACTAGCCATGAAATTGAGTATACCAAGGGCATTATTTTATGATGTATTGTTGTCTTATTTCTTTATATTGGGGTCTTAGAAACTAACATCATTTTTTTGTCCTCAAGGTACCAGAAAGAAATATCATTTCTCAACTTACAATACAAAATACCTATGAACTGAATCTTTATAAAACTTGAACTGAAATTTCAGAAATTTCAATTCAAGGCAAGAGGTTCGCACTTGCAACCTCTAGGATTTTTCAGTCAGCCTATTACACAAACAACATGAAAAAGCATTAACTTCAACTAAATTTATACTTATCAAAATCCAGAGTCCTCAGTTCAAAGCCAAATTTATACCCTATTTGAATCAAAAAAATAGGAAATAGTAAAATAATTTTAAATATCCAATTATAGAATCCAAGAGTTAATACTCACCATTTTCATGTGCATAAAATGATGTGTAAAATTGTATAATGGTGATTTATCAGTCTATTAGTCGATAAAAGGTTTTCTAGTCATGAAATAAAACCTATTCAACTATAAATTCAATTACTAATATGAATAAACAGTCGTCTAATCATTTGGTACAGAGATGAAAGGGAAACATCCTCTATTATTGCGACTATTACTGTCATCAATACTTCATATCATATCTATTAGGTTATTCTAGGAGTTCAACATTATTAATTTGATAATGATCTTAATCAGCAGTAAATATATTACGTGCTTCTTCTTCTTCTTCTGCTTCTGCTTCTTATTCTTCTTCTGCTTCTGCTTCTTATTCTTCTTCTGCTTCTGCTTCTTATTCTTCTTCTGCTTCTGCTTCTTATTCTTCTTCTTCTTCTGCTTCTTCTGCTTCTTATTCTTCTTCTTCTTCTGCTTCTTCTGCTTCTTCTTCTTCTTCTTCTTCTTCTTCTGCTTCTGCTTCTTCTTCTTCTTCTTCTTCTTACGTATCTAGAAGTCCAAACACAGCTAGATACATCGCCAAAAACCAGCCACAAGCACATACCTGATAACTCCCAAAGGCAGCTATTATCGTCTGAAAAGTTGTGGAAAGCTCCAACTACGAATAATTATTTTGAGATTCCTTTGGTGCATAGAGTAATATATTTGCCGTTGGTAGAGCTCTGTGAACCGAAAAGCATCTTACTATTTATCCATGTTTCTTGGTGGCGCATAAAACATTTACCTTATTTTTTATTCCCGCGGCCAGACTTCTCTTCTCAAGTTGTACTTTCCACGTTCCAAACACATGTATACGGGAAGCACTGTCGTATGGACATGTGATGTCACGGAAAGATGACGCCCACATGAAATACGAGGGCATGACATAACGTTGAATCATGGGGTCCCATATGACTAACCCGAAAGGATAGATACTCGAATGCCGGAAGAAATAAAATTGTGGAAATGTTCTCATGAACAGTATTTGGAGGATACTCTTTGGTGTACTGATTTGAGAACACGCAAGTTTCCATGGAATTTCTGGGTTTCATAAAACGGCATAACTGAGATCCTCCAGCAACATCTTAATCAGTTCGTTAGTGAGTCATAATTTACATCTTTTAATTATAATGGATAAAATGGTGTAGAGTTGCGAGAGACTGAGCGAGAGACTGAGAGAGAGCGACAGCGAGAGACAGAGAAAGAAAGCGGGAGTCAGGGAGAGAGCGACAGCGAGGTGAAGACACTGAGACCGAGAGAAGTAGACAGAGGATATTAGTTCTGAACGTAATTGAAGAATTAATATCCCCCGGTAACATACTAATCAGCGTGTTGGTGAGTAATTATTTGCTTATTTTCTCTTTGATGGCGGAAATAGTTTAGAATGGCAAGAAACAATAAGATAGAGCGGGAGACAGCAAGAGAAAGAGATTGATAGGGAGATGAAGAAACTGGGAGCGAGAGAAAGAGACCGAGCAGACGGTGAATGAGAGAGGCGGATGTGGTGAAACAGTAGACGTTCCATGGGTTAAAACTTCTCCGAGAGATGTTCTTCGGCAGAAGTGAAGAGTAGTATAGAAGGAAGAAGAGAGAAAGGTAGAGGTCTAGAAACACCAGAAACTGAGATTCCGAACAGCAGTTCCCTATTTTGTTTACATGGGTTTTTGTCATATTTTGATAAGATCCCGTCGATGTAGATGATAGAAAACCAAGAATTCTCAAGAAATTGAAACAGCGTTCTGGGAATAACAATAGCAACAAGCGATTCACCGTGGATCAATTGTACGAGAGTGGGGGAAAATGAGGGGAGTAGTGCTAGATCAGAGAAGAAGGAGAGGGAAATGCAAAAGAACAGGTAGCTCGGAACAATACCGGATCGAATCGTGCTCCTCTGGTCAGGATGATCTCCCGCCAGCCTTCTCGTCCAGGCGATACAACTTCAGCTGCCTCTTCATCAACTCAAAGTCCTTATTTATTGGCTCTTGAATTCCCGCCTATGCGTTATGATACGAGACGTGTCTTCACTGGTTGGCATGTGCGATCTCCCTTCTATGACGCCTTCTTTGATGTCTTCGTGAAGTCCTTATCATATTTATACTGTGGTGTTGTATCGTAGTGAGAGAAGTTCTAGATGTTTTAATTTAGCTGTTGGGGCAGATTGTAATGGCTAGATTTGATTAGACCCCGTTGTCTTGCTTATCGAATGTGGGAAATTGATCTTTACAGGATGGGAATGCCAGTAAGAGAAATTTGAAATTTTGCAAAAGGAGAGATTGAAGCCAGAGGACTTTGATGGCGGCATTAGTTAAGGCTTTGTATTTGGCCTCGGTACTGGATATGTGACCGTCGATTGTTTCTTAGAGCTCCCCAAGATCAGATTTTTGCAAAGATAGAGGAGGAAGGCACTAGCGGACCATTGGTCAAGCGGATCCCCCACCCAATCTGCATTAGTGAACACATGAAAAGAAAGGTCAGATCGATTGTGAAGGAATAAAACATGCAGAATTGTCCCCTTTAAGTAGCGATGAAGATGCTGCAAAGACTTCCAGTTAATGGAGGAGAGAGAGTGCACGTTTTGACAAGCTCTGTTGACAGGAAAGGCAATATCAGTGCGTGTCAGGGTTAAATATTGGAGAGAACTTACGAGTTTAAGAAATAGAATAGGGTCAATAGGCGCTGAGGGACTAGTGAACAGTGCTGTAGAGCTACATGGTATAGAGATCGGTTTACTGAGTACCATGTTGGCCTGATGCAAAATTTGCAAAGTCTATTTAGACTAAAACAAAACATAACCGCTAGCGTGTTTAAGAAATTCAATGCTGAGAAAATAATGAGCGTTCCCAAGATCTTTGACAGCAAATTCAAGCCCAGAAATAGCAGAGTAACATAAGCAACCTATTGTTTTAAGAGCCAAATCATCAAGAGAAGTTTTAAAGAGAATTTGATAAGGAAATTTGGTAGCTAATAATGGTGAGGGTAGTCAATTGATGATATAAACACATTCTCAGAGGTTATATTATGAATAGATAGCAGATGTTTAGTAATTTAATGAACATGAAGTATGCTTTTAAGATGAAGTATTTGATCAGAAGTGGTGATCTTGGAGGATCCAATAGTGAGATTATTCAAACCTGTGCTATGACCTATTTGAAGATGGTCATGGCGTTGATACGGCAGTGTTATTGCATAACATTCTGATTCGTTGTGATGTTGTGAGTTACATCGCTACCAGGAAACCATCCTTGATGATCAGCTGAGTATGCTCGAGGAGTTTTGGTGGTGGTGTTTTGATGGTAACTCTGTGAACCATGAGTGTTTTGTCTTGAGAATTGGAGGGATTCTTGGCATTCTCTAGGTTGATGAGAAAATTGAAAACAAATTTGGCATCGCGGCTGAAACATTGATTTCATCCCCGACCTCGCTTGTAGCCCCAATTTGGCATCGCGGCTGAAACATTAACAGGCAAGTAAGCACCATAATTCATGCTTAATTTATGGATTATAGAGCATAATTAAACTATTTTATACATGTTATCGTAAACTCTTAAGTAATTTTCACCAAAAAATGATAATTCACTAAATAACCATTCTTTACATTAAAATGAATATATTTGGAGCTTTTTATGACTTTACTAAATAATTGATTTAAAAATATTGAACTTGGTGAAATTTCAAGTAAAAATAAGTTTTAAATCGATAGATATTTAAGTTTTACTTTTCAGAATTTTTCTAGATTTTATTGAATATTTTTCAAGTATTTTAAAATTAAAAAATTAAAAAATAGGGCCCATATCTACTAGGGGAGGTGGCATGCCTACGGGGCATGCGCCCCCACGTGCTGTGCCAAGGAGGAGTGATAATCTCAAATTTATGGGTTTTATTTGTCATTGATAATTGAGATTATTCAATAAAAATATATTTAACCTTACTTACTTCAGAATATTTATTTAGTGATGAGTAAAGATCGTCTCCACAGGGAACGATGATTAAGGATTTAATTCTTACTATAATGATTCTTGGTTCAAGAAGCGATAACTTCGAGAATAGAACATACGAGATAGTGATATCGAGGAAATATAAGTAGAATTACGCGAAGTGTTACGATAATAAGGTGGAGGGTGTGATCGAATGCACGAATGGTATGATGGTAAAGATAGAGACGAGATAACATGAACTTAAGTAAGTAAAATGATAAATGAAAAGATGATAACAACTATAGTTATGATAACGATGATGTCAGGAGAGAAACAATGTAAGGCGAGGACACTTACCTTAGATCGTTATGTTCTGACAAGATCATGGCAATTTGCGAGTGCCGGTAAGCTCCCCCTCTTCTCTAATGCTTCTTCCCACACACCCGGGACACCAAAACACACTTGATGGATCTCAAAGCTCACTATCTTTCAAACAGCCCACACAAGTAGGGAGCAAGTTTAAGATGAATTTCATAGTGATCCAGGCCACTATTTATAGATTAGAGGGTATGGATGAAAAGAGGAGGGGGAGACAAAGCATTACTGAAAATTTCAGCTCAACCAGAGTTGTAGATAAAAATATATGGCCATTTGAAGTTGAGCCAATCCAAATCCTTGATTTCTTTCTCCCTCCTCGTCAGCCTCACTAACGGTTCCTTGTTTTTCATTTCTTTTAAACGGTCAAATTACTTGGAATTTTATGTCTTCTCGTCTTCCCTGCTTGCGCTTTTCAAAGGCACCACGTGTACCTGTAGAGGAGAAAGAGAAAAAAAGTGGTGATATGGATTATTTAAATATATTTCTTGAAATATTCTTTGCAGCTGATGTTGCTCCGTGTCAGCGTGCGCTATGGCAGTAATTTGCCCTTTTTCATCCAATGAAAAATTGACATGTGTGCGCCACGTGTGCACTGCGTGTACACGTGCCGTCATGCCATTGCGCCACGTCGCCCGGTTGCCATTTTTTTGATTTTCAAAGAGAGAGAAGAAAAAGCATAATTTTTTCTCTTTGCCCCTCGGTCCACATGCGCATTTATTATAAAAAAGCCTCCTTTTTTTTTCGTCCACATCAGCCCTGCGTAGAAAAAGTCAAAATCGATAGTTGAATGCCATTATGGCATCTCTTTTCGTCATCCGATGGCTAAGATGTACTCCACACTTATAAAGGGAAATTGGATGATCAGAATTTAATCTGATCATCAAGTTGATTATTTAACAAATCAAAGCTCGATCCAATCATCGCGTGATCAATCCGATGGTCAGCTATGAATCTGCACTTGATAAGGACCAGTTGGACAGCTGAGGAGCTTCTCAATCATGAGAAAATGATCAAACAATCATAAAAAGTTCAGAAAAATTTCCTGAAAAATAGGAAAAACCCTAAAAGGGCATTTTTAAAAGGGCCATAACTTTCAATCCTGATGGAGTTTTGACTTGAAAAAATTTTGGCATCTTTTTGTCATCAGCACCCATTTTCTGACTCACCCAATAAATGGGCCCTGAAAGTTTGTGTAATAAATGAGTTTTCCGAGCATCCATTTGTTGTTTCTCTTCGTGTGGCTTCTAGAAATTGGCTAGCTAGACTGAAATAAAGTCCAAGGGGATGTCAAGAGGTGTGTTTTCATCAAAAAGTGAATTTCTTCTCTTCTCCTTTGTTTATTCATATTGGAGTAAGACGCGAAGGTGATAACTTGAAAATTAACATGATTAATTAATTAATATTACATTATATTTATGTGTTTTAATGGCTATATTTGCATGTTATCATATTAAAATAAAGATAAATCACTGACACTTTCATTTTACTATTATTTCTGATTTTTATCATTTTTTACATGGAATTTAACCTCATTTAAGTGGATAAATATTTTTTGCAGGACCTTAAATATTTGGCTAAAGGTTGGTAAGGGCTATAAAAATTTTTATGGATTTTTTTCCATATTTTTATGTAATTTTTCGACCTCTATAAGCCAAGAAATGATTTTTATATATTTAAATAATATATATTTAATTTATTGGGCATTTTTATATATACTTAAGGGCATCCACGTCATTCGCCTGAAATTCGGGCGAATGATTGGATGATTATTGTCAAATAATAAGGAGAGAGAGAGATTATTATTTTTTAAAATACGCCACCGACATGCATGCGCGCAGCGCGTGCATGCGGCGTCGAGTTGCCGCGTGCATTTAACGCATGTGGCAATCGACAAGCACGTGCAATTTTTATTTATTTATGCGGCGTCGATTCGCCGTGTGCATTTTAATGCACGCGGAAATCAACGTTTTTAAAAACGCCGCCGCATTTTTTTTTAATTTAAAGAAAACAGCGTCGTTAAGCTTACCTCCATAATTTTTTATTATTTTTTTAGAGGACGCGGTCAAAAATTACGCCGGGAAGAATTAAAAAAAAATTATATAAAAAGGAACCTTTTGTCCTTTTCTTTTGTTTATTATTTTAGGTAAAGTGGCGTCCTCTCAACCATTCAAAATGACCTCCGATCTCCATTCATTGCGGGCGGCTAACGCGGACAACGAAGTGTCGACACGCGATCCGAGAATGCAAAAAACAAGAAATACCGATGCCGACCAATAGAAAAAGAGCATTTCCAAAATTCTTGGAGGAGAGATAAATAATCCAACGGCTAGGATTAATCCTCAATAAAACTACGATATCTTGAGATCTAACCGTCAGATTGGGCTGAAATTTTGAGGGCATGTTCGTCTTTTCTCCCTCTACAATCCAGACGGTTGGATCTTTAAATGGAGGTCTGGAAATGGGCAAAAATTACTTTTGGAGGCTCTCCCCAAGCAATTGGCCAGGAAGGACACAGGAGGGGTTCTTGAAGTCGACAGATCTTGCTTCTTCACTCAAAATTGTAACTTTCTGATTTGTATTTCAATCATCTTCTTGAACGATTCTAAAATGCCAAGGCATGGGCGAAATGTACATGCCCTAGAAGTTTGTTTTGAATGAAATTAGAACTTCGTTTTGATTCTGATTCAAGATCTGGTTTTTGATCCTTAATTCTAAATTAATTTAGAACATTTCTGCATCATTAGATTTTTTATTTAGGGTCGGATTTTATCTTTTCCCCAAATTCTTCACTTTCTCTCTCTAGGTTATTTTGTCTAGTTTCTCTCTCTAGATTTCGATTTTTATTGTTTAGGAATTTAATTTAATATATAAAAAACCTAAAAATAAAATTTGAATTTAAAATTCATCTATCTTGAAGTCCAATTTAAAAATACCTTTCTTGATTATTTAATTCCCAATTTTAATTCATAAAATTGTTTTAAAATTTATCATAATTGGGAAAATTAATAATCTGAATTAATCTGAACTTAAAATTAAAACATTCCTATTTTGAATTTTCTGACCGAAATATTAAAAATCAAAATTAAGTCTTACTTAATTTTGATTAATTAAAGAATATTATTAAGGATAATTAAGATTTATTAATTGAAAAATTAATTCATCTTTGAATAATTTGTTGAAATTGGATAAAAATTCTCATTTGTTGCCTCCCTGTGGTTCGACCCCTTGCTCTATATTCCATATTTAGTGATTAAGGGAAATTATAAATTTTATTGTATAAGTCTAAATCCAAAATCAACGACATCTTTACGTGCATTTTTAGGCTTATCAGAAGGCACTGGGCAAAAGGTAAGGGCTCATGATTGATATGAACGTCAAAAGAGCATCACTAGAATAGAGGTGAAAGAAACATCTAATTAGGAGTAGATTTCGTTTCCATAATTTTTTAGAAGTCAATTTAGGTATAAAGGAACACCCTTATTTACATATATCACTTAGATCTTTGTTTTTTGGATATTTGTAAGGAGATAAACACACAACGATCATCTAATCATCCTTCTCATCTTTTTGCATTCTTAAAGAAAGCCTAATTAAAATCTTGATATCTATCCTCTCTTTGGTTCAACCCTTGCTCACTCTGTATTAGGTTATTTAGTGATTAAGGAATTATAAATTTATTGCATAAGTTTATTTACCTTAAAAAACACATTACAAATACCTAAAAATTTAGTTGTCAAAGCCAATTTGGTAGTGTTTTCCTTTTTGGCCATAGGTCTGGTAGAGGAGGATGGTTGATGCACCTACTGTTGAGCAGAGTTAGCTGCGAAGGGGAATCCACTTACATTCTTCCTTTGACGATGCATCAAACATGCATCATGATCCTTTAGATTGGCTATGATTTGCGCAAATTTTTTATTATCCATATTCACTTTTATGCTAATCACTAATTGAGAGTATTCCATATTGAGTCCTCTTAGGAATGTAAAGACAATAGAGATTTCAGAGTGACCCACATCCACTTAGGCAATTGTGCCTTTGCATATGTTATGAAATCGCCATTGAAACTCCACAATTCATGATTGATTTTAGCTTGCAGAGATATTTTCCAACTTCTCCCATTCTTCTCTTGAAAGTGTCACTTTGGTTACACTTGTAATAATCAATTTTGAAAGAGTTGAGGGGAGGAATCACAGGAGCTGTTGGTTAATCCTTCACTGGCTCTTGAAAGTAGTGGTAATCTCAAAATTTGAGTTTTAATTTGTGATTGGTAAGTGAGCTTACTCAATAAATAGATAGAGCAGTCCTCAGTAATTTTTTTCTGGTGATGAGTGCAGATCATCTCCATAGGGAATGATGACTAAGGACTTAATATTCTTAATAAGGTGATTATTGAGATTAGAAGAGATAATTCTTAATATGAAGTGTAATGATCAGAAAATAGTAGATGAGGTAGTGATATCGAGTCATGGATCGTAGATAATGATAATTCAAACTTTAAATGAACAAAAAAGCAGAAATGGAAATAGAATTACAAGAGGCGTGACGTGAGTAGGCTAGAGAATGAGTTGATATGATAATAAGTGAACGGTATGATGATGAAAAAACAAGATTATGTGAATGTATGGAGATGGTGTGATGGTGAGAGATCCTAACATTTTTCCAGCATCACGGAGACTTGCGAGTCCGGTAAGCTTCCCCTCTTATCTAATGCGTATTCATACACTCCCAAGGCACATAGAATACACTTAATGTATCTCAAAAACTCACTATCTTTCCATTAGCCCTCATGAGTAGGCAAGTATAAGGATGACTTTGACAGTGATTCAGGCCTTTATTTATATATCAAAGGGACCGATGGAAAGACGAGGGAGAGATGAAAATTTAAGATCAATCAGATGTGTGGATCGTCAGATATTGCAATTTGAATTCAAAGCAATCCTAGACCTTGATTTTTTTCTCTCTTTGTCAATACGCTGACATGTCTGCTTTTTCCGCTTTGGTTGAGATGTCAAATTGTGAAATATTCCACATCACTTCATCTTCCATGTTTGCATGATTCAAAGCCCCAACATGTACCTACACGTGAAAAAGAAAACTTTTTGATTAATCATTTATCACATGATGTGGTATCGCGTCACCATGCGCCATGTCATGGAATATTCTTATTTTTCTCTCTTTCTAGGTGAATGATGCGCTGACACATGTCATTCATGTTATAAAAAGGTGTCTTACACAGCACATGCTTCAACATGCCGTGTCAACATTTTTTTCATTTTTTAGTGATTTGTTGTGGTACACATGTGGGTCATGTGTGACGTGACAACTTTTGTCTTTTCTTTTTCTTCTTTTTTTATTATTTTTTTCTCGATTCTTGATTGCATTTATTGAAATTTAAATGACTTCTTTTTTCATTGGTTCATGCCACCTGCAAAAAGGTACATTGAATGTCAGCTAATGATTGGTGTATTATAACATTGCGATCTGTGATGTCATAATTGTATTTTTTGCAATGATTAGCTGCACGGATAATGGCAGAGGAGCATGACTGATCACCATTCAACAAATCAAAGGGGACACGTGGAAATCGTATTTTAAGGCCAAAACATTGATTAATAAATTATTAGAAAATAATTACTGAGTCATAAAAATATAATAAATAATATTTGGATTTATAAAATTAAAATCCCGTTAAATATAAGTGCAAAAAATTTGTAAAAAAAATATTGTGAAACATCAAATTAAGATCTTGAAGGATATGATGTTGGAAGAAATCATAAAAAATTTAGTTAAATAAAAAAAAGCAGGATATCAATCTGAAATTAGATTTAATCCTCCTAAGTTTGATACCACACATGTTTAATTATTATAATGAATAAAAGTGTGTAAATATCATAGAACTAAACCATTGATTTCTGCGGTGTTGTATCATTTTAAGAGAAGTTATAGCTATTTATATTTATCTGTTGGGGTAGGTTATAACAGGTAGATTTGATTAGAGCATAGCCGTCATCTTGCTTATCGAACGTGGGGTATGTAGCCAGTTGGTACTCATGCATCCGTTATGTTTGCTTTGATTGGTTGGCGCAATTGCTGACTTGGTGTGGCTGATGTGTCTTCCTTAACACCATGAAGATCAAGAGGGAGAAAGATGATATAGAAAAAGAAGAGGAAGAAGATGAAAGAGAGAGAAACTATAGAGCAAGACAGTGGGCGTTACAATTGTTACTAATTCCGCAAAACTATCTTGCAAAATTGGTTGGTAATTGTTAAATCATGTAGTAAGTCGTAATGGCCTCTTGTCGTATTTATTGACTCATATTATAGGTGATGTAATCCCATTTTGTATAACACCCTATCTTCATTAATTTCAAGCCACTGCTCTTATCCTATCTATGTTTGATCCTAGCCTCCATCTCTGATTTGATATTGAACCCGCTGAAAACCACACAAGATTATCTTGGTAGGTAATCGTTATTCACATCTTCAAATAGGTGAGGCACAGGACACCAGAGGTTATTGGGTATTGGGCCCCAATATGACTTGACTAGCACGGATGCCTTGTTTTACTATGGACTACAAAAATTATATAAGTTTAATTTTACATTCATAAACTTGCTTTTAGACATGGAAATAGGATTATATTTATATTTATTATCCTTTAATAATGGAGAAGCTTGACCCCCTAATCGTACGAGATACAAAATTTTGACTTATTAATAAGAAGAGTTAACTCTCAAATATTTAGGTATATGTGTACCAATAAGAAGTTGTACAATATCTTCATGAACCATGGACAATGAAGCTAAATCATAGCTATTTGGTCGAGGCAAATAATGACTAATGACGTCACATTTTGCAGCCTATATTTTGAGGTCATAATGACTACTGACCAATGGCTACCATGAAAGGTACCCTTGTCATACTTATACTTACTAGGATTTGTTCATATAAATCCTTACTAATTAATTATATAATTCAACTTCCTTTAATCTGACGAGTGTGACCTTCAAGGCCAATGTACCAATCTAGTTAATAAATTTATAGGGCCAATAACATTTATTGACAAACCTTGTAAATTAACTATATCAACAGATAGATTTATTCGTAAAGAGGCAATTTGACCAAATCAATAGTGGTTTCAAGATAAAGCGTACTCTTTTAACTCTCTTATATGATCAGTAACTATATATGTATATTCCCTCATCTGCATGAAACTCCCGATTGGCTTACGGTATGGGTAATCATCAAAAGCTAAATCATCATTTACTTAGTACTGATGGGTAACATGGGTCATTTCAGAATGCCATCTCCAATATCCTTACTAGCTTGGTAATGAAGGACAACTCTGGTGTTGATTTAAATGTCATTTTAAGGTAATATTATTTGTACTTAATTTAAATGTCATTGTAAACTATTATTTTTTCTAAATTGATCAAATATTCTGTAATTACATAAACTTAATTACATTAAGTCATTCACATACTATTTATAAATCATATAAAGTTTATCAAATACTATTTGTAAATTAATGAAATAGTATTTGTAATCAAATACTCCCGAAAGACTTAAGGTATGGATAATTTCAGAATGTCTCCATATGGAATTACCTTAAAGAGATATATCTAATAGTAGAATTAATGATATGGAAAATTATGTGATAATAATGATAATAAAGGAAACTAGCCATATAGTTTAGCAACATGAGGGATAGTGTAATAGGAGAAGATGGTGAAGAGTAACAGGTTTAGTATGTGGAAACAGGTTGTAAGCCATATAAACAATGGAAGATAATGAGGAAATTCGTATAACATATAAAAATAAGTAATTATAAGTAGTGATAAAGATTAGGGAAACGAATGGGTAACGTAGTTATAAGATAATAATGGACAGAAAAGACAGTAAGTAGGATAATGAAATTAATATGTGGTTTCAAAATAAAGGATGATATTAATATATCAAGTAAAATGATTATATTTAGATTTTAATTATAAGGTAAGAGAAATAAGGGAGATATATTAATATTCATATGATTCTTAGTAGAAGATGCTTATTACGGTATTATTTATTTTAATTGATATTGAAATAATATCTAAGACACAAGATAGATGTATTGATGAGGGATACTAAGAATAAGGTAGGTAATGAATAGGGAATTTATTGTAGTGAGATATAAGATCAAGAAGAGAATAAGAACGGGGCTAACAATTAACATGGATAGGAGAAATATTTTATTTTATTATTGTGGATTAATGAGGCAGAGAAATATATAAATATATGATAAGAGTTTAATGTAAATAGAGATAGGGAGTGCATATATTTTATTTTATTTAGAGGAATTTGATTAATAGATTGTGAGGGAGACGATAATAGAAGATAATAGGAATAACATGAGTAATTAATAGCATATTAGATATATTATTGTTGCATCAAAGACACCTTGTAATAATATAATATTCCTTATATATTTATGTTCATTCAATAAGTAAGTTTCTTTTATTTTAATAATAAGATAAAATCAAAAGAAAATTAGATAGAATTGGGAAACTGTACCTTGGTATATGTTTAACATAGGGAATTACAAATATCATCCATCACGTCACTGGTTTTGATGACGAAAGCATGACAGATGACATGACGGTGATGAGATTGTTGTCTTGTGATGGTGATGATGACGGTGACAGTGATGAAATATCCGTCACAGGTGACGTGATGGTGACGTGACGGTGACGTGACAGTGATGGAGGTCCTCAGACGAGTGACATGACAGGATGGACATCATGGATGACATTGGTAACAGATTTGAAAAGCATTTGAAAAGGGCAAAAGGATGCTGCCTGGTCGCCACCAAGCGAGAAGGACTCATGCCAGAGAGCATTGACAGCAGAAAGCTGACCTCGCCGGAGTCTCCCTCACTCAGAGATGAGCTTCATCGTCAGAACCTACCCTCTCCCAGATTCAGATTGAGAACGCTGAGGTCTGGTTTTGCTCGCGTTGATTCCCTCCACCTATTAAAATCATATTTGTACAAATTTGACTTTGAGTTCAAGTTCTTCGATCCGAAAGCAGATCTCAGGCTGGGGAGTGCCATTTGCATGAGAATGATCCCGCGGAATACATGTCAAAGAGATCGGGGCTGTTGAGCTGCGATTTCCAATTCCAGATTAATCAAAAAAATGCAATTATGCTCGAAGGAGAAGATCAAATAAGCTATGAACCTGCCATAGAATGGGGGAAAGGATGATGGCAATGGGCTCCGGGGGGGTTGGAGGATCTTCTCGAGGAGGATGTAGAGCTCTAGTAGGGCATAGTCTGGGTGGAGCAGGCCGCAGTCAGGCTCATAGTTCTTTCTGACGCGAAGATTTGTGGCAGCCCCTTAGTCGATCAGCTTGATCTGGCCCTTGCTGGTCACGAAGGCAATCAACTGAATTCCAAAATTTGGAATTGTCACTTGTGACAGTGACGTCATCCGGGGACGGGATGGTGACAGGACGACACATATGGTGATGCGTGATTGGAATGAGATAGAAATATTCAAATTAATGGGATTTGTAACGAGACGGGGATGTGATGAACTACTCATCACGTCCCTATCCGTAACTACTCGTCATCTGTCCTGCCATGTCCGGCACGCCACATCTCAAACTTGCTGTTCCCTAGTTTGATAGAATGTTTCAATCTGGCTGCGCTATACAAACTTAATGAATTGAACCTCCACAAGTGATTTCAACTAAATCAATTAATCAATGACACTTATAAACTAAATATCTACCATGTGTGATTAAAAAATCAACGTAGATTCCCTTGATTAAAATGCCATGGGTAGGAGAACATATTGCCTTCCCCTAACTTCAGTATGCATCCATGCTCATCTTCCTTTGTGCTGGTGTAGATCTGGGGCACCCATTGGCCCCATAGTCCACTGCTATTGAATTGCATTCGTACCTCACTATTAAGTGGTGCACCCACTGGTCCATGTCAGCTAAGTCATCATTCACCCAATACACACTTTTGTACTTGATTTGTATCTCGAGGGGCCTTGCTCTCGTCAGCTATCAAACCAAATAGGGGCCTAAAAAAACAATACATATGATTAAAATTGTGTCTTTTAATATCACCATCCAATCTTCCATTAGAAGATTGACCTGCTATTACATGAGCTTTGGGGCAGTCTGGCGTGAGGCCTATAAATATTTTCTTTTTTAAGTCCTTGAGATGTGGCCTGTTGGCTATGATCCATGTGCTTGCTTGTTAGTTGCCCGCGCGAACGTGAACAAAACATCTTAGATAGATGATATCATATCAAAAAATTTAAAAATTATTTTTTCTATACAAACATTGAATCCAGACATGTGATGAATAAAAAATCTTCTCTTACCCGTGTGTGGGGGCTATCCTGAACGTTGGATCTTTACCATGGGCCTCTCAATTGTGGGATTGATGGACCCCAGTATAGTTTATGTATGGTGTGTGGCTAGTACTTCTACAATGATGGTCCCCTGTTGTGGGCATGCTTGAGCCTTTATACATTCATCTGAGGAGTTGGCTTGTGTGATATGATGCATATAGCTATTACTCGCCTGGTCATACTACCTTTTTTAACTTATACTTCTCTCTTTTCTATACTAAAATATGTCCATAAATAAAATAACTAAAAAATGAGTGCTGGGTTCTATGCCTTGGTTCAATCATGGAAAATAATTTTTCATGAATGCAGAAGTAGTTTTGATTCCAGATTCATCTTTAAAGAAGTACCGCATATGTACCTCTTGGGGAACCTATTCTGAAGTTGTTCACGTGGCCAACCTCTAGTAGTATCTACGCGGCCATATTTCTCTTGGATCTCCACTTCTTCTTCTCCAGCTCTTCTTCAAAATCTTGAAGATCTTCTCATTATGAAGACTCTCTCCTTGGCTGAGTGGAAAAGAGACTAGAGTGGAGAAAGGGGGTGGGCTCCCACTTGTGGCTGGCCTAGGTGCTTAAAATGGGTCCCCCTTTCCCTACCTATATTTTACTTAAGTTTTCTTTAAACCCTATAAAGTAAAATATATTCAATAATGCCTCTAGGATGATTCTAGTTAATAACATTAATGGCCCAATAATAATTATTTACCAACCCCATTAATTAACTATATCAACATATAGATTAATTAACTAAGGATCAATTTAACCCAATTGATAGGTTAAGTTTTCAGCCCGTGGGGTGCCAAGCTACAACTCCCCCTCTAGAAGATACCGAGTGGTATCCAAACTCTCCCATAGTACCTTTAATTTCATCGGTTACTATATATGTATAATCCATCATCCACGTGAGACTCTTGAATGACTGAAAACATATGGTTGATCGTCAAAACCTAATCCTTCAATGGATTAGCACTGATGTGTAATGGGGATCATCAGAGAATGCCTTCTCCAATATCCTCACTACCCTGGCCTGGGATTTCTAGCGTAGTCTTCCTTGATTCAATCTCCTCTTACACTGAAGATGGATGATCATGTCTTGACCACTCAATCTTTTTCATGAGCCTCTTACTACATCTAATCTATGACTTGTTTGAATCCCATGATTAGAAGGTTTTAAGTCATAGTCAAATTGTAGTCATTCATACACGAGATGTCCTTGGTGTCTCAGGTCAATGGATCACTTATACAACAATGACATAAATCAACTTGACTGAGTTTAAGTATAATACCATTAAGGGATTCTTTAAATCAATTTAGTAAACTCTTTCTCCAAAGAGCACCCACTATTTGTCGTTAGTGTTGCCACTCTTATAGCCCCATGATCAGCTATACTTATTGTATACGTAGGATAAATATAGGAATTCAGATGCATCGTCTTCCTTGAGTCAATCTCCTTTCGTACTATGGGACGATGGTCCTTTCTTCACCACTCAGTTACCTCCGCGGACTTGTTACTATATTGAAACTAAGGCTTATTTAAATCCCGTGGTTAGTGATTAGAAAGCCATAGTCAAAACATAGTCGCCCATCCAAGAAATGTTCTTGGCATTTAAGGCTAATGGATCACTTATACTTATACTATCATAACATGAATCTACTTGGTTGATGTTTAGACATTATACCATTTGGGAATTCATATGGATCAATTCAATGAACTCTTTCCCCAAAGAGCACCATGTATCCTTAGTATCTCCAGACTAGCAGCCATATGATCAACCATACTTATCACATAAGTACAATCAAGGAGTGCTATTATATCTGGATAATTTGATGTTCGCTCAGAATATCCATCCAGTCCGAATATTCTGAATACATATTCCAAGATTAATGCTCTTACAGTTCACTTGGTCATTGGATACTAATGAATAAACATTTGTTTCAATGAACTTAAAAAACATGCTGGTGAAATTGGCTTGACAACCACATAATATCCCTCAACTTTTTACCTTTTCATAGGTCTTTTTATTGAAAATCCTCAGGTTATTATCCATAAAATTGTGGATATTAATAATTTTCAAAAAATATATTTTATGTTCTGATTTTAATTTTAATGATGACAAGTGCATCTCACTAAAGTGTACAATTAGTTACCACAACTATAGCATAAAGTTATTATTTTTCCCGACATTAGGATATTGTAACATACATATATGAAAATAATTTCATAAATAAAAAATTATGTGAAAATATTAAATTCAATTAGAGAGAATTTTGAAATCTGTTGAAAGAATGAGCCTTTGTTTTGATAAGGATATTGCAAGTCTTAAACAACCTTCACCTTTATATTTCTCACTATGTGGGGGAAACCAATAGGGATGATAGCTTCTTGCCCAAGATTCTGCTCGAATGATGAGGATCTAATCCGTGGAATTTTTGTTGGGAGTTCACAAGATGGAGTTGTGTGAAGATGACTATCTAGGAAGCGAACATACTCAAGAAATATGTTAACCAAATTCATCTTTGAGCATCTTCTTGTGTTCCATTTTTATATAAAATGTCTCATCATGAATTTGGTTGGAAATATGAATGGGCATATGAAGCCAAAAATCAGAGATGAAAAGATGCGTCATAATGATGATGCATATCATCATCATCATGGTTATATTTTCAAGTTATGCTTTAATTTCTTGTTGGTTGTGAATTTTCCAAATAAACTCTCAAAAACTGCTCCCATGGTGGCTGACAGTGCCATCCAATCCTTATTTTGTGAAACCTCATGTCCGTCGAAGGCCTCCCTCAAGTAGAGCTCTTCCAGGTACAACTCCAATCTCCTCATCCAAAGAAAGTTGTCTTGGTGAGAACAAGAAATGGAGATGTAAATGCCAGTTCACCCACCCTGATTTTCCTTTCAAAATTTTCATTGGATTCCTTACTCAATGGTTGGTTTGGGTTCACCAACTCTTTGGAAAACAAATATCTCTCCTTGTTTTTCATATTACCACACAAGGCAACAGAGTGATGGGGACTAGATAAAGGGAAGAACTTCACGTGCATTCATCATGTACATGAAATGCAGATTTATAGTGCACAAATACAACTTTTCATATCAACTTTACAATCCAAATAGTACCAAAAATTCTAAAGACATGTAAGAAGTAACTATTGGAACCGTTGGATAGTTGCTTTTATTCATGAATAATGATCCATGTAAACTCTCCTATTTAAAAAATAAAATTTAAGATCAATTTAATAGTCATTAACTCTTTAATAAGTATAATGATCAGAGCATTCCATCACTGGCCTCCTGTGTTTTCATCCCTCACTATGCTCCACCAATGCCTAGTTCAATCTTTGAATTCCTAAATCTGTGACATCAATATCTCTTTTTCTGCTCTTTATTTTTCTCCTTATCCCTCTTCTTTTCCCTCTGCTTATGCTGTCTATTCTTCATGATATCTCTCTCTCCTGCTCTCTCCTTCGTATTCCTCTTATTGTAATTTGTCTTCTTCTTCTCCTCCCTCTTATTTTGATCCTCAATTTATTTTTCTATATCTTCATTGTGTCTCTTTTCATCCAATCACTCTTCATAGGATCCCCCTTATAACTGAGATTTTGGGTTCTATTTGTGATAAAATAATCACTCATTATAGTCAATTAGGCAATCAGAATTAAAACAATATTTATAAACCTTACTATCATAGGAAATGGGTCAATCCTTAGAGAGAAAAGTAATAGTTAGAGAATTTTCAGTTTAAAATATTTTTGGTAGATTTTTAGTTATAATTTATAACCTATAAAGAAAAGTAACTAGATTTACTAAAATTATAGTAAAGGAATTTTATCTCTATTAAAACTAATTCGAAAAGGAAATATTAGATAAAGTATGATTTTTGCAAAGTTTTTAGAATTTTTAAGAATTTTTTAAATTTAAAATAAAATAAAATAAAATAAATAATTTTAACCTTCTAGATGTTGGAGGCATTGGAACTGTCGGGATGTTTGCTAGCTGATCCAAGACTAACCTGCATACAAAGATGAACAGATAGGGATGAGCGCAATAAATAGTGATCGAACCTCTTTTTTACACTCCTAGCTTCACACACGACTACTCTGAGTGAGGATCTACTCGATTCCATCCCCCACGTGGTGACAGACCAGGAAAAAGCCCTACTTACGGCCCTTCCTACGAGAGCAGAGATCAAGGAGGTGGTCTTCTCCTTTTGTCAGAACAAGGGCCAGACACCACATGGGTTTCCTACGGAGTTCTACATAACATGTTGGGATATAGTAGGCACGGACTTGATGCTTGGTATCACGGAGATCTTTACGCTTAAAGTCCTACCTAGAAGTTGGAAATACAATTTCCCGGCGCTTATTCTAAAAGTGGACACTCTAGCTTCTTTTATAGACTTTTGCCCTATTAGTCTTTGTAATGTATGCTATAAAGTTCCATCAAAGATCATTACATATCGACTAGGGGCCTTCCATGATAGATTTATCTTGCCCGAATAGTGTGGTTTTGTCAAGGGTCGACAGATACATGATAATATCATGCTAGTTCACGAGTTAGCCCAGTCACTAGACACTCATATCTGGGGCTCAAAGGTCATCATCAATCTGGACATGGACAAGGCCTTTGATCGAGTTAAGTGGAATTTCCTTACCAAAGTGTTATGTCGCTTTGGGTTTATCGATGCATTCATTGCTCTAGTGGATGCATGCATTAGAGAGAATCATTTCTCTCTCTTGGTGGATGAAAACTCCACAGGCTTCTTCATGGCCATGAGAGGTCTAGGAGAAGGTGATCTCATCTCACCCACCTTTTTCATATTGATGGAGGAGGCCTTTAGTTGATCGCTCACACGAGTGATCGCTCGCGGCCTCATCTAACCATAGTTTATGAAAAGGGGATGCCTGACCCTCTCGCACTCTGTATTTGCAGATGATGCCATCCTCTTCCTCAATGGATCTAAAAAATCCATTAAGGAACTTATGAGTGTCCTCATTGCGTACGAGCGGGCTTCTGGCCAGCTCTTCAATGTCTCAAAGAACAGCTTTATGGGCAGTCTGTCCACCACTGCATTGCGGTCAGAGATTATCCAACAATATATCTGATACTCGCGAGGATACCTCCCTTTTGATTACCTGGGATGCCCTATCTTTCGGGGACCCGCGAGACATCATTAGTTTGATGCCTTGGTGGCCAAGTTGAGAAAGAAACTAAACAGATGGAAACTTCATTTTTAATCCTCTAGCAGTCACATCCAGCTTATTCGACATGTCCTCATGAGCATCCCGCTGCACAACCTATCAGTCCACTCATTATCACTCACAATCCTCCACTTTGTGAAATGACTATGCGCACGATTCTTATGGTTTGGTCACCTTGTAGGAGATCGTCGTCGCCACTAGATTTCTTGGGAGAAAGTTTTTCGGCCGATCGACGAGGGGATTCTAGGGATCAGACACCTTCAGGACGTCCAAGACATGCTTTAAAAGAAGCTTGTGTGGCGTAAGCATACCACAAACTCCCCGTTGAAGAGTTTCATCTCAGCAAAGTATGGCCAGTGGGCTCATAGAGAGTTGGACATTCGACGCCCTCGTAGGTGGCAGGCTTGGCAGCGCCACTCGATAGAAATAGCCAATGTCACCCATTGGCATATCAGTCAGGGTGCGATTAGTGCTTGGTATGATACATGGCTTGTTGATGAGCCTTTAGCCCGCTAGCCCCAATTTGCACCCCATTCAATGTGATTGACTGTGGAACAACTGCTCGGGGGCAACACACGCCACCTTTGGGAACATCATGACCTCCCCTTAGACATGTTATCCCAAACCCGGAGTACTCTCATTTGTAACACTCATGACCGTCACCTTGTAGGAGATCGTCGTCGCCACTAGATTTCTTGGGAGAAAGTTTTTTGGCCGATCGACGAGGGGATTCTAGGGATCAGACACCTTCAGGACATCCAAGACATGCTTTAGAAGAAGCTTGTGTGGCGTAAGCATACCACAAACTCCCCGTTGAAGAGTTTCATCTCAGCCAAGTATGGCCAGTGGGCTCATAGAGAGTTGGACATTCGACGCCCTCGTAGGTGGCAGGCTTGGCAGCGCCACTCGATAGAAATAGCCAATGTCACCCATTGGCATATCAGTCAGGGTGCGATTAGTGCTTGGTATGATACATGGCTTGTTGATGAGCCTTTAGCCCGCTAGCCCCAATTTGCACCCCATTCAATGTGATTGACTGTGGAACAACTGCTCGGGGGCAACACACGCCACCTTTGGGAACATCATGACCTCCCCTTAGACATGTTATCCCAAACCTGGAGTACTCTCATTTGTAACACTCATGACCGTCTCATTAAGATGCTTACCCTCGATGGGTCCTTCTCCTCGCGATCCCCTTGGGAGCATTTTCGTGAGAAATCCCCCATGCCTCACTAGGGTCGTGGCATCTGGCATCCGGCGATCATCACACAAGTCTCCTTATTCTTTCGGAGACTCATGCATCGTGGTCTCCCGATTGATGATCCGATAACTTGTATCCGTCACTTCCTCAATTTGCGTTGCAAGGGTTTTCCCGCATCTCCATAGGATGAAAATATGGAGCACCTTTTCTTCCATAGTGAGACAATCCAAGACTTTTGGAACCAAATTACACATCATTTGTGCTCATTACTCGTACCCCTTCTACTCTAGAAGTGTTAGAGTGTTTTGGCAAGATTTTTCTCTCGCCAACACACTATAAGTGGAGCCCATTGCTTTACATTACCATAGCTTGCTTATTATAGAAGATTCAGAAATGGCAAAACTCTTCTCGTTCTGTAGGGACCCCTATGCGAGCGCTGGATATCATGTGACGAGTCCAACGGTGGATATGACACACTCACCATCATATATCTTCCCTCGCCCGTAGCTCAGTCCTCACATGCAATATTCTTTGCACTTGGGGCATATCGGTGACCCTCACCCCCATCACCATCTGGCTACAACTTGTCCATTAGCACCCACCGCCAATTGGCATCCTCAAGTTGAATATCGATGGTCCGGCTAAAGGGAACCGGGGATTAATAGGAGGGGGCGGTATCCTTCGTGACCACACATGGAATATTCTTTTCAGCTTTTTGTCCTTTAATGGTATCCAAACTAATACAATAGTGAGGCTATGGCGATTCGTGATGGTTTGCTCCTCTACAAGGTGCAAAACCTTAACAATGTCGTTGTAGAATTGGACTCACAGGTATTAGTAAACATGCACCGTGCAGCTACCTGCTCCTAGTGGCACCTATAGCAAGTATAGCAGGACATCATACGGTGCCACACCCACTTGATTAGCATCTGACACTAGTTGCGGGAGGGCAACCAGACTGCGGATGCCCTTGCTAACCATGGAATATGCACTCAAGTCCCTTCGACTCTTTACTCTACGTTGGAACTCCCTCACGCAGCTTGTGTTTGCCACCGCCTGGAGCTCCTCGGCTCTCACACACGTTGTACTCTGTTAAAGGATGGACCCCGCAACTGGCGTATTGCATGGACCACTAGAGGTGGGAGCACTCGCCCTCTTGCTTGACAGATGTCCTGCCACTTGGCTCAACGATGCCACATGTTGATGGCAGGAGAGCTCCACACACTCCTTGCATCATCACTGTTAGGGGGGATCCCGTGAGACGTCGACACGAGCCCCCTTCTCCAAGCACCTACCAGGTATCACTCATGTAACTTTTCCCTTTCCTTCACATGGCGTGGACGAGTAGGATCCGAGTGTAATTGGCATACTTATGCTCACTCCCCGCCTATAAACGTTGATAAACAATCTACTTCATATATAAAATCCCCTAGGTGGCCTCCAGGGCACGGCTGGATCAGTCTAAGGGCACAACCGCAGGGTTGGACATACCCGACACCATGTATTTTGCCAATTTTTTTATAAAACAAAACACACGCCAGGGCGCAGGGTGATCAAGACTCTTCCACTTCTCAAGCAGCTCTTGCTCTAGAACGCCCCTACTCTACCCAACTCTCACTAAAGGTAAGAGGACTCAAGAAAAATTGCACACATGCCACTAAATCTTGGATTTAGATTGAAACAAGAGGGAGTATTACATTAGATTGTGAGGGGTTTATATAGGGAAGAGAGGGAAATGGTGATCGTTGGATCTCCCGAGGTCTTGAATGGTCTGGATCTTTTATGCGGCCTCAATCCTAGTGAAGAGGTGTCCTCTAGTCAGATTTGAGTCCTGTGATTGCTCATTATGGTCTCTCATTTGGCTTGCTTTTTTGTGACCATTTGGCCTTAATGAGATTAAAGGCTCATTAAAGTCATGAGACCTGTAACTCTGGGCCACTACTAGAGCTCTGAACGTGGTTGGGTTTTCTTGAACCTCTTTTCCTTAGCCCAATAACCCTCAAATGAGACCTAAACCTGAAAGTGTCAAAAACTCTAAAAGAGAAGTGAGATTCATTCCACTTGACTTTATGAGTAAAAAAATACTTATAAATACTCAATTACTAATTTAGGCCAAATTCATGAATTAAGTGCTAAATGATGTTTAAATGATAAATTTAAATAGTAATAGTCATTAAACAGTTTACTCAAGTATGTTATTTAGCACCTAATATTTGATTCATCACCCCACCTTTTTCTTCTGATTTTTACTTCAGTTTTCCTTTTTCTTCTTCTCCCTCTTCTTCTCATTTCTATTGGATGATGATCTTATTGATTGGCCACATGGATCCATTCATGAGAAGCACATAAAAAATCCAATTTAGGATCAAATTATGTTGTTGTGGATCTGATTTTAATCAATAAAATATATAAAGTAATACTCACTTGATTGTACTTCATAGTGGACGAGTATGGATCATCTCCACAAGGAACGTGACTTAGGGTAACTCTCTTAATAGGTGATTTTCAGAGCATGAGAATGTATGCATGGTGTTACCACAAGTATGGATCATCTCCACAAGGAACAGAACTTAGGGTAACTCTTTTAATAGGTGATTTTAAAAGCATGAGAATGGATATAAGAGGAAGGAATATGATGAAAATTGTAACTATAGATATTGATAGTAACTATTTAATATGAGTAAGACGACTAAGACGAGTATTACCATGAGTAGAGATAGCGGATCATGAACGAAGAGAGTCAAAACACGAGATTAGGATGGAGAAAGATGTGATGAGGTGATAATAAGATAAGATGATTAATATGGGGAGATGATATGAAGAAATCTGTTGGTTACTGTTTGGTGAATCGAACAGCAACAAGTGGAATGTGGAAATAAAATCCAAAATTGCACTAATAAATTTTATAAAACTAAATATACAACCCAAATCTATAATTAAATATATATTCTGACTTAGAAGGATCATGGATTTACAAAAACAATGTCAACAAAATTATGAAAAATTAAATTAAGATTAAAAAAATTATTATCTTTCAGAATATGTTGTCCCAAAAATCACTAGAAATACCTAAAAATTTCCAAATTCAATACATCATTCTAAAAATGGATTTAATCATTATAGGCATGAGAACACACACACACACACATAATACCAATTAAATGTACATAAATATGTAAATATCATCAATTAAGTTAGCCGATTGTGTATTATAGAGCACTGCGATCATGTTTTTTCAAAAATATTGTTGGAGAAAGTAATTGGAGAGACTTCTCCACATTACATATGTATGATGTCTCATGTTGGCTATTCCATTGAGGGTGCCCATAGGTTTTTCCTTAGCCGTAGCCACAACTGAGGGGATGTTCTCTCTCTCTCTCTATTTCCTGCTCTTGTAGATGAGTAAAAAATTCTGCATTCCATCATCAGCCACGTCTTCAAGGAGGTCAATGTGAAGCAGCCTGATTTAACTTTCAGATTAGCTAGTTAAAAGTGAACACGTAACCCTTATACTCATAATGAGATTAAATTTCTAGGATTCAATAAAAGATTACACATCGATTAGATCCACATAGTCAGGATTACACATAGGTTAGAATTTGGCGGTCAGGGTTACACATACATAGAGACTCATATAACAGCTCTCTTTGATCTCTCTCTCATCTCTCTGTCCTGTTCATCTTTCCTGCTTCTTATTCTAAGAAGTCTATTGTCTTCCCCTTGATGCGCATAGTTATTTACATGGTATCAGAGCTAGGAAGGAGCTCAAGGTCACTGAAGGAAGTTTGTTCGTTGCCACATCAACTGGTCTGCTCAGATATCCTAGTCACATGTACATGGGGCTGTCTGTGCAATGGCCAATCGTTATACCTATGAGAGCTTTGGTGTGTGTAAAGCTCACTAATAAAAATCATCAGTAATGGAAAAGTGCCACCGTACTGATCTTCAATGGGTATGATTTAATTAGATTTATTGAAGATATTCCTCCTCCAATTTCAATTTCAGATGGACAAGGGAACATAATACAGAATCCAAAAGTCAAGGTTTTGGGTTTTCTTCACTCTACACTATTGGAGGACATCATACCCACCATAAGCAAAGTTATATCAATAAGAGAAGCATGGGAATAACTTGATCGCACATGTTTTTGATGGAATCTGGTACGAGTAGTGCAACTGTATCCCCAATATCACAACATGAAGAAAGCTACGATGTTCACTGATCTAGACGTGAATCATTCTAGATCTTTGGTTGAATCCTTTCAGTCTTCCAGGCAAACAGTTAGCGAATCAACTATAGTCTACACTTTCTTGAGACGACTTGGAACTAACGTTTAGGATTCAATATAAGATAAAATTTAGACGGCCAGGATTACACATAGATAGGATTAAATCTAGACGGTCAGGATTACACATAGATAGGATTATCGAGTGGTAGACATTCATCTTGGTATCCGTTATGGTTGTTATAATGCCTAGGATTAAAACATAGATAACTAACTACTATATGGTAATATAAATGCAAACACACATGTATTGGTCAGGCTATGGGTTAATGAAACGATCTTAACCATATCTCTTTCTCGCTCTGCTCTCTATCTCCTTTTCCTCTTTCCCCTTCTTGTTCTTGTTCTTCGAAGTCTACTCGTCTTCCCTCGACAAGCACACTCTTTACAGCCTTCTCTCTTAATCACGCTCCCTTTCTCTCGCCTGCTCCCTCTCTCTCTATTGCGTGCTTTCTTTCTCTTCCGGGGTTTCTGTCAAATGTGTTTACCCTTTCATCTCTCGCCCTCTATCTCTCAAACGTGTTCACTCTCTCTCTGTCCCGCTCCCTGTCTCAAACGTGTTCTCTCCATCAATCTCTCTCCAGCTTAATCTTGAAAGAATTTCGCCCTGTCTGCAACACAGAGAGCAGAGAACGAACCAGAGAAAAGACAGAGGTGGAGAGCGAGAGAAGAAGATGAACAATCGTACTAAAAAAGGAATTTCACGTAGATATACATATAGGCATTTCAGTGTGAACTGAGACACATGTAAAGAGAAAAACTTGGATCTTAACTTGCTCAAAGAAAGACTGATTCAAAGAGAGAAAACGAACACTCAGGAATCCACGCTTAGGAATTCACGTCCTTTATTTCATGTAGAACAGGATTAACCCCAACAAATCTCTCCCTTCCGTTTTCTCTTTCAATCGTGCAATCTCTTTCTTCCGCTTCTCCCTCTCTTTTGTTTTTCTCTTTCTCTTTCCATCGAGCTCCCCCACTCTTTCGAGTTCTCTGTACCGCTCTCTCTCTCTCTCTCTCTCTCTCTTTACTGTCCTCTCTCGCTATCTCTCTTTTTCTTGCTCTCTATCGCATTCTCATTCTCTATCATCTCTTTATCGCTACGGCATTCTCCCTCTATTGCGTTCTCTCTCTGTCGCCTGTTCCCTCTCTTCCTGTCGCCTGTTCCCTCTGTCTCTATCGGACGCCTTCTCTCTCAATCGCTGTCTCTTTCTCTTCCGCTTTCTCTCTCAAATCACGCTGTCTTGTGTATCGCGCTCTCTCTCTCGAGAGAGATCTTTCCATCGCTCTGTTTCTCTCTACAGCGCTCTCTCTCTCGATCGAGATCTTTCCATCGCTCTGTTTCTCTCTACAGCGCTCTCTCTCTCTCTCTCTCTGTGCTCTCTCTCTCTCTCCATCTCTTTTTCTTCTTCCTCTCTCTTTCTCGTCTGCTAGTCTCTCTCTTGTCACGCACATCCGCTTCGTGGAGCCAATCAACGGTCAACTCAAAGGCCAGTAAATAGTCCGCTCAAAGATAAGTAAGCAGTCATCCAAATCGCCAGCAACTGACGCACAACAACATCGTCAACCTGCGTCCGCGCGGCCGTCCTGCATCAAAACCATGAATGCTACGGCCACTAGTCTTCATCTCCAGACATCATTAACTTCATACATAGACACCAGGCCCGATGTTGGAGACAATGCTCTTTCCTTGTTTATTCAGTACAAAATAGACACACGAGAGAGATCCTACAAGAAAATTTGAAGGGAAACACTGCATTACATTGATTAAACACATACACTTAACATTTATAGTTCATTGGATAAAACTTTTCAATGCATCTTTACCCTTAAACTTTTCAAAGAAATTATAAGGTCACGGAAGAGGAAACGTCTGGAAGCTCTGGAACTATTTTTTCTCTCCTTTGTTACATATCAAACCTTAACCGCTTCCAGTAACCGCCTCAATAAAAGCACGATGAAACCCAACACTCTATCCTGGCATCAAGAGATGCGGCCATGATTAGAAGGACCTCTCTTCTTCTTGACTATCCCAGTGGAAGAACTCCAAAGAAAGGTCGTCCAACGTAGATAAAGGAAGAAATGTGAGGGGGTAGAAGGTGCTCTCAAGCATCCCTGACTTGGAAGACATAGCGGGTCTTAACAGCGATATCATACATGTGCATGGATTTGAGTTTGGCGAAGTCACTCGGGACAGAAATGAGGTCAAGTGAGGAGGGCTTGTGGAATTGCAGAAGATTGGCAGTACTAAGATAGCGCTCCCAGCCCAACTCCCCCAGCATATTCTCCAAAACCTCGTAGGATGTTATTACCTCGTTGCTCGGTAAATGCACCAGAACCTTCCATCGCTGTCCTCCACTGTCGTCCTCCCTCGCGCTCCTCCACCGCCGCCTCGTTCCATCCTTGTATTCCCAAATCTGTGACATCTCTCTCTCCCTCTCTATCTTCTTCTCCTCCTTTTTCTTCTTGCTCTCCCGCTTATTTTGACAGGGCGTCCCTCGCTGGCTGCTCTTCTTCCAAATTAATAAAATTTTCAAGCACCCATCCCCCGACGTCATCAAGCTGCGGACATGACCAAAAACCCAGCAATAAACACGTTTCGGAAAACACATTCAGGCATCTTCCCTCGTCAGACAGAAATAGAACGCTCCAAATGTGAAAAAAATCTCGAGATTCCATGGAAGGATAGTGCGACTTATGCCACGACAAAATCAGTGAGATGTTTGCCTGGCTGGCGCTTCATTATATAATTATTTAGTTTCTCTTAGTTGGTCGATGTGACCCGAAAAGTATCTTATTATTCGGTACGTTTCTTGTAGAAAGACTTATCTTCTTATAATGTCCTTGTCTAATTTAACGCCCCTCTTCATACGGTCACGTCACAGAAAGATGACACCGACATCTTACCTTTGCAGCGACGAAAGACCATGCAGTAACCTTGCCACAATCCAAAAAAAAATAAAAACCTAGCCACAACGATTGTCAGGCCCAGGACGGGTCCAGGAACACTGGAGGATAAATCAAATGAAGACACATGGATACAGATGAGTAAAGGAGTCGATACAGATGAACCTGTAAAGATTCTGGGAGAGTGGATGAATCTAGAACAGAGAAAGAGGTGGAGAGAGGAGAGAAGGAGAAGAAGAGAGAAGAAGCGCACCAAGATTGGTGGTTGTAAGATTGTTATATTGATCCGCAACTTATGATGTGAACAGTGGGATGTATTTATAATACTGTATAGAAGTGTAACATTAGAAGGTTTTCTGTTTTAATCATAGCCGTTACAACTGATTTCAATGGCTCTATGTGAACAAACCCTGACCGTTGGATATAATGGATATATGTTTCCTATCTACCATTTAATCCTAGCCCTCTATCTTTAGTCCTATCTATGTTTAAACATCCTGACCTCTAATTCTCTTAATAGGGTACGTTTCAGATTATTACTAGCTAATCTTGTTGAGTTCCTATAGATCTGGCTGCCGACTGCTCGGGGAGTTGGCTGGCTCATTAGGCGAGTTGGCTGACTCCTCATTAGACCGTGGAAACCCAAACGCTTATTCTAAGTCCTGTGCTGGAAATCAGACTTCGTTACATTATCTACTTGAAATCTTTCTATCCCCCTAACTTACTGGGTGTTCAATCGAAAACCTGGTTTTAGAAAAATAAAACAACATTGATCCTTTATGAGTATTTTATGCCCCCAAACAAAATATCTTTCTTTGCCCCCAAATAAATATTTTACGTACAACGGTCATTGATCAGTTGGAGTTTTAGATTTTGACCATTTGATCCAACCTAAGATCAATCAAATTCTGGTTGGATATTGGTCAACCGCCTTTGGATCAATCGGGATATCGATCCACGTGAATTCGATTGATCATCTAATCATCTATGCAAGCTGATCGGTTGGATCAATCAAAGGGACTATGGGTTTGGTCTAGCTCGATCAGTCAATCAATCGATCGGAGAGACACACATGATGAAGAGAGATAGTGATGGGGGAGAGACACACACATGATGAAGAGAGATAGTGAGGGGAGAGAGAGACACACACACAAACGCACTAAGAAGATAGATTGTGCCGGGGAGAGGGAGAGATAGTGAGGGAGAGAGAGACACACACTAAGAAGAGAGATATCGAGGGGGAGAGAGGGACACACACACTAAGAAAAGAGATAGCGAGGGGGAGAGAGGGACACACACACTAAGAAGATAGATAAGGAGGGAGAGTGAAAGACACATGGTAAAAATGACAATAACGAGGAATAGAGACACTAAAGAGAGAAAGAGTGAGAGAGAGGAGGGAGAGATTAAGGATAGAGAGCGAGGAAGAGATAGAGTTAGGAGAGAAGGAGAGGGACAAAGAGACACACTGAGAGAGTGACTAAGGATAGAGAGAGAGAGATACTAAGGAGATAATGAAAGAAAGGCACTAAGGAGAGAGTGACTAGTGGTAGAGAGTGAGTGAGAGAGAGACTAAGGAGAGAATGGAGAGAGACAGAGAGACTAAGGAGATAATGAGAGAGAGAGAGATTAAGGAGATAATAAGAGGAAAAAAAAGCAAACTTAGAAGCGAGGAAAACGGAGAGCAAGAGTCAAAGAGAGAGAGAGAGCGGGGAGAGGGAGAGAGAGGTAGAGAGAGATTGAAGGAGAGAATGAGAGAAAGAAACTTAGGAACTAGTGAAAGGGGAGAGAGAGAGACAGAGATGGTATATGGGAGTCAGAAATTAAGTGCCCAGGAAAGTGCCAGATCAGCACCAAAGGACCAAAAGGATCATTAATAAAGATTAGCAAGTAAGAATTAAACACTTACCCCTATACTGGCTAGAATTCAATATAAGTCCCAAGATAGATAGGATAAAAGATAGGCAGTGAGGAGCAAATATGATGGAGGACCATCCGACAGATGGCGGCCCAGCGACGACGACGCCACCCGAGGATGCCACGATGACGCGCCACCAGCCACGCCGAGGCGCTCGAGTTGACGTCCGTCATCCGGGGTTTAAGTACTCCGGGTAAGCAAGGCTTTACCATTTTATTATTTTCATCATCATGTTGTATTTCTTTCCGAATTATGGATTGGGCCATTATCGTAGGGCCCGTCCTCGTCTTTGATTTTATATTTTAGAATTGTATTTGAATTTGTAAGGAGAGACCGAACCACGTTTCACGACGGTTCGATCTCTCCCCACGTTCTCTTGGCACCCCTCCTCCCTATATAAGGGGAGGGCATGCCCAAGGAACATTTGGAAGTTTTTGAATTGAAATTGTTTCAAGAATCTTCCCCCTATCATAGTCGTAGCGTAGGGGGTTTGGCTAGCCCCACCTCTTCCTCGAGACCACTCCGAGGAGTAGAGCCCACGTCCTGTCCGTCGAGATCACTCCGGGCGTGACGTGTTCAACCGTACCGTCGAGATCACTCCGGTACGTTAAAGATTTTCAAGAAGCTGTTGAAATCAAGAATCGAGAGAGCACCCATCAAGATCACTCTGGGCATCCTCGAAGGTTCGCGATGACTACGGCGCCGCGCTGCATTCGGGAAATCATCTCCAACGAGGAGAACCACCCGCGACCCACCAAGAACTCACCACGCCAGGTTCTTGGCTCTACCCGTCCGTCTCCCCATCCTTCATCCCTCCATTGTTTCTTGAATCTTCCTCTTCACCCTCATCGTTCTTGACCATTCCCCTTCTCCTCCCATCGTTTCTTGAATCGTCCTCTTCACCCTCATCGTTCTTGACCATCCTCCACCACTTTCCATCGTTTCTTGAATCTTCCTCTTCACCCTCATCGTTCTTGACCATTCCCCACCATCTTCCATCGTTCTTGACCATAACCACCCCATTCTTGCATCACCCTTGGCTTCCCCCCCCCCCCCCCCCTTCTTGATTCGACTGCCACTTCTCCCATTGCCGCCCCGCCCCGAACCCCGATTCCGACCACCCCGCATCACCGCCCACGTCGGGGACCCGCTCCGTGCCGCGACCCCACGCCCGCGCCATGACCCGTTCAGCGCCGCGACTCGCGCCAGCGCCGCGCTCCGCCAGCGCCGCGGACTCGCCCAGCCGTGATCCGACCGCGCGCCGCGAGTTCGCGCCCCGCCGCGGGTCCGCCAATCGCCACGGTCCTGCTGCACTCTGTGGCTCCACGCCGCGCCGAGGCTTCGCCCCGCGTCATCAACCCGCCCTGCGCCGCCGTTCTGCCCTGTACCGTGGCTCTGCGCCACCGCCACTGCCAGTCGCGACCGGTGCCGCCCCGTCACGTGCGCCAAGCCACGTTGATCCCTCCCGGCATTCCGGCCGACGACAAGACGAATCCGTCCCCGGAACGCTATCTCTACGCCCGTCTTCGATACGCCGTGGACTACATATTTTAAGGTCAGCTCGTCTCCTCTCCATCCTTAACCAGTATTATTACCTGTTCCAGTGCCGTCCTCCGCTATCGCATCCTCTGCCGCCACTCATCACTCGACGACGGATTAGGAACAACCACTGTTGTGGGAGCAAGACTCTCTTGAGGTAAACGGTCTGTCACTTGATCTTTACATTCCAAACTTATCAGGGCCGTTAGACGCCCCTCTCGTCTAGACGTCTAGTGGTCTTGAAGGTCATTGGGAGTCTGACTTTCGGATCAATCTATTTGGTGATCGTCACCGTCCATCGCGTTATCTCCTTGTGTCTTAATTGCTCGATCATAAAATCTCATTGTGTTTGCATCATATCATCATTATTCCTGTGACGCAAAACGCTCCGCTCGATCCCGGCCGTCGGCGTTTCGCATCAAAATATAGATAAGAAATAATCTTGCAACTAGTATAAAATATACATAGGCAATAATTTAACAGCAAGGATTAAATATAGATAAGAAATAATCTAGCAGCTAGTATAAAATATACATACGAAATAATCTAGCGGCGAGGATTAAATATATTTAAGAAATAATCTAGCAGCTAGGATCATTTACATGGAGCAAAATTCAAGATTTGGAAACCAGCTCCACCCAACTTATTTATGTTATCTTAAAAAATATACTATAGACAGTCTTTGAGAGCATGGTTCACAAAAGTCATGTCGTATCTTCTCACTCTTGGCTTTACTGGGTCGAAGACAGATAATTTGTTGTTTCCTAAACTACTAAATGCTTCTATCTTTATTTTAATTTATGTTGATGATATTTTAATGATATGTTTGAAGACATCTGCGATTTCAAAACTAGCGCATCATTTACATTCAGAGTTTTGTATTAAAGATTTCGAACTATTACATTCTTTTTTGAGAATTGAATTTGTAACACATGAAAAGGGCCATGTTATATCGTGATCAAAGTACATTGCCTCAATTTCTCACCCCGCCAGTATGGATCACTGTAAGTCATCCTCTACACCTTGCATCATATCTCCATTTACGGAAAATGAGAAGTCCACCAATGATGCTAGTTGTGATGACAAATAGTTGGGAACGATAGACATAAAGAGATGGGCAATGATTGAGATACAAAAACAAAAGTAAATGAAAGAAAAGAATAAATACAAAACTAAATGATCTTGGTGCAATATCTGTGTAATTATTTAAGACAAAAATAGAAATATATGGCATCGTAACATCAGGAAAATACCCCCACCGCATTTTAAATTTGACTCTGAAATGTTCTCAAGCAACCATGATACAAATAATTTATTTCTTATTAATATTCAATGTGTAATTATCATATTCTTTGAATTAATGGCCAATGACAGGTGAATATTTGTTTCCATTTACTCCTAATATCCATATGTAAATACCCACCTCTCTCATATACGTTAATATTAAACCATAATAGTTGTTTCGCACCAGTTTTATACCAAAAGGAGTGAGCTCATTTCATACAACATTCATATGAAAAAAATATTCTGAAGGAACAAAATGCTAGTGACTAAGATTAGAAACTAAATAAATTTAAATCCTAACATATGAACAATATTGTGAATATTCCATATTTTCGTAGGGACAATATATGTAGAATAAAACAAATGGGAATTCTTAGGTGTCAAGAATAAATACCAGTTTTTGACTGTGATAATGATTTGTTTTTGTAAGAATGATCTCTTATTTATGCATCACTGGACTTACCTTAAATCAAATTAAGTAGAGAATAGATAAAGAAAAATAGGATATTACTTATTCATTATAGAGGAATCTATTCAGATAAAGTTTAAATTTGATGATTTGGAGACTCATTTGTATCAGTGGTTGAGATTTGTTTATTTCCTTATTTTTTAAATTGAGCTTTATTACAAGTAATTTTGACGACATTATTTACTGATTTAAAACACCTATTGAGTTAAAATGTTTAATGTTCTTGATATTTAAACACCATACTGGCTATTAAATATGCTCATTCATATTTGTTTTGTTGAATACATATTGAATTCAGTTGTTTAGATTGCACGAAAGCTGATAGTGAAGGAGTATGTCTAAATAAAAACATATGATTACACTTTGTCATCATAAACATTTAGAATAAGTTTAGGATTATCTTCAATAGCTTTCAGGCTTGACTAGGAGTAAGAGAATTGAACTTTATTTTTTAATGTGTCTCCGATTGAGCCAGGCAAGAGATCCACTTGAGGGTTATTATGTGTATTTTGAACGTTATAATTTTCCTAATTCTTACAAATGAATGTGGGTACCATAGAGTGCTGATATAAGTAGCAACTATGCATTATGAGAATTTTCAAGACATTAGTTTAGGGAATATCACTTACCTATATAAACTTATCCATATCTTTTAAATCTTATAACTTGTAATCTTAATAGGTTTTTACATGTTAGAGATCAGCCTAGCTCCTGGGCTTCCCCTCTAGTCGGCATTTTCACGCGGACCATCAACTCTGAGAATTTCCGTGTGTTATATATGATCAATCCATATCTTTTCATGCTAGAGCTTTCATGTGAGCTCTTTTCTCTTCATTTTTTATATATAAATCAACACTTATGAACTTTCATTTATGAAAAAGATATAAACCCATTCCTTAAATTCTCAGTCTTCTTCACTATGATTTTATACTTTTCTCAGTCACTTGATATATAAAAGACAAGAAGGTACAGTATAACAATTAATCACTGAAATGCTTGACCGGAAAATTAAGCATAACATTCAAAAGCGCTGAGGATCCTAGATATGCATATTTATTTTCTCAGATATATAAATGAAAAGTCATACACATTTTTACATCATTCATATAAAGACAATATTTATGGCAATTAAGAATAATGTAGCTCTCAAATGTGCACAAAAAGTACATCAGCAACTATGAATGCAGGCATGGAATTGGATATGCAAATAAAGTTAATGTTTAAACTGAATTAATTATAAATAATAATGATAATTTTAATGCAAATCATTGTAAGAAAGCACATAATCATTTGTCTCTCGGAGAATTCTGAAATTTATGAAAATCTGTGCTGACCAAGTCATCTCGGATGAGTGTAATGACGTAATTATTGAGTTGCCTTGTCATTTTTTGATTACTAAGTATAAGAATTATAACAATATATGTGCTACGTATAGTTGTGTTAGATGAAAGTTAGTTTTATTTGACTCTTTTTTTTTCTCCCCTTGAATTCTTCCTGAATTTCATTATCTCATCTCAACTATTTTCTAAAAAAATATCCGATTGGTCTTTTACTTGGACAAATATCTCAGCTCTCTAAGTATGATTTTACTTAACTCACTTCGGGTAAATAAAAATAAAAAGTATGATTTTACTTGACTTAGAGACAAGTCCATTATCCGTGACTCTGCGAGCCAATGGGATCAAGACGAACAAATCCGAGATCGGCGATTTGCCCATAACTTTCGCGTCCAACATCGAATTGAGCTGAAATTGGTTCCATTGGATTTTTAAGGCCCGAATCTATTGGAATCGAATCAAAAAGCGCCTCAAACGGACCAGTGTAGCTCATTCTACAGAGATATCAAGTTCGAAGGTGAGTCTTATTTCCCAAATTTTATTTTTTGAAATTTGGAAGCTATACAACGTGAACTCTTGCAAAATCTGAGCTTGGATTGATCGTCTTGGGGAGAAGAACACCAAGGTACACTTAGTTCATCATTTACTTGCCTTTTTAGCATGTAAATTAAACGTTTTATCCTGCCTTCGCCGAAAAAAAAAAACAACAAAAGAAGGAACGCGGCCCGCAATCCCATGCGGGCCGCTGACTCAGCGGTGCCTCCTCGCATGCCGCCCGACGTGTCAAGCACGCCAGGCGACCAGCGGGACCACCTCAGCCTCGTATCTGATGTGTTTAACACGTCAGATATGGGCGCTTTGGGAGACACCCGCCGTGGCTCCATCCAGGCCGTCGGAGGCGACAGCCTAGATGGATCTAACGCTATGAAAAAATCGAAAACAAAAAAAAACAAAAATTACAAAAAAACCCAAAACAAAATGGAATTAGCGCCGCACCCCGTCATTATTACGGCGGAGGTATTTTGCCCACAAATCCGAACCGTCGATGGCGACAGGTGTCGCAACGAGGACGGTTCGGATGGTGGACCATTAGTGGACCACCATCCAATTCAAAAATGCGGACCGTTGGCGGTGGAGTTACCGCCAACGCCCGCTATTTTTGACTCTTCAACTCTAACAGTGGCAGCGGCGGTCATCAATGCGCATACCACGTCACCCACGCCCATCTTTTTTGACCAGTCACACGCCTCACGGCCGTCCGATCAAGCGATGGCGCGCAACCTGATGGTCTCGATGAGGCCACGTCGCCGGGACCATCCGGTTGCGCCATCAAGGATGCCACGTCGGCGGAGTCAATCCCGATCGACTCGTCGGCGGGAATGACTCAGCACGGGGAGTCCACAGCGGCCCAGGCCGAGTCGATCCGATCGACTCGGCCCCTACCGCCCGAGTCCACCGGGTCGCGAACGACTCGGTCGACTCGGTCGATTCGGCGAGTCAGACTCGAGACAACCAGGTCGTTACCGACCTGGTCGACCCGATCGGTCTGCTCACGCCGGATCGAGTCGACCAGGTCGACTCGGTCCAGACCGACCGAGTCAACTCGGTCAAGCCTGACCGAGCTGACGCGGTCAACATTGACCTTACTGACCGGGCTGACTCGGTCAACGTTGACCTAGTCAACCGGTCCACCGACGACAATTCGGTCCATGCCGACCTCCCGGTCAACACGGACCACATGATCCACGTTGACCAAGTGGTCAACGTTGACCATGCGGCTAACGTTGACCAAACGGTCAGCATTGACCGCACGGTCAACGTCGACCATACGGTCAACGGAGCCCAAAAGGCCAACGTTGACCATAGTCAACGTCGGCCAGCCGATCAACGTCGACCAGATGGTCAATATTGACCGAGCCGACTCGGTCAATATTGACCAAGTAGACCATGCTGACTCCGACAGCACGCACCGTGAGGACTTGGTTGCCCCCGTACTCAACCGTGCCCACGTGACTCCCTTGACCGACATTGACCAAGGTGACCCCCTGGTCAAAGTTGACCAAGTTGACCAATTGGTCAACTCTAGACCAGAGTTGACCAATGTCCCCAAGGACAAGTCCCACTCCTCCCAGACTACCCCCGGCGTCAACCTTGTGCACATTGACCACTTGGTCAACACTGCACAGATTGACCCGTTGGAGTCAACTAGAGTCACTTTGACTGACTTGGTCAACTCTGAACAAATAAAAAAAAGTGACTCGAAAGAAATGAACCGACATAACATGGGATCTCGTGACCACCCCACCCCCACTAATGGGGTCCCCCACACGCAGGTCGTAACAACCTCAACGATTACGTGGGCATCGAGAGTGGCGGGCGCCACTACTACACAACCTACTACACTTCCCAAGCCCACCCTCCCCCCTCTTTATGACGATACGATCCCTCCGAGAGGCTACATTGACTCTGATGGTGTATGCTTAGTTACCTTCTCTAAGGAGGAGGTAACGCGAATGGCCGCGCCATTCGCTTATACATTGATCGGGCGGTTCACTACGAAACGCCCGCTCATAGATGATATCATGCGAGTCTATTTAGCCCCAGGGCATTTTCAGGGACAAGTGGTCATTGGAGCACGGAACCACAAGAGTGTCTTTATTCGGTTCCAGCTTGAGGCGGATTTTAGGAAGGCATGGAGCCGCACTACGTGGACAGTCAACGACTCCACGATGCACACCTACAGATGGACAGCAGAGCAGACAGGGCTCTCACGTGAACATTTCCCCCACTCAGTCCCAGTATGGATCGGATTTCCTGGCCTACGTCCTCACTTATTCACACCCTTTGCCTTGGAGTCTCTCGCTAGTGCGGTAGGCACTTTTATACGAGTGGACAAGGACGTCCACCTCTTCAGTCGTCCGGGCTATGCGAGAGTATGCGTTGAGATCGACTTACTCTCCCCCATACATCTCATGATACTCATCCGTAATGGGGACGAAATGATCAGTCAACCTATTGTCTACGAAAACCTCCCGCGATTTTGTACGCACTGCAGCGTATTAGGCCATACTCTTCACACATGCCGCTAGAAGGCGACATAGGCTCCTTCGGCCACAGAGGAGGAATACCTCCCACCTATGGATTATAACGACTACATTGTCGCCACTAGCCCTACCAACCAAGGGCGACGTTCTTACGGGAGACCACCATTAGCCCCACACCCTATAGTGACATCGTCGCATCCCTCCGTAGTATCTCCTCCCCCCCCTCGAGCTACTACGACAGCTCAGCCCCAAGTGGCTAAAGCTGCCGCTCCTACTTCCCAGTGGGTGAAGAAGGGCCCTGCGAAGCACCCCAAAACCCCACAACTGGCTAGAGATGTCCCTTCTCGTAAGGGAAAAGAGGTCAGTTCCACACCACTGACCTCGAACACTTTTGGCCTTCTGGATGTACTCGAGGAGCCTCATACTTGGGACCTTCTGACGGATGGAGGTACCTCTTCCCTTGCCCGTCCTACCACTTCTCCTAGATCTACCACTGACCTTTCCACGTCCCTCCCTAGTATATCCTCCCAGGTTTCTCCTACCGCTTCGCCTCGCCACTCTTCCCCTCGGCCTACCTCTTCGTGTCCCTTGCCCCCTTCTCCACGTCACTCACTCCCCCACGCCACACCCCTCGTCCACTCTACATCTCCCCCCTCTCAGTCCTCTCCACTCGCCCCATCACCTTCTCCACCTCCTCCCTCTCTCCCACCCCCCGATTCACCCCTTCCTTCCCCCCCGCCCCCCCATGCTCCCTCTTCACTACCCCCTATCCACCCCCCCATGATCCTTCAGCACCACCTGATGACCCACCTCCCCCCACTCCCACCCACTCACCCCATCCCCCCGCTCACACACACCCACCTCTTGATTCCATACCCATCCCCACCTCCTCCCACATACCCCCCTCGCATCACCCATCTTTACCCTTAGAACAGATGGAGAGCTTGACAAATTGTCAAGCCACTCTCACTAGTTCGGAGGACAATTACAGCGAGACTAGTGGTCGGGATTCCACCGATGAGGAGGACGGGGAATCCCTCTCGGAGGAATCGGATATGGGTTCACCTCCCTACCCGGCACATCGCTCGGATGCATCATCTCCTTCACGTCGTACGTACAACACCCGCTCTCGGGTGCGTCACGCGAGCCGATAGACTTATGATACCCAGCCTCGTTTGGAATTGTAGAGGGATTGGTAACCCTCTCACCCAAACTCACTTACTCTCTCTTATTCATAGGCACAGCTTAGGCATAGTGGGGCTGCTCGAGCCGATGATTACATCAGACCAGTCCCAATTCATCGCGAGGAAGCTCGGGATGGATCATGTCTATTGCCATCCATCGAATAAGCTTTGGCTTTTCTGGAAGCAAGGCTATTCGATTGCATTCTTGGCTGAAGGGACACGATATGTCACCTTTGACGTGCTGCGTCCCCCAAAGCCCTACCTATTTACCATTGTGTATGCTCCGCATAGACACACCGAGCAGGAGGCCCTCTGGGAGGAACTCACTCACCATATCCACTCTCACTCGCATCTAGTTGATCTACCTTGGCTTATAGCCGGAGATTTCAACTGCATACGGGACGCTAGTGAGCGCCAAGGGGGCTGCCCTCCACGGCTGCGCTCTATGCATGCTTTCAATGACTTTATACACGACACTTCCTTAGTGGAACCGCCGACCATAGGAGAGAAGTGGACGTGGTGCAATGAACGTCAAGCGGATGCGGCGTATACTGACGGCTTGACCGCTGTTTTACTAATAGTACCGCATTGATGCATTGCAACCTCACGGTGGAGATCCTCCCGAGACTTTATTCGGACCATACACCGATCCTCCTTCTTCCAGACTCGAGTCATCGAGTCCGTAGACCACCGTTTCGATTCCAGACTATGTGGTTGGAACATAGTGATTTCTAGAGCTACGTACGTAGTCACTGGCACGGATCGATCTCTACATCTCCTATGGAGAACTTTAGTTATCGGCTCAGGAACCTCAAGCTCCACCTCAAATGGTGGAACCGTCATGTCTTTGGAGACGTCCACTCACCCGTTGAGGAACTTAAAAAGAAACTGGTCGATGTCGACCGACACCTACAGGAGTGCTGGACAGATGACATGGGAGAGTATCAGCTCCGTCTCAGAGAGCAGCTGGAGGATGCCACACGACGTTAGGAGATTTTTTATCTCCAGAAATTGCGTATCCAATGGCTGCGAGAGGGTGATAGGAACACACATTTCTTTCACGCCTCGATGCGACACAGAGCGTGCTCGAACTATACGATCCTCCTAGAGACGCACGGACAGGACCTTGCCCAGCTAGTAGGCGTAGGAGTGGAGTATTATCACTCCCTCCTCTCCTCGCAGCCCATTGTTATGAGCGAGGCCATTCTCTCCTCCATCCCCTCCTTGGTGACAGACCAAGAGAATGCACTTTTGCTAGCCCCCCCCGACGCGACCGGAGATCAAAGAGATAGTCTTTTCCTTGGGCCGTAACAAAGCCCCAGGACCGGATGGATTCACGGCCAAATTCTATATAGCATGCTGGGATGTTGTCGGCACTGACTTGGTACTAGCTATCAAGGAGGCGTTCCAACGAAAAGTCTTTGCAAGGAGTTGGAAATCCACTTTTTTGGCGCTCATTCCAAAAGTGGATACCCCAACTTCCTTCCGTGACTTTCGTCCGATCAGTCTTTGTAATGTGTGCTATAAAGGAGCATCAAAGATCATTACAAACCGACTTGGATGCTTCCTTGATAGACTTATCTCGCCAGAACAATGTGGCTTTGTCAAGGGTCGACAGATCCATGACAGCATCACACTAGTACACGAGCTAGCCCAGTCGATAGACACTCGTATTCCGGGCTCCAATGTGATCATCAAGCTTGATATGGAGAAGGCCTTTGATCGAGTTGAGTGGAAATTCCTCCTCGAAGTGTTACGGTGCTTCGGATTCACGGATGCATTCATCGCACTTGTTGATGCTTGCATTAGGGAGAATCACTTCTCCCTCTTGATGGATGGAAATTCTACTAGCTTTTTCACGGCTACGCGGGGACTCCGGCAAGGTGACCCCATTTCACCTACCCTCTTTATATTGATGGAGGAGGCCTTTAGCCGATCGCTCACACGGGCGATCAATCAAGGCCTCATCCAACCGTACTTCACAAAGAGGGGCTGCCCGATTCTTTCGCACTCCTTATTTGCTGATGATGACATCTTATTTCTTAATGGATCTAAAAAGTCCATTAAGGAATTTATGAGTGTCCTTACAGTGTACGAGCAAGCATCGGGCCAGCTCGTCAATGCTTCAAAGAGCAGCTTCATTGTGGGCCCCTCCACCACTATGAGGCATTTCACACAATACTCACGAGGACAGCTTCCGTTTGACTACCTTGGATGCCCTATCTTTCTCGGCCCTACTTGACATCATTACTTTGATGTCGTGTTAGGCAAACTGAGAAAGAAATTGGAGGGATGGAAACTTCGTTTCCTATCCCCAGGAGGGCGCATCCAACTCATCCGGCACGTCCTAATGAGTATCCCACTACATACCTTGGCGGTACATTCCCTGTCTCTTACGGTTCTCCGCTCTGTGGAACGCCTATGCGCGCGCTTCTTATGGTCTGGACACCTTGAGGGAGAGAGGCGTCATCATTGGGTTTCTTGGGAGAAAGTGTGTCGGCCGACGGATGAGGGGGGTCTAGGGATCAGACGCCTCTCGGACGTCCAAGACATACTTCAAAAGAAACTTGTTTGGCCCATGCGAACCACTCACTCCCCATTGGGGACTTTTATTCTAGCCAAATATGGCGAATGGGCCCGACGCGAGTCTGATATTAAGGGCTCCAAGCGGTGGCGAACGTGGCAACATCACTGGCTCGAGATGATTCATGTGACCCGTTGGCAAATCGGGCGAGGAGACATTAGCGCGTGGTATAATATTTGGCACGCCAACGCGCCACTTGCTTCCCATCCTCAGTTCGTACCACACCACGTGCGCCTCACTGTAGCCCAGTTGCTTAGAAGCAACACACCCCACCTCTGGGAGCAGCACGGTCTCCCCTTGGACACCTTCCTCGAGATCCAGACAACGCCCCTCGACTCTCATTCTGATGATGCTATCTGGACTCTCACACCCCATGGCACCTACACGTGTCGCTCCTCTTGGGAGCATTACCGCGAGAAATTCCCCCCACAGGCCTGGGGTCCGCGCATCTGGCATCCAGCGATTCACACGCGAGTCTCCTTTTTCTTTTGGAGACTCATACACCGAGGCCTCTCGACGGATGATCGCGTGACTCGCATAGGCTATTCCCTTAGTTCACAGTGCCATTGCTGTCCCACCCACCCTCACGCGGAGACGGTTGACCACCTCTTCTTCCACAGTGAGATAGCAGTGGCATGCTGGCGTCTCATTACCGATCGCCTTCGACCTCTTACCCCGTCTGAGTGTTTTGGAAAGTTTATCCTCTCGCCAACTCGCACTGTACGGAGCCCCATCCTCCCCATCACCATAGCTTACCTGCTATGGGAGATTTGGAAAGGGCGAAATTCCTCTCGTTTTGCAGGTACACCCATGCGTGCAACGGACATCATGAGACGAGTTCAGTTGTGGCTTCGGCGGATTCATCCTCTTCTGCCCCCCCCTAGTCGGCCGATCAGAGTTTGCGTGTAGGCTCCTCCGCTCCATTGGGATCTCGGTGACCCCCGCTGTGACCCGCATCCAGTATCGAGTTATCCATTGGCGTCCACCGTCCATAGGCTACCTCAAACTAAATGTAGATGGTGCGGCGAAAGGGAACCCGGGGCCCGCCGGAGGCGGAGGCATCCTCCGAGATCACACAGGGAGTTTCCTTTTTGCCTTCTCTTCCTTTTATGGTGTACAAACTAATACGGTAGCCGAGGCTATGGCGATACGTGACGGTCTCCTCCTCTGTGAGGAACGGAACCTTCATAATATCGTCGTGGAATCGGACTCACAGCTATTAGTTGATATGTTTCGTACAGGCATATGCTCTTAGTGACGACTACATCGAGCGTGGAGAGACATCACGCGGTGCCGCTCGCATATCGCGTGCTTTCGTCATCAGCTGAGAGAGGGCAACCAAACAGCTGATGCCCTCGCCAACCATGCGGTACAAGCTTGCACCCCCACTTCACTTTTCTATTCTTGGCAGGAGCTTCCACCCATGGCCCGAGGATGCCATCGGCTCGATCGTCTTGGCCTGCCCTCCCTCCGCACATGCCGCCTCTACGTGAGGACAGGCCTGCGAGATTGGAGGATTGCCTGGAGCGCTGGCGTATGAGGCGTGGACCGCGCCTGCCCCGACTAGAGCGTCACTGCGCACTACTTCCAGCACACATGACGACGGCAAAGACCCACCCCCACTAGAGCGCTGCCAAGCGCTACAACGACCTCGTGCAACCGCCCTAGAGAGACACCGACGTACACTCTTCCCCGAGCGTCCGTGAGGTACCACCTATGTATCTTTTATTTTCCCTAACTATGGGCGTGGACGAGTGGGATCCGCGTGTAATTGGGATATATATACTCGATCCACGCCCACAAACATTGAAAAACACTACACTTTATAAATAAAATCTCCCTGGGTGGCATCCAGGGCACGGCTGGATCGGACTACGGGCACAACCCTAGGGTTGGCCGTACCCGGCACCGTGATTTTTGCTAAAAAAATTAAAATTAAAAAAAAATTAAAAAACTAAAATGTTCAATGATTAAATATTATTGCAAGCTTGACTGTAAATTTGTAATTTCATTTTCTCATAATGAAAAAAATAAATAAATGAAAGAAAAATTTATATTATTTTATAATATAGTGAATGTTTTTTTTATATTTAGTTTTATCGATATTCCATATGTAAATTTGACTGTTTTATTATTATATCAATATATTTACTTAACCGGCTGAATACTCTGTCTAAAGAAAAATTGTATATGATGAATGATATATTTATTTATTTCATCATTAATAAAAAATAATGGATGAAATCTTCCAATAACAGTAGGGAGAAAGATCCATGGATATTTATTTAGAAAAATATGGCCATTTATTTTTGTATCCAAAATGGATAGATGGAGGAGAGTGACTGAGCTTGCTTCAGAATTTCAGCAGAAACTTCTTATAGAAATGAATTGTTCCTTGGTGGAAAAGAGATGTCTTGAGGAATCAGAGAAGAGCTTTGATATCAAAATTTTATTTTTAAAAAAATTAATCTTTTGCAGTATGTGTTTAATTAATGAACTTCATCCAAATAAGAATGGTACCCCTACATATTATTCTGTGTCACTGATTATTTCTCTCTTCTTTTAGATATGCATTATGGAGTCTGCTGATTAATTTTTCAAACATATGTCACATTAATTAGGTTCTGGTAGGTATCTTTTCAAGAAAAAATTCCCTTTGGAGTCATTAATTCAAATACACTGATTTCTGGACTGGTGCGAAAGTTTAGTCAGAGTCACTTAAATGTGCACCTAAGTATATATCTTATGACTCATGTATTCCAACATCTTTCCCAAACCAGAGGAGCCTGACCTTGGACACAAATCTACAAGTTCGATGAATGAGTTGCGTACAAAGATACTTTAAAATCTTTCGAGTTACTGTTATGTATTGTGCAGTTGAACACTGCAAGAAAAAACCAAAATTTTCAAAAGATATATTGCCAATAGTTTTATTTTAAAAATTACATATTGATGTGTTTCCGTAACAACTGATACCACTTTGGCATGATCAAACACACATGAAAAAAAACTTACCTACTTACCATCTCTAACATACATGGTTGACAACAAAAAACATCTTAATATTTGTATTCCCACACTCAAGAACCTGACCACTCTTCATATCTTCATAATGGTGACAAATTCGTATCCTGTAATGATGAGCCAATTTTGTCAATTTTCCATCGTTGTTAGATAATTTTCATTTTTCATTGACATTTGGAAGTACAAAACATTAGCTCCAAAAATGATGAAGAAAACATATTAAAACATTTTAAAATATGGGGTTTCGGTTCCTCAAATACTGTTCACTTTTCTCATATATTTTGAATTTTTTAGGCAGCTCATAATATCATTGAACTTGAATACTTCCAGGGAACCATTATTTTCATTTTTTTGGGTCCCAAAAGGATTGGAAGTCTGGTGTTCGGCCTCAAACAAACATTATTTGTCAAAAAGTGGAAATTTTAAAAATGGTATTTGTCTTTGTGTTTGGTTTGTTTGTGTTCATTCCCAAATGGTTTACGAATGAAATGCATTTAGAAATACCTTTATTATGGTCAGATGCATTATTTCAATTGTTTCAACTGTTGTATATTTATAATGCAGATTAGATTAAATCATAACATGCATTAGTTTTGGGAAACTTTGGCTTTAGGTATGTAACACGTTGATCGGGATCGAGTGGAGCGTGTTACACCACATGGGAATTAACGCACAATGTGATATGATGATGATAAATGATGGTATGTTTTAAGAGTTAACAAGAAATATATCGTTAGTCGGATTTGAGAAATCGAGTGCAGCACAAGACACCACAGGTTAGCGAGCACAAGACACGAGATGATGAGGTGAATTGATGCGTATGATTGAGAAATAATAACGAGAAGTATGCCAGTCATCGGATGATCCGAGACACAATTCAATTAAATGACATATGACAGGTTTTGATGCAGTCAAGCTCCCCATGATCCACGTGATCAAATCTAAGGGATGACGTAGTGGGGGGTGTTCTTCGTCCAAGAGCATCCACACCATAACCAAGAGCGTCACCGATCGATACCAACAAGAAAGAAATTAATTCGAGCGTGGTGGCTAAACCTATATCAAACAAAGACACCCTCCAAGCATAGGAACAGACGAGGACGACATTGAAAGATGTAATTAAAACCGAATAAATGGAGGGGAGTGAACGGAAATGACCTTCGGGTGCATTCTGGACTGACCAGGCATGATGACGAGGGTCGAGGAGACGAAGATGGTCGAGGAGATGCCACTTCCAAAATGAATTGGGTAAATAATTTACCCGTGACTTGCTGGTGCAATCTGGATCGGCAAGGCGTGGAGATGAGATCTGACGAGACGTGGATAGAATGAACTGAATACTTTAATTCTGGAAAGTCCAAAGTGTCTCAGATTCCCATTGGTCTCTGCTATCGTTGTTTAGGAACAACAGCTGAGTCAAAGCTTTGATGCTTTAGAAGAACGTTTATTCTGATCACACTTTGGAGTTGGTAGATCCATGGTCGATTGCGCGACATCGAGTGCAGAAGAATTCACATTGCCCAGGCAGTCAAGATATCCCCTTTATAAGCGAATAAGACTGGAATAGTCTGATCAATCGCGAATTGTTCAAGAAGAGAATCAGATCATTTGGAGATCCGCCCACCATCAATGAATTTGTCACTATTATTAGGAATGAGGTTCATGGACCCAGAAGCAATAGACAGCAATCAACGACTTCATCAGAAGGAGGAAAAAGAGAAACCACCGTCGTCCCCACGAAGGGGATAATGAGAGAAAAAAATAACATAGTAACCCGAAGAATGATCACAGGCAACAACGGAAGTCACCGACAGTTCAGTCGTCAACGACAATGACTGGTGAACTAGTTCACCTAGTCGTGACAATTTTGGGAAGGGAAGAAATTGACGAGTAATCTGTCGGAACAATAGAAGATGGTGGAATTCCAATCTTGATGAAGGTTTTCCAAACTCAGAATCGACAGCACTAGCTCAGAACTTTCAGGGACATCAGTCTGCTAATTCTTGGGTCAGATGAAGAGGTCAGCCAACCCCTTCGTATTTTGCAATGCCAATAAGATCTAGAATGATTACTCACAAGAACAAGAAAATAACTGCAAGATTGATTCAGCAGCCTTGGATCGTACAATCACCGTCAACTTCCCCAACACAGAAACACAATTGGGAGTCTTCTACTCTTCACAGCAATAGAAGAGATGACTTTTTATCTGATTTTTCAACGATTCACTCTTCATCTTCTACGAAATCTTCCTCTTATTATTTTCACAAACAAAACGTCACAATAACTGACATAAAAAAACAGATCTGATTCTTTCAACAAAGACAAACATGCCTCCACGTTCACCCTCCCCCCTCTTTTTATAGAAGAAGGGGAAGCGGTTGTGGACATCCTAGTGGGCCCTTTTAAGGGAAAAGCTTATTGGGCTTTAACGTAAAAGGGTCCTTTAGGGGGGGGGTAAGAAGTTAAATTGACTAGCCCCCTAAAGGTACAAGTAAATCCATAAGACAACAGATAGACAACATTCATGGGGAGGCCCAAACACATACAGGGGATCCTCCCGAAAGGTAGAAAGAAATAAAACATGTAAATTAGAGCCGTCGGAGAGGAATCCAACATCAGGCTTGATACCAGAAATGCGGATTCTTCATTTCGGCTTGAACTCTGCGAGGTGGCTGGTGACGGGTCGGGGCTCGATCAACTGGATGGTCCTCCATCATTTACATTTCATTTTTTTAGAAAAAACATTGATGGTCAAATACTATTTATATAGTGTTTAGAAATATAATTAATGGCTAAATGTAAAAGTATAAATTTAAAATTATTGATGTAAATAATTAATATCATGAATTTGATCAAGATAAATATAAAATTATAATTTTTTGATCAATTTATGAATAACTATACACTATAAAACATTCAATGTTTGGAAATTTGATGCAGGATGTCATCCCGGTTGTACCAAGTCGATGCTCGGATACCTAGATAGTGGGGTTGGACGTCGTCAACGATGTCGTCCGACGGATAAATCCTAACAGGGGTATGTAGCTACGATGAAATGATGCGTCCTACATGATCGTCCTTGCAGGTCGCGACTCGATGAAGAGTGCTGAATTCGGAGCTCAGAAGGGGTCGCCGGGTGATGGCGACGGTGGCTTCTCGACCCTCGTCGGAGGAACGACGGCATATACAGTGCCGAACGGAATCAATCCGTAGGGGCTTGCCATAATGCTCGGGCTCGACCCGTACTGGTAAGACACTCAGAATCATAGTTTTCTCTCAATTCTTCTCTCGCCTATCTAGCCCGAGCACGATGGAGCCAAATCGACAGTATACTACAAGACGTAATATAACAGGCAAGGGGAGGACGCTGTACCTCGTTGACGGGATGCTCGCTGTCACCGTCTTCGTCGGTACCAGCAGCCGGTGCGGGTTGCAGTGCACAGGAGCTGGAGAGGTGTCGGTGTGGCTCGACTGGCAGTGGCGCACGGGTGGAGTTGAGGGGTGAGTTGTTAAAAGGGCGTTCTGTGGCAGCACGGCTGAAGCAATTGGCTAGGCCCGGTCGTGGGTCATGACCGTGGTTCGATGCAGACAGGAGCGGGCTGCGGAAGCGAGCGAGTGGCTTGCAGCAACACGTCGCCTCATGAGCAGCAGGTAATGCAAGTCGGGAGACAATCGTCCAAGCCGTAAGATGGCGGGTGCTCTGGTCTGCCAACAGGTATCGAGGGGCTCCCGGCATTCGGTATACGCGGGGTGATATGGCAAATGCGGCGGTCGATCACTTCAGTCGACCCCTTTTTCCCCCGCTTGGGTGGGAGTGCGGGACAACGCCACGGTTCGGGCGGAAGCGTTAGGTGAACAATCGCGGCCGCTCCGGGAGACCGGCCGAGAGCCGCGACTGAGTCCTATCGGGCCGTAAGAGACTCCACGTCACGCTGTGCAGGCCAGGAGCACTTCAACTGGCCTCTGTGGCGTGACACGATTGAACCCACCGTGCGGCACGGGAGCGTCCTGGAGCTTGGCCGCTGGTGCAGCAGATCCCGGCGACGACGACCGGGGAGGGCGAAGGGCACGAAAAGGGCCACCAAAGGGGGAATAGAGTATCGTAGAACCTATTCTCTCCTCCGGCACTTTTCCCTCGCCCCCCTTCTCCTCGTTCCTCCTCCTTCCTTCTTGGATTTCTCTCTCGTTCTTACTCTTCCTCTTGTTTCTTCACGGTGAGACCAGATACCACAAAAAAAAGCACTTTACAAAGATAATACCTGGTCTGAGTTCCTAGGGAGCAATTGATGGCGGAGGAGTTTTACTCGTTCTACGCCAACGATCCTGTTAGGATGTTAATCAAGATTAGTTAGTAAAATGGGATAATATTCTATACTCGTTAGAGACTTAGAATATAGGAATCAATGTAAGTTCAAAGATAGATCAAGATCAAACATAGACGGCCAGGATCAAATCGTAGATAGTTATAACGGTAGAGATTAAGTGTTGACATAACTGTTGTAAGAAGATGGGTGCACGACATGATGAACGACAGGGATCGGTGCACCCATCTTATTATAAGAGCTAGGATTAAATGGGAGATATTCGTTATAATCAAAGGGACTACGGCACCGATCAACGGCTGTGATCGGTGCACCCAATCCATTACAACGGATGAGATTGAACTGAGGGATTCTGTTATAACGGATGAGAACACTGATCAAACGGTTAAGATCGGTGTACCCATCTGTTATGACGGTAGAGATTAAATCGTCTTATATCCGTTACATATCTGTTACAACGGATATATGGACGGATGCAACTCAAACTATTTTATATGTACTATAAATAAGAACCGATGTAGAGTTGGAATGATTGCGGAATAAGAATGATCTTCATCTATCTGTTCTTGTCTTCTCTCTTCTCTCTCTCTCTCTCTCTCTCTCTCTCTCTCTCTCTCTCCTCAACTTCTTCTTCATTACCATGAATTCCAACAGCAATCCCTTCCTGTAAATAGGGAAATTGAGATGGGCCCTAAAGGAGGACCATAAGGGGGGGGGAGGGAGGGGAGGGAGGGGAGGGAAGAGTCCATTAAGGGGGATCCTTTTATAATGGGCCCCATTACAACCACATAAAAAAACAAAATAAAAACATAAAAAGGGGTAAGGGAGGGGGCCTAAATAACTAAGGACCCCTTACAAAATAGAATCAAAAACACACATGTAAACTGCGGTCGAAATGATGGACACTTCACGACTAGACGAAAATGACTAGACGAGACCGAAAAGAAAATGCTACCAACGACGAAGGCGAAAGAAACCAAAACGCGATAAAAGATACGAGAGGAGTGGCGCCTTGGCATGCCGGTCGGGCGGAACGCTAGCCGGCAGGCCGTTGGTGACGAGAAGGACGGTGATGACGACGTCTCCAAGGGAGCAAGCTGGCGCGCTCCATCAAAATTTTTATAAAGGATATTTTGGGCCCCAAATGAAAGAGTTAGAATAATTTCTTGATAAATAAATTGAATCTTTATATTCAATATTATGGGTTTTTTGACCAAATGATGTAATTAATTGAAGTGCTGGGTTTGAGAATATTTTAAAGTAAAATTGCAAAGAGTGATTATGCAATGAATAAACCAACCTCTCGGAATTTTTTGTTTGTCAGTTACAGATTATATCAAGAAGGATACATTTCAATAGAAGTTATTTATTAAAATGCACATTCATAAATTCAACGTCCAATTGATATCTCCCGTAAGGTAAAAAATGAATAAGAGAAACTTTGTTATACATATTTCAAAGTATTCATTAAACAATCATTACTTTCATGTGGATGAAAGGACATGTTCAAAGTGTAAGAATGGACAACCTATCGTGATCATGGAAAAAGAAGGGATCTCCCTTTATCTGTGAAAATAATTTGAAATTTTGTTAGTCATCCTGTAAATCTATCTAAGTTGATTATACGAAATTGGGATAAACATAAGTCCCATTAAATTCGTAATAAAATTTCCTTTGTTATTGCTATTACTTTCTTCTGGGCGAACACGGATTGGAAAAGTTGTAGAAGATCAACAAGAATAAAAAATAACAAAAATCTTTTGATCAAATACAACAACATACAGATTATGATACATTAGAGTGCGTGGAGTTGCTAGAAGATCGTAAGAATGATCACTAGTGGACCAAGAGAAGAGAGGGAGAGAAGTGGCGGCGAACAGGAGAAATGACCCCACAGCAGGCCCCATGGGAAAACTTCAAATTCGCAGACCCGTCCACATCAAACAAAAGCACTAATAAACAAAGCGTTTTGTAATCCTTTGAAAAAGCTAATCATAAAAAAAGGGCGAGACTACTCACATAAACAGTAATAATCTACGAGTCCCATGATATCCGCAAGTGATAGAAAGTCACAATACTGGTTTTTAAGTGCAGTGACAGTGAAGTAAATGGAGAAAGGAATAGACGGTCCTCTCAGGCGTCCCGGACCTGGAAGACGTAGCGGGTCTTAACAGCGATATCGTACATGTGCATGGATTTGAGTTTGGCGAAGTCGCTCGGGACAGAGATGAGGTCAACTGAAGAGGGCTTGTGGAATTGCAGAAGATTGGCAGTATGGAGATATCGCTCCCAGCCCAACTCCAACAGCTTCTGCTCGAGAACCTCATACGATGTGATTACCTCGTTAGTCGGTATATCCACTAAAACATTCCATCTCTGTCCTCCACTGTCGTCCTCCTTGGAGCTTCTCCACCGCCACCTCGCTCCATCTTTGTATTCCCAAATCTGTGACATCAATCTGTCTTCTTCTTCTTCTTCTTCTTCTTCTTCTTCTTCTTCTTCTTCTTCTTCTTCTTCTTCTTCCTCTTCCTCTTCTTCTTCTTCTTCTTCTTCTTCTTCCTCTTCTTCTTCTTCTTCTTATTCTTCTTCTTCTTCTTCTTCTTATTCTTCTTCTTCTTCCTCTTCTTCCTCTTTGATGGCGAGGACGCCAATGCATCAGCCCGGGACACGTCACCGCAGGCAGTCGGGGTCAACACAGACGTTACGGATCCAAAGATGAAGTCAACAGAAGTCAACCCACCTCGGTCAACAGGAGTCAACGAAGAAGTCAACACGCCACAACCGTCGTCCGCCACGTCACCACCCGCGCACGTCTCCACGCGCGTCATGACACGACGCCAAAGGCAGATCCACAACTGCCCTTTTAGCGTAACGTGATGCACGTTTTCCCTTGCGTGTCTTATTTTCTAGTTATTTTCTCTTTCCTCCAAGGCCTATATAAGGTCATTTGTTTCAAGAACTCATTAGGCAATCATAATTCAAGAATTGAGTTTTCTTTCTAACTCTTCTTGGAGGATTGCCCTACCCCTTATCTTGCCCTAACCTTCCCTGTTGTCGCCGTCGTCATTGGCATCACCGTCGTCGCCGCCGCCGCCACCGCCGCCGCTGCCGCCGCCGTCGTCATCACCGCCGCGCAGCGCGGCACGCGGTCTGCGCGACCGCCGCCACGCGTGCCATCCCCGCGCGCCGCCCGTGCGCCTCCGCGCTGCGGTCGCGCGGCGCTGCGCGCCGTCGGCGGCGCCTCAAGCAGCGCAGCGCGCGGAGTTCGTCGCGCCCGACCCGGCGTCCCGCTTCCTGCGTCCACCAGGGCGGACAACGCCGGGCGCCCATTCCAGTATCACGCCGCCTTCGTCGCCACGAGCAGAATTACCTGCAGCCTCTACACGCACCACGGTGCTGAGGTATACCTGAACCCTGTGGTGTCGACGTGTTCTCCGCTCAGTATTTTCTCGGGAAGTTTCCACCGCCGTCAGAATTAGACTTGGATTTCCTCTTCTTCTCTCCTTTTCTCGAGTGTTTCTTCGCGACGTGAATTCGAGGTATTGATTTCGGTGCTTAGGCATCGTCGCGGTGGGGGAAGACAGTACTCCCGCCCTCGATAAGGGTCGGAGCTGCACCACCAGATTTCATCGGTTTTAAGTCCGAGAATCGACCGTGATTTCTGTGGATTGTTTTATCCCTTAACCCATTCCTACCCATAGCCTCGTCATCCGCCCTAAATCGTCCATCCCATAGTCGTCCTACGTCACTCTTCTTCCTCTTCTTCCTCTTCTTCTTCTTCTTCTTCTGCTTCTTCTTCTTCTTCTTCTTCTTCTTCTTCTTCTTCTTCTTCTTCTTCTTCTTCTTCTTCTTCTTCTTCTTCTTCTTCTTCTTCTTCTTCTTCTTCTTCTTCTTCTTCTTCTTCTTCTTCTTCTTCTTCTTCTTCTTCTTCTTCTTCTTCTTCTTCTTCTTCTTCTTCTTCTTCTTCTTCTTCTGCTTCTTCTTCTTCTTCTTCTTCTTCTTCTTCTTCTTCTTCTTCTTCTTCTTCTTCTTCTTCTTCTTCTTCTTCTTCTCTTCTTCTTCTTCTTCTTCTTCTTCTTCTTCTTCTTCTTCTTCTTCTTCTTCTTCTTCTTCTTCTTCTTCTTCTTCTTCTTCTTCTTCTTCTTCTGCTCGCTTCTCCGTATGGTATTTGTTACTCTTCTTATTCTTCCTCTTATTCTGTTGTCTTGTTCTTATCCATCGTCTTATGTTCTCTCTTCTCCTCTTATCCCTTTTCTTATTGGATGAAGACCGCATTAATGGCAACTTGACGCACCCATCTCGGGCCTTCCTCCAAAACTGATGGAAGACACTAAGTGGAAAGGATTCCCCCACCCTCCTTACTTGGAGATGCTGTAACACGCTGGCTACGCCTCCAACGTCACCACCTCAGATGACGAAGGGGATGTCCAAAACCCAGTCATAGACATTAACAAAAGCCTGTTGCTATCATCAAAAAATTTCTAGAATGGGCCAACAATGAGATAATAATTTGAGATCCCGTCCAGGGATAGAGTATGGAAAGCTCTGACAAAACTAATGAGATATTTACGTGGCTGGGGCTGCATTATGTATAATAGCCATTTGCCGTTGGTTGGTGGATAAGACAAAATCAATGAGATGTTAAAGTATCTTATTATTCGGTATCTTTCTAGGTCGCCAGTATATGTATAATATGGGACTTATTAATGGATTCACGCTGGCAGACTTGTCTTCTTCTGTTGTACTTATCTCCGTCCCCGATGGTGCATTGTTATAGGTCTCTTGTATTGTTTTATCAAGGACGAACCAATAAGTAACACAAGACAATGGACATAACGTGTTGAAGGGTAGTAAATGATGAAGTTCAGAAAAATTACGTGATTTCACTATTATTTGGTCTTGAAGGTTAACCTTCGGAGGAATCAGATGTCTGAAAAAAGATCACATTTGTGGATCAAGCACCGGTCCCTGCTTGTAGACAATAGGAGCAAGTTGATCCTATTCAACCTATCAGTTGAATTAAACTTTGGACTGTCTCTCGATCCAAACCCGATCAGTACTTGAGCCAATCACACCAGAACACAACCCAACGATCCGGTTGCTGAAAAACTGACTAGCCTACTTGTCTGTTATCAATTCATGCTCGTGCTAGCTTTACCCATCAAGGAAGTCAAAGGAATTATGACCCTCATTGACCCTCTGCTTATTATCCCCGTATTAGTTTTAGGGCTGATGTCCTCTACTTATTAACTAATCCCTCAATCACCGAATATCTAAATCATGTCAGTAAGGGATTATAGAATATCTTCAATCGACAATACTGAATATAATTGTCCATATAGGAAACTATGAGTCAGAAATCTCCCGCTTGGAAAAGAAATATGGAACCTAATATTATCGATTTTAACTTGATTAGAAGATCAATGACGTCCATAATTAAACCAGCATAGAACCAAAAGGGTCTTTCATCATGTAACCCAATAAGTGATTATGTATACATATCCAGTGAATTACATATCGTAAGAGTGGATGTGTAATATGGAAATTACTTGAAAGTGTTTCATAAGAGTACATTTCCCAGTCCATGAATGTATATCAGTTGAAATTTGTTGACAATAGAGGGTACCCAAAACCTTGAGAACATAGAATAAAAAATAGGTATATTTACTAATAAATATACAAACTCCCACTCAAAATATTGATCATCGCAGTGCACTCAAACCCTTTGTGAAAAGTATGTTACTGTAAGGCCTTCGAAGGTGGTTCTTTTGTAAGTGGGTCTGCTACGATGAAATTTATTTCGATGCGCTCTAGAGGTTAAATATTCATTTTGAATTTTTTTTTACAGAACTAAGAACTTCATTTCGTTGTGCTTTTACTTCACCAGGCTTGTGTTGGATAACATAACTACTGATTGACTACCACACTAGTGGTTAAAAAGTCTTTGGATTCCATCAACTGCTTTCAAGCTGATGAAAAAGTTCATCACAAACTTTCCATCAATATCTGCTTCATAGCAAAGTACATACTCCCGTGCCATGCTAAAAGTACTATAAGTACTTGTTTCTCAGTTCTGTATGATAAAGCGCATTCTGTTAATAGATACACATAGCCCAAAGTTGGTCATTTCCTTTCCGCACATCCAGAAAGTAAAAATAGAATACCAAAGGATCTCTAGTAGATCTAGATATATATATATACACTTTATCCTCTAGGTATCTCTTTATGTGTGTGGTCTCTTAAGTATCGCTTGAATTGAAAAGTTATTCTTAAGGCAGTGATTGAGAGTAGTTTGTTTTTCATTTAGAGAATGTCATATCAAAATATCTGCAGTCTTTCATGACATTCCTTATTACCATTATTTTTTCAGCTCTTTTGTGACAAACGGAAAATCTTTTAAGTATGATACCAGAGTATTTGGATGCCTAACATGAGGAATCACATATACTCTTCAGCCCAAAGTCATTTGACAATAATGTTATATTTTCATGTAATAGGTTAATATCATTTTTCACTAGTGAAATACACTCCGTCTATAGTTGTGATGAAGATGTATTTGTTTCTCCATACCTTATGTTACACGGATTAATCTGCTAGAATGCTTCAAAACTGAATGAAATAATGATTCGATGCAATTTTCATATTTCATAAATTGATTGTATAAGCCTATGGTTGGATTTATTTCATTTACAAAACAGTGATTTAAGGACTCCTACAATAAAATTTCATACTCCACCATATAGATTTAAGGTCACTGTCTTCATTTAGGAATGATATATTTACTTCCATCTTATCCAAATTAAGGTTTTATTTAGCTATTAATGGTGTGTGAGTCTAAAAAAGTGATATTTTGGCATTGGGCGAAGTCACATATATAAGCAAAACCATCAATTTGGTAAATCCTTTGCTGGAAGTCATGCTTAATATATTTTTATTTTACCTTTTGTATCCCTCTTGGTTTTCAATAATCATTTGCTGTTAATGATTGAAAATTGGAACAATGGGACGAGCCCAAACATCATTTTCATGCATTTATTTTGTCTCTACATTTGTAGCATTTATGCATTTTTGATGATTAGACAACCACAGGTTTATATTGCGGTAAGAACATAATGGTCCCCTGCCTCAAAATAAGGTCCATGTCCCTAGGGAAGTAGAACATAATTATTTGAAAGTGTACTTCTCCTTTATCTTCATAATAGAAATTGTTATTGAAGTATTAGAACTGTTTTATGCTATGCCGAAGGTAGAAGGTCATTGTCTTGTATGATATATATTTTTGGATGAAATCAGGGGAAGATTCATCTTCTCAGTAAATAATTGAGTGATGAGTTTTTCTTAATAAAAAGACAACAGCTCTATCTTTGTCTTCTCCTGTAAACTCTCAACAACATCAAATCAACGGTCATTTCTCATCTCAAAAATTACTTTACCATTATGATCATAAAGCGTGAAACCTCACGATCATTCAAAGTCTAACAAAATAATCAATCGATGAGGCACATATAGGTTATCCTAGAGCATAAAATATCAGATGTGAAAATGCATCAAATGATATTCTATTTTATTTAAATGGCATGGAGTTGTAATTGTTGGTTTTTTGGAGCACTATTTAATGTATAAGCCAAAATCTTTATTTCTTGAACCAATACTCTAATGGGAAGAATCAAATTTTGTATCATACTCACCATATCTTGAAGTGTTTGGTTATGTATTTCATTTCCATCATTCATGCCCGGATAACCTGGTATTTTTTATAGAGTAATGGTTGCACATTCATCTAGGATTTTGGTTGAAGGTATTAGATGGTTTTTGTCTGATCTGTTACTAATATTTGCCTCCCTGGTTTGGTTTTATGATGTTTATCCATTTTTTATTTTATTCTCAACTAGGATGTAATATTCTTTGAACATATCAAATGATCCTCATTTCTCATGAGTGCAATATAGGTGGCCATATCGAGAATAATCATTTATAACTGAGATATTATATGGTTTTCCATTGCACGAAGCCATTCCAAATGCACAAAAAAGATATGATTAATGTTTTAATTTATTTATGTGATGTTTGAAGCTATATGATCACCTTTCATTTATGTTTTCTGCTTTCCCATTATGTTTAAAAAAAGTGTCAAAATTATGTTGATTAATGCTAAAAAGAATTTGATCCAATAATAGATGGTCAGTTATATTTCAAGAAAAGTGACCTAATCTTATGTGCTATGATGTGCTAGAGTTATGGCCTGTTAACTTTATATTTGTACTCTATACAAATTTATGCAGGGTTATATTTGATGATTCAACTTTATAAGGGATGTATAGGCTGTTATATTAGGATACTAACCAAGTGCCATTTGAATTTGATTCATTTTACCTTTTACAAGAAATAGAAATTTATAACCTGAATTATCCAAATTTGAAACAGAAACCAAGTTTTGTCAAAAAAGATGGTACAATAAAATCTTTCTTCATTATGTTAGATGTCCCCTACAGCTGGATTATTGTCATTTTTCATATAGATATGTATTTCTGTATTATTTGGATTCTACCAATGATATTACCTTACATATATAATGAGGTATATAGTTGCACTAGCAGTTACCCAAATTGTGTCTAATGGTATAGAAGTAATATCAACTTCTGAAAAAAATAGAAATCAACTTAATGATAAGAATTTCTTCATGAAAATCTCTTGAATGAGTTTTTAAAATTAATTTAACACAATGGAGATAACATGGATTCAACATTCGCACATGATGGTGTTAATAAAAATTCAAAATTAACTGGTATTTCTCTTTTTGGGTAGAATTTTGAGTAAAAACTTAGTCGCCATCTCCTTGGAAGTAATGGAGTCTCACTTAAAAAACCTTCATTTTTTACTCCAGGGCAGGACACTATTGATATGCAAGAGAAGAAACATTCTCTTCTTAATCTGATCATGAACTATTTCCATTATTGTTCTGGTGACAAACTTTATCTCCACAAATGTTTTTGGATAAGCGATAGTTTAGATCTGAAATAAACAGCACCAAACACATCGAGTGAGAAAGCCCTGTTGTGTGGACCTGTGACATCACACAACATGATACTGACAGCTTACATATGCATCTGATATCATTCCAAATGTCACAATGAAAGCGAGGTCCTGCCACAAAATTGCCACACTCATTCCTTGGCTTGATATGGGTCCCACATAACTGAATATAATTTATAATATTTTAAAAATAAATTTAAAATGAAAGTGTCGACATCACATTTCCTCCTATTGTGATACACAACACTAATTCTAGAAAATTCGACATTCCATGATTGTTTTCTGAATTTATTTAAATTTCCAGATTTATATTATCAGTTAATACATCCAGTAGTATGCTTCACTTATAATTCCACGATATTTTCTTTTTAATATCTGAACCAGTATACAATCCAGGTTTTTTGATGGTTTGATGTGTTATATTCATATCATACTTGGATTTGAAACCAAAAATAGTATGTTTAGTACTTAATATTATTAAAGCTTTTTCTTTCAAATAATTGACTACGACACAGGTAAGTGGTCCATGAGTTAGATCATAGACATTAATAGTTAATCATTATTTTTTATTTTTAAATATGCTCAATGCCAATCCAGGTTTGAGGTAGATTTCAACTTTTTGTATCTGATAAACTCAAACTTAATTTTTTAATTATATTGTTCGTTCTTTTGCATTTAACTAATAGAAAATATAAGCATATAGTCTCATTGTAAAATTAACTAGTGCTAAATATGAATCGTGAGACTAGTGAATGGTGACTTATGATTTGGTATTTTTTATGTAGTAGTTAATCAGATGAGGAAATCTAGATATAATATAAGGCATTTGGAGAAAACACTTAAGGTGAGAGGTTGATGATTATTACTTAAATTAAGTTTATTATAGTAGGCAGTAATAATGTTGATACTATACAAAAATGTGAGAGTGAGAAGGGAGTGAAAATAGTAAGACAACAGAGTAAATGGAAGGGATCACCCTGATGAAAATAATCATTTGTGTAACAGGGATGACTGGTGACATGGCAAACAATAAATGATTTGAAAGACATAATATGTGATTTCAATGTGTAAAGACATAGTGTGTTGGTAGAATTGGATTGTGTAATGGATCTCAGCTAATTTAATGCTGAAAAAAACCCATATAAGCTGAAGATGTGTACCATCCATCCTTACAATCTGCTAAGATGATGATTATTTTTCAGCATAGCTAAGCTCCTTTTTATCTGTTTCCTTATCACACGCCTAGGACACCAAGAGCGAGCTTGATGGATGTCAGAAATCAACAATTTTTCAATATGCCGCTACATGGGGAAAATAATTTTAGGGGTCAATTTTGGAAAGATCTTCTGTCAAATTTTAGGTCAAACATCATGAATTGATAAAGGGGTCACGCAAGGTTACCCAAAACATTTAAGCTCAATTAGCCTTTTGAATAGTCAGATATTAAGCTATAAAATTTGATAAATTCTCACCGTCTAATGATCTATATTCTCATCAACAACACTTTCACTTTCACAGTTTTCTTTGACGGTTGACAGTCCTAAAATACTCCTTTAATAATTGCTGCAGTCTCCTCCTCCTCCTCTTCCTAGAAATCCAACTCCTAGAGCACAATATGTCTTACATGGAAGAATAAAACAACACAGCACATTCTTCGTTTATTAAATGACACACTGAATAGTGTCATTTTTGTCAAAAAAGTGAATAGAAACTCAATCATTTCCTGACATGGTGATGTGTACTCTATACTATGCCAACAGAGTCTGAGTTTTATATCAATTCGTACCTTGTGGCATTCCCGTGAGTAATTGACACATTTAAAGATTGATGTCGCCACATAAATTCACAATACATATCACATGGTTTCTTCATTACCTGTTATTCAGGTGCTGGAACCAATGCATTTTGTCTTTATAAAATGTATTAAAATAATGATTTCTTTCATAGTCCTTGCAACCATTTATTGCAAATCATGTCACTTCTTTTCTTGCATTGGTTCATGCACCTTCAGATTAAAAAAATGGCAAGGACATTAGAAAAATATTTTTACTTACCTCACAAGATATGATGATGTATTGGTACCTTTATGCAATGTCAAAATCACTGATTGGTTTCCATTTGATGGCACAAATAATGGCTGCTCGCACAATGGTAAATGCAGAGTCCTCAAAATCCTTCGTCAATGAATATAAATTAAACACAAAATGCAAATTTATCATAAAATACACTTTTGCATATCTACATTAAATATATATTCATGAATTTTATCAGCTAAAAGTTCAGGAAATTTTAGAATATGGTTAAAAAAATATTATTTTTCTGAGAATTATGTCTCACAAGTCCAAAAAGCACTACAATATTAGAATATCAATCTATAATTGGATTTTATGATTTTAATCTTGATGCATCCAAAAGTGTATTTAATGTAAAATGTTTTTGATGTAATAAAACGTAACTACATAGAATGAACCTAATAATATGGGTGATGTCAATGTTCAATGCTATTTAATAATTTTTTTGGCTTGAATTTTCTTTATGGGTAAACCTTCGCCATTTCCTAGTAGATATATTAACCCCATCGTCACTCATATGAAAAATGGAATCTATGCTAAACAAGGAACACAATATCCTAATAAAGATGATTTGGTTGTGGGTGGGATCGAATGGCAATGGTGCTGGTCAAAACAGTAATAGAAGTGGCCATAGCCTATAATAATGGTAACATCAATCTATGTCATATTTTAAAAAGATAGAGATTGTGTTTGTGGAAAATAAAGAAGGATAAGATTGAAATACTAAACCCCTTTGTACAAATCATATTTTGTAGTAGGTCCCACCCTAGGAAAGACATTGTTCATGTCTTGAGTTACACAGCTTTGATGGTACAGATCAGGTTTGACTAGATAAATATACGTCGTTGAGATATTGAGAAAAATCGTAACATTCCATCAAACATGACATATTGTCATATTATGTCATCTTAACGACATTCCGCATCATTATATGAGGTTAAATTAATAGAAAACATTATTTTAATATTAAATTTAGGTGTTTTGATACCTAAGCTTGTGTTATTTAATTTAGGTCATTCATGATTTCTGAGATATACCCTTATTATTATCAATTCATTATTTGGTGTGATGGAAATATATGTGGTCAGTATGCTACTCACATATTTCATATCTCATTCTATATTCATAAATATAACATATTCATTATAATGCATGTGTGATGCTTATAATGAAGTACATATATACATGATCAACTTGGCAAATTTATGACAAGATCATAATACAGAGATCACTAGTCTTGAAGCATGTGTTCTCAATATTATTATTCAAAGGATACTCGAGAAGAAAATTGAAGTGCCCAGATAGAATAGCACTATCTAGCATTACTGATATCATGAGTATGGTCAGTCTCCTAGTAATTAGTGTGGAGAAACTAAAGATAGATAGTGGGTATTGTTTGTTAAAAGAGTTTAGTGAATTGATCTTTCTGAATCCGGGAATGCTATTATACCAAACTTTTAATCAAGTTGATTCACATCATGGTTGTGTAAGTGGTCTTAGACATGAGGTACCAAAGATGTTTTGTTGTGGATGGACAGTTGTAATCTGAGTATGACCTAGATGCCTTTAATCATGAAATTCTAAAAAGTCTTGTAGATGGTGCATCAAAAAGGTCGCGAAGATGGCTGAGTGATCAAGATGGGATCATCCACCCTCAGCATAAGAGGTGACAGCTCAAGGAAGATGATGCAATGAAGTCCTTGGCCAAGGCAGTGAAATATCACAAAAGAGTTCTCCGATGATTTCTGAATGCCTCAATACTAACTCAGATGACCGAGTAGGATTTGAGAGTTGACCATACCGTAAATCATCCTAGGATTTTTAAGTGGATGCCAGACTATAGGTACACATTACTAGATGACATTTTTGTATGTACTAGAGCACAAAGAGTAGCTTGGCACCCCATGAGTTGGAAACTCAACCTATGGATGAGGTTAAATCTTGATACGACATTACTTAATCTGTATGATTCTATTGTTAATTGATTTAAAAGGCCAATAAAAGTTATTAGGGCACTAGAGTAGTTATCCAGAGTGTTGCATGGGAATAGAAGGTCCCACACAAATGGCCTTTTGAATGTCAAAAGATATACTTAAGTGTTTGGGGTGACTTAAGTTTTCGCGGTTTTATGAAAAATACCCACTTAATATAAATAGGGTAAGGCCTTGAACGAAATTCACCTAGACCATAATTCTTCAGGGGTATTTTTTGTCTTATCCCTTTTCCCTACTGATTGAATTCTTTCCTGATGCGATGGGGATGACGTGGCGACAACGGAGGAGGTTGAACAAATGTCACCAACATGAAGGAGGAAATTTGACGTGCCAAAAACTGCATGTATACTTCTAGAGTGTGCATACATGAGGAGCTCCACGAGACTCATTAGAGGCCTGATGGATTCACAAATGTAATTTGTGGCAAGGTGGTTCATTTCATGATTCTTATGATGTTGTTACAATTATGTTTAACTCTTCCCCTACATGGAATCTTTATGTTCATCCAAATCAAGGTCTCTAGAACCCAACATGGTGCCCACTTTGCTAGTCCTCAATGGAGCCACTCCTCCCATTGCTACTCTCTTGCGCTCTCTTTCCCTCCAAGTATCTTGCCCTCTATCACATTTTGTCATTATCTCACTCTCTCTTACCCTTCTCCATATCACAGTCTCTGACAAACCCTCTTAGTCTCACACTTTATGTCATAGTTTTTCACTCAGTCTCTTTGACCATCAGTTAGTTTGTAGCTCTCTATTTCAGTTTGTCATTTTCTGTTTTTCAATGTCTCTCTTTCCCTATTTATCTCTATCTATCTCTCTCAATTTATCTCTATCGATCTCTATCTCTATTGTTAGCTTTCTTTCTTTGTCCTTTCTCTCTTTTTCTCGTTCTACATCTTTGTCTCTCTCTATCTGTCTCTCGATCTTTCCATGTGTCTCTCTCGCTCTCTCTCTCACTCTCTGTCTCAGAGTCTCTCTTTGTCTGCCTCTACCTTTGACTCGCTCTATCTCTATGCCTCTCTCTATCTTTATGCCTCTCTATGTCTCTATTCCTCTCTCTATCTCTATGTCTATCTCTGTCTCTATGCCTGTCTCTATATTTATGTCTCTGTCTCTCTCGTTCTCTCTCACTCTCTATCATTCTCTCTTTAACCTCTTGTAAAAGACCGTGAGATCTCCAGATGTTTAAAAAAAGAAATAAATATCTAAAAATTTGGAAGGGTGTCAGAGAGATTGTAACAATTTGTGAAAGAGAGATGGGGGGTAGAGGATGAACAAGGCAACAGAAAATGGCTGACCGAGAAGACATAGTAGGGTATTGGACTTCCGACATTTTCCGTCTAACATCGTAGTAGATCTTCATTCATTGTTTTGAAGAGTGTGTCTCTTTTAGAGGTAGAGTATCATCTCACTGGACTATATTATGAGGTCCTATAGGTTAGAGCCCTCTACCGGCTTTTTAAACATCACGAAAAAAGCTTGTGGGGCTGAGTGATACTCAGAGGTAGCTCAAGTAGACTATGTGAAGTTCATCCTTCTTCAGGTGGCCAAAGAGGTTGGGAAAGACATCAAAATTCAGAGTGGGTAAGAGCAACACAAACCTAGGTGCAAAACATCAAAAAAGAGGTGATGCATGCTGTGGGACATGAAAACCATGTTTACACGGTAAAAAAGCACAGATCTTGACTTGATCAGCTTCCTACTCCAAAATCTTAGATCATTGATATTTTTTAGGCCTTCAAGGAATTGGACCTGATGATAAAGAGGCAAAAGATACTCAAAGAGAAGATCAGCATTCTCTCCTGTCTCATTAAACTATGTTATCAGCAAACTATGGTTGATGATGCCAGAATTGCCTCAATTGTATAGTGGGTGATGATTTCCCACTCATGACTATAAGAGAGCAAGAATCAACCTCATCCAAAGACTACACAACCATTTATTATGGCACACTACTGTTTCAAAGAGGGGGACAATGGTCCACTGCTGTTATTTTGTCACAAGATGGGCAATGATTTTTCTTATTACAATATGTCTCCCAGGGTGGAGGCTCTGCCCTTTGCCCTATCCATCTTCTGACCCCTATATCTTTCTTTCATTTTTTAACGTTTCATCCTTATTAGCTTTATGGCCAAAGATAATGAGATGTTCCTTCATCTTCTTTTCTACTTATTTCTTCTTGAATATATTACATATGCAATATCCTATGGTAGGGGCTCTTGTAATCGCATCTTCTTATCTGCCGCAATATCTTATGTGCATCGAAAGGGAGTAAAGGAGTAGAGAAGAACATTCAAAAGGGATAGGAATAGCAGGGGGAAAGTCCCATGTAATTTAAAAGGATTGGTCAATAGATATTTTTTAAGTACCAAAACATAGAAGAGTAATGATATCATATTTTTAATGAAAATCCCAACCACCATTATTTTTAGGTGTTGCTTAAACTTTGTAGACACCGTGCCTCTGCTATATGATGTGACCCGTAGAAGTTATGACTCAAGGGTGGCTCATGGCTTTTGAGGCTCAAGACACAATAATGCTTCAACTAGGCAACTGGTATCAGCATAGGGCTTGAGATGATATGGTGCTTTAGCACTCTCCCACAAAACCAAGGTAGGAGACACATTGAGTTTTGAACGAAGCCACTGAAAATGTTTATTGGGTAAATGTTTGGTCAAAATATCTACAAGATGATCATGAGAAGAAATAAAGGAAACACAAAGAGAGCCAGTGCTACCACGTTAAAAAACAAAAGGAAAAGCAATCTTGATGTGTTTGGTGTGGGCACGAAACACATGATTTTAAGCAGGATAGGTAACACAAAAGTTATGACACAACAAAGTATGACGAGTACCAAGGTAAATTGTAATTTGGTAAGTAGAGATTCAACACATAAGATCAACAATGGCATGATCAGCTGACTTATATTCTGCCTCTATGCTGGAGGGATGTTTTTTCAAAGACCAAAAAACAAATTTGGGGCCCAATGATAAGATAACCATGCTTGGATCATCAATCACAGGAGACACCAACCCAATCTTAGTCATCAAAAACATTTATACACATGTCATAAGAGTGTTATAAAGAAAGATGGTGAACTTGTGTTCCTTTAAGGTACTATAGCAAATGTTTAACATCAGCCAAATGAGCTGGCTGGGAATGATGCATATTTTGGAATGTCCTAGAGATAGCAAAAGCAATTTCAGGTTGGGAAGTAATCAAATACTATAAACTCTTAACTATTCAATGGAAAATAGTGGCATCAAGTTTTTCCAAGTTTTTACGTGGGGAAGCGGAAGAGAGCCTGTACTATGTACTATGTACAGGTGGGCTTGTTGTTTTCCATCTTAGCCACTTGGAAAGTACAAGACAGATATTGTGATTGGCAATGCAGTTGTTGTTTAGCATAAAGGATCTCAATCCCAAGCAAATATTTGCGGTACCAAAATGTTGCAGGTCAAAAGCATAATTTAGCGCTTGAATTGTTTTTGAATCATCAAAAACATCAAACTCAAAAACTAGAATAGCATCAAGTCTTGTCTTACAACAATCAAGAGAGCCTTCCTGATTGAGCATGCACTTTGTATGCCCATTTGAAGCCCACAATGTTTGCCTTTTTCAGAACAGGTGTGGGTACCCATGTGCGATTGCCATGAAGAGAGAAGATCTCTTCCTATGTGGCTTTTCTCCAAGCCAGAATACTTAGGGCCTGCGATACATTTTTAGTTTCAGAGAGGGAAGATATATTATGTGTCTTATGTATCTCAGTATTAAGTGCATTACAGAGCAGATAAGACTTATTCATTTAGGGGTCAATATAGGCAATATAGGCGGTGAGTTATTAAGGGAGTAGATAAATCTGCATCTTCATGAGAGATGGATATTGGAAAATGCTGATGAGCAGCAAGCAGCACTACAGAACGTGGAGATTACGATGAATGGGGAGAAGATATATTGATGTGAGATGGAGAGATTGAACCTCTTGCTGATGAAGAACTATGACAATATGGTATTGAACATACTTTTGGAGGATAGCCAGAGCGGGATGATCCCAACAGTCCATCAGAAGACAAAGATGAAGAATGAATAGGCCAGAAGAGAAAGTTTCATCAATTATCACATCCCTATAAAGATAGAGTTGATAAGTAGACAAGGAGAGGCAACTATATCTTTTATACAAAGGACTAGATCCAAAAATTCAATGTTCAGATCTGGGAGAGATATTATTAATACAATAAGGACGCAGGTTGGGAAGAAAAGACAAGCAAAAACTGTAATAAAATGGTCATTTGAGGGCTTGGAATGTAAAATCCCAAAGCACAATTCTTACAAAGAACTAGAGAAAGCATTCAATAAATAAGATATGATGTAGTTATCCCAAATCTTCATCGGCATTGATGCTTGATGCATCATGCTTAAAACTATTTCAACAATATGTCAATGTATCCATTCAGGAATCCTACTTTACCCCAACGTGTGTGGACATGACATGATGTTTAATAGCAAAAAATTGACAGTGTTTTTCAAGGGCTTGGAACTCACCTCCCTAATCAGATGGATAATCTTAAATTGAACTGAGAATTGTTGTTCCACTAGTTGTTGGAACCGAAGAAACGTGGGTATAACATTACTATTGGACTTGAGCAGATAAACCCAGGTGTACATGATATATTCAATCATAAATGCGACATAATAAGAAAAGCCATTATATGAATCTGTCGTAACCGGCCCTCGGTAAGTAAAAGTGATTAATTTGAAGAAGTTTTTACCAAAGAACGCTTAAAATTGAAAGCAAATTTTTGAGTATTAGCCAAACAACAGGTTGGAAAAACAAAAGATTTTAAAGTTTGACAAAGCAGAAGACCAAAACATGCAACTTTTTGGTGAAGGACACAAAAAGGGGATGTCCTGAACAGAGATGCCACACATAAGATTGCCGGTGCTTGCACAAAAGTGCCCTCTCTCGTCATGGTTTAATGTAGTAGAAACTTTCACCAACCATTCCAATGAGCAGGCCTCCCCAAATTATTTGACCATTTACAAATCAAGAATTGGGATGAAATTGTACATAGATGTTATTATATGTAGTGAGCTTATAAATTGAACGTAAGATTCCCAAATTTTTAGGAACATGGAACTAGTTGTGCAACAAAATCATGTAAGATTGAGATGGAACTGTGGAAGAGCCATATGACTTGAATGGAAAACCTGAATAATCTCCCATGAAGAGCTTCTTAGAACCTTAGTATGTAACAACACCACATAAGCTGTTAACTTTAGAAGTGGCATGATGTGTAACGCCACTATCAAGGTACCACATGACATTGTAATATGGATGATTGTGGAAGACTAGTTGGTACATTGGAGGTGGAAGAATGGGTCCTCAAAAAGTAAACATGTAATCTTGCGGTGGTGGTCACATTAGTAATTTTGAGAAAGAGGGTTAAAACATAGTTGGACAATTGTTAGTAGCCCACCAACAATTATGGGTTCGATGGACTTGTTTGAGACACAACTGACACCACAGAATATAATGTCCACCATGATCTCCTCTTCCTCAGTCTTCGGTAGAACAATTCTCATTCAAGTCATACTATTGTTGTGGAAGGATCAAAACATCAGATCAAGGCCTCTAAGAAAGACAAACCGGCTGGTAGGATCAACAACATATTCATCAACAATATCAAGTGCAGCCAGAGCCTGACAAAAATCATAAATGCAATCATCTCGTGATCAATTCCCTTTCTTGATGGAGTGAAATGTTGAAGTTAACTCCATTACACATGATTCAAATGCACTTGAAAGGTCTAGATAAAGTTTGTCCTTGGCCTTCTTTGTAGTAAGACAACATGAGATCATAGGGCAATGTTTCCTAGTTGTAGAAACAATAATAGTAGAGAATACATGTTGATGACTCATCTTCTAGGGAGTGTTTTCAACATCTATATCATTTTCCTCAAATGGTGGTCAGTGTCAGAGGTGTGAGCCTAAGTCTTGTGCCTTGATAATAGGGACTATTTGGATTTTCCAAATCAAGTGGTTGCTTCTACTAAGGTTGGTCGACATTGTAGGAATCATCAATATGTTAGACCAGCTGGTATAGAGCGCTGATACCTCCACATGCACTAGAGTGCAGTCACCAGAAGCACTTGCACCTTCTCCAAGCTCAAATACTGTCTCGGACGGTGAGGTATTGAATGGGAGTAGAGGAATATTCATAAGAGATAGGAATAGGAGGGAAAAGTCCAATGAACTTTAAAAGGGTTGGTCAGTATATTTTTTTATAGTACTACAACATAGAAGAGTATAAGTAGGCTATATCTAAGAAATAACACAACCACCATTGTCATGAGGTGTCACTTCAGCATTGCATACACCATGCACCTGCTTTATCACGTAACATGTAGAAATTATGATTGAAGGACAGCCGATGGCTCAAGGCTCAAGACAGAATGATGCTTCAACTAGGCAATGGTACCAGCACAGGGATCAAGATGATATGAGTCTTAAACACCATGTGCATCAAGCTGAATCTAACTATTGTTGGTAATAAATAAAGTGACACCTTTTAGCAAGATGTGCCATGAGATCTCCTTCAAAAAATAACAAAATGAATCAATATGATATGTAGTTATTTATCACAAATAATAAATGATCTCTACAACATGATACCCATTAATTGAACTGAGAGTGCATCATCCTAATGGTTCCTCTTGCGCAACTGAACATCACTAGTTTGATTGGTTGTTATCAGTGTCACTCTATTCCCAACGGATTGCCTCAAAGTGTTGCTCTGACGCGGAATACTAATGAAAAGACTATATGTGGAATCATATATCTAATCAACGTGTTGACAAAAGCAAAACTCAAGCTTCTTGGTCAGTTCTGGATCAATGTGTTGACAATGGTGTTGGCTTCTTTGGATGGCAACACACCGCGACTCGAAACATGGCCAAAAGCCAAGCTTCAAAGAGCCCTAGCAAACCAGCACTGAGTATGAGTGAACCTCCAATGTATACTACTTTTCTAGCACATCCAACGATTGTTGCCATTATGATCTTGAGAGTGGTAATAAGGACGCAACGGTCAGTCTCTCTCGAAGACTAGAGAACCGTTGCTTTTGACACAATGCTATTTCAAAAAGATCACAAATGTCTAGTTCTGCTATTTCATATTAGTGTGCACACTGGCTGGTAGTGCAGCAATGGTAAAAATGTCATTTTTAGGAATATGAATATACATATAACGGATTAGTTTCATAGAGGCTTTTTCCTACCAAATCATGTCACCTATGGTTGGGGCTCTGTGCTCTCTATCCTCTGACCCACATCTCTATCTTTCATTCTCTAATGATTCAGTCTTATTGGCTTTTGTCATTAAATGTAGATCGTCTTTGTGTCATCTCATTTTTATAGGTTTTTCGAAAACAATGATTCAAGAATCTCTTACCTTAACTATGCAGATAAATGCCAAAAATATTGACAGCAAGAAGCAAGAAGTTTATTGTCATCGGAAAAAAAAATAACAGAGTTTGTTCCGTCAAGAGGTATCGAAGGAAACCCTGATGGAACATGTATAGAATTTTGTTTAAACTCGTAATAAAGAGAAAACATTTAACCCTTGGAGATTCTAAATATACCCTAATTTTCAATTAAAAATATTGACTTCGAGGCCCATCCAGCTCAATAGTTGATCCCCCTCCTTCATGGCATTCTTCTTGTGTAACTCATCCTCAAGCCAATCTCAATTCCTTCAATTTTGAGCTCGTGAATGTGCTATTACAAATGAAGCCTTTCCAGTGTCTAAATGATGATGTCAGCACAACTTTTGGCTTATTAGATGTAAGGGGAGCATATAACTCCAGCGTCTAGTTGCTCTTTTCTTAAATTGCAATCAATCTAAACAAGTATCGTTAGTTCGCGTTGAACTAGACCATGGGCCATACTTAAGGCTAATTTATTGTTACTCAATAGCTTAATTGCATATTGCATTGTTATATTGAATTCATCAAACGTACCTGTTACCCATTACGCTTCCCTAACCTTCACCACAAAAACCTCTAATTCCATCATCTACACTCAATCTCCCTCTTTTTTTTTTGTTTCTTTCTTTTCCAAATAAATTTCCTCCTCAGAAGGCACACATAATTGTAGTTGACATGCAAACTACTAATGGACTTGCAAAATACTCTTCAGCCTAGATATTTTAATCCAAAACTTCACTTCTATTGAAGACTATCCCATGTCCTACACTTCCTTTCAGGTATCATAAAACTCAAAAACAGCTTCCTACGAGTAATAATATTTTTTGCATTAATTGAATTAAATTATTTATAGCCTAATTTTATCTTTCGCAGTAAGGGTCAGATAAACCAATTTATGAAGTAGCCATTGATATACTTCTCGGTCAGCTCACTATGAATAAGGGTACCAACTGGCTGGCAATCTTGATAACCTGTTTCTCTCAGAAAATTAAGAGTACAATTTTTTCTGCGAGGATAATAAAATGGAAGAAAGTTATGAAAATTCTATACCAAGAAAATATTTCAAAAAGCTTAAGTACTTCATATTATATTTATAAGGCAATATACAACCTAAGGTTTCTATCTCTTCATTATCATCACCAGTCACAATTCCGTCATCTATATAAACTAATATGATTGTACCTTTCATTTCCCCATCATGTTTATTAAATAGTGTATCATCATCATTATTTAATTAAAGTTAAAATGTTTCATTAATTTAGTAAGTTTCCAAACCAAGCTCTCATCTTTTGCAACATGCATACTTTATCAGCATATTCCTTATCATAACCCGGAGGCAAATCCATATGTATTATATATCTAACATCTATTTTAGTTCAAAATGATATAACAATTCATTTTTACATGCAGAATTAGAGGAGGAAATATCCTCTAATTGTGCACTTAAAAATTTATATCTAAATAATTTATCCTCACAGTATTCATCTTCTCTAGTGGACCAAAGGCCTCAGGATAATTTTTATCTTAAACTTGCGTATATGATGTCGGACATTGTCAATGACTTCGTCCGACAGGTAATTCACTCAAGTGAATGTAACTACGTGGATGCAAATGACCTGGAGTATACGTGCAGGCTCCAACTCGTGGGGGTTCATCAGGTTCCAAGCTCCGGGTGGCAATCCAGTGACAGTGACGGTGACCTTCTGGCCCTCGTCGGAGCGACGGCGGCGACTACGACGCCGAATGGAATAATTCTGTAGGGCTCGCAGGAAACAGACAGACTCAGTCAGTGCCTAGGAAAACCTTCAATTCATAGTTTTCTCAATAAATTCCTCTCACCTAAACTAACATGAGCGTGGTGGAGTGCAGTCTAAAACATACTGAAAGACGTAATTATACTATCGAGCAAGAGGAACGGTGTACCTCGTCGGGGTGCATCATCATCGATGTCTTCATCGATGCATGAACCAGTGCGAGCAGGAATGGCAGAGGAGTGCCGGGGATGGGCATAGTTTGGCTCAACAGGTGACGGTGATGCGATTGAGGAGTGCAATTTTGGAGAGCGGAGATGAGAGGATGAGGGGGTTGCGGTGACGACGTGGCACGTGCGAACGGTCAAAGTTCGATGGCCCAATGATATTAGTGGAATAGAGCGGCCAGAGTGAATCAGGTGGTGTTGCTTGCGTAGTTGTGATCGCCTTGTCAAGGGTGGACTCCAATAATGGCACTCGAGACATGTTCAGAAAGAAGGGGCCGAGGCGTATGTTGGCTGCGGGTAGGGATGGAGCAATGATCGGCAAACCCCACACGACGAGGCACCCACCCATGAGGAATCAAATATCAATCACCAAGGGCTCCTTCAGATCACTTGTGCGGAGGCGTCCGTTTACCGAGCAACGGATCAATCGTAGAATGAGTGGGAACAACAAGATACAAGCCTCTGTGACAGGATGCACGTCTGACCAGGATTCAAGAGGAGCGAGCGCCTAGGGAACGAGCCCGTCGTTTGGTTGCGGGCGAGAAGAAACTGTATGGCATGGGCTACGGGCGTGGTGACAACATTGTGGCAGACCGATAACAGCGTTAACCTTGTGGGACGTCTGTCTAGGAACAAAGTCTGCTCCGCTTGTGGGGGACCGTCACTCGCAGGAACCATGCCCAAGGCGATCATCACGAGGGGACGTTCGCCAAAATGCAAATTCACATGCAGTCGTGTTCGTTAAGTGGGGATTCTTGGAGAAATGGGTGATCAATTTGGAATTGCTCGGGCGATTGAGAACTTCCAACTGTGGCTATTAGACCATTCACCGCCTTCCGATGTTGCTTCTCTCTTCTCCATCTGACCTCTCTTCCCTTCTGTTCTGTCCTCTCTTCTTCTCCTCCTTTCTCCTCCTAACGCGAGATCTGAACGACAAGAGATAACTCCCAAAAGATCAAATCCAGATCTCCGGGAGAAACGTGGTTCCATCATGACCTTATACAGGGCCGTGTTGGGCTCATTACATGGAGTCCATTAAGGGGGAGTCCGATAAGAGTCCCCCACCCATTTACAACACAAATTAGAAAATAACGGATAAGACAACATGAACTTAAAATGATACAAACGGATATAAAAACATGGTGATAGGGACACGTCACGATGAGTAGGGTGCACTCGTCGTGACGAACACAAAACAGAAATCAAAACGACTAAAAATAGATAACGAACACACAAAGATACGGACGCAGATGTACTCTACCCGGGGTATTTAAACCCGAGCGTCTTCACGGACGCTTTGGCGTGCTGGTCGGGCGGGAGACGGACCGGCGGTGATGCTGATGACGATGAAGACAACTCCATTGACGATTCCTTGGTGTCGTCTGGATGCGCTCCATCAGTATATAGTTAGGCTACTAATTTTATTTTGAAACTTACACAGCCCTCATTTAGATCTTACCTAAAAACACACATTTGTATCATAAATTGTTGTTTCCTATTGGTAAACTAAGTACTTTCCCATGTATTATTTATCCTTAATAAACCTAATTCATCCTCAGATTTTTTCCACCTTTTCTCCTTTTTTTCTTCAACCCACTACAAGATGGTTTTTCATCACCCTAGTTTGTAAAGAATGCTTGATGTGAGAATGAGAAAATTTTATGTGTCAGATAATCTCTAGTAGAATGTACTTTTTGTTGTACCTTACATTTTTCCTTCCTTATGGTTAAATGAAGGTTCAATACTCCATTTTCACTTTCAATTACATTATCTTCTTTGGGATTCTGCTTTTTGGCATCAGACTCACACATCTGTTCTCCAAAGTCATTTAATTATTCTCAGTGAGCTGGTAAAAGTGAGTGAAGACTTTCATCAGTAATATTGTTTACTTGAGTGTTCAGGGTTTCTAAATTAATGCACATCCAAATTCATAGTAAATCCTCAAGCTCCTGGGCACAACACTATTTTCGTTTTCAGTTGTAATAATAGTACTAGAATAAAACAAACAGTTTGAATAAGAAGTTACACCTTTTGACTAAAAATTTTCATTTAGATCTGGACAAAAACATGTATACCTATTTTTTGTCATTATGGTAACCGAAAAATAAGCATTTAATAGCTTTTGATTCCAAATTATTCAACCCCACATTAGTTTTATCAACAATACATACACATCCAAAGATCCTTGGTTTGATATTATTCTTCAGATTTAAATGAGGATAAAACAAACTCTTTTTGATAATATGAAAATCACCAATATTACTAATTGATTATAATATATTAATAAGATAAGTTGTAGTTTACACATCTTTTCCACACATAGTTTCGAGCATTGTCATCTCTTAGTAGAGCTCTTATTTTGTCAACATTGGGACTGATCTTTCTTTCAACAAGTCCGTTCTGTTGAGGTGTACATATACATGATATCTCATGTATGATACCCTCTGTTTTAGATAGAGGATATTGAATTTTTTATGTTTTTAAAATTCACACACATCACATTCAAGTTTATAATTTGTTAAAGTCAAACATGCAAAAAGAAGTTGGAGTCAAATTGAAGGATGCCCCAAAAACCAAAGTCAAAGTCTTAGATCCTATTCATTCTTCTCTTTGAACCCCAATTTTAGGTATGCAACTTGTCAAGTGTATGAAATAAGGTCAAGACCATAAGTGATTTTAGCATGTCCAATCCTCCAATTGCACTCATTGTTTACCAACAGTTATTCACCATCATCAAAGTGTACAAATAATGACTCAGATAATTTTTTAACAGAAAAGAGATTAATACGCAGTGTAGGAACTTGTAAAGCGTCCTCTAATATCTCAATGGGTCCAAATCTGACCTTACCTATCCCTGCTACGTTTATAAGTGAGTAATCTTATGTTTGGTCTTTCCTACTGCTTTGACATGGCGTATAAGATGAAAACATATCCAATTTTGGGGTCATACTATCTGTAACACATGGTTCCACAATCCATGCACTTTTATTTTCCTGGTTTTCAAATATGAAGCGCTGGTATAAGATAAATAGACAATTTCGGGATTCAGATTGGAGATTTCTTCCTAGATCTCCCCAATTTTTCCCAGTTCAAGTTCAACTATTGAGTTAGTTGGTTAATATCTTCTGATGTACCTACTCGTTGACAGTTAGTTTCATCAGTTTCAACTGTAAGGAGACTCTTTCCCAATATATTTGCATTTTCCATGATATATGCACATGCCTCTTCAGTGCATCTTCTCTTCTTATAAGGTGCATGCCAAAGTTTATCTTGGGATGATGCTGATTTCCTCTCATATTCATCCTTTGAATCTGACTCTTATAGGCCCATAACGTGGGATTTCTAGCATTAAACTGATCAGTAAATTCTGAATTCAAAATCTGGTCAATGAATTCAGAGTCTGTTTTACCGATAGTTTTGATCTACTCCCTTCATGAATGGCAGCCGATAGGTTGTCATCAAGTGTTGCCTTGTTCATGAACTGAAGCACATAAAAACAAGTAAAGTCTATCTCGAATGATATATTCTTGATCTATTGAATTTGTGGTTGGCCACTGGTAATGATCCAAGTCCTTTGAAATAGTCATCAGTTTGCGTGCATATCCCAACCAGACCTTTGATCTTGCTTAATCATGTAACAAGAAAAAACTAATTCACATACCTTTTTATCCTCTTCCTTTTTGGACTGTCTTTGGTTATCATCATTTCTATGAGTTACTCAAGTGAGAGGGATTCATTGTTGATCCACTTATGACAGGAACGGTCATCAACACTAGAACATTTGTTTTAAGATGATCCATTTATTTTCAGGCAGATAGTTGTCTCTCAATATAACTACTCCACTTAAACAGATTCTGGCTACTAAATAGTTCTCTTCTAGGAACCTTTTTCAATGCTTGGATATATTAATGACCATATACCATAGCTTCCCCAATCGTCAGAGTCTGAATCACTTGGCCTGCCTGATTGGATGGATTGGAATCTTGAGCTGTTAAATTACATTTGGATTTACAAAAGACACTACTATTTTCTATCATATATTTTACTTAACAAGAATTGAAACGTGAGCAAAATAGTTCATCTTACGATCCAATATAAACCATGTGAGTCAAGAACACATTCAGATAAGAAAGTCAAGTGAATAAATTAGACCCCGTATCACTCTTATACCATGTCGTGAAATGAAGACCATCTTTGCAACATCTCATTTATTTGGTATTCAGTAAAAAATTCAAAAATCTCTTACCTTGCCTCTAAAAATGAAAGATGCTTGATCTCTTTTGAGATGAAGGCTGTAAAAAAATGGTAGAAAGGGGCTGTATTGACAGCAGAAGTAAGAATTCCCTTCCCATTTAAGAAACAAATATGATGGCATATTTATTCATGAGGTTCCCGAGGAACCCTGGATTGAATATGTACACAATGTTGTTTATGTTTTGAAAAAGAGGAAAAATATTTTGCTTTGACAAATTATGAGTGTACCATGATTTTCAATTAACAGTATGGTAAGAAATTCCTCGGAAGATAAGTCCAATTGCATGGTTATTTAGATCCTACCATTGTCCTTCAGGAATTGTGGTGGATGTTCATTCCCTCTATGTAGGGATATCAAGTGGTGTCTACTCAATACCTTTTTTTCCTTCACCACAGCCAAAGCTGCTGGTTTTTCTTGTAAACATGTCACAACAAGTTTGTTGAAAAATGGATAGACAAAGATCAAAGTATCGCGCAAGAGGGAGAAAGATCGCGGGAGAGAGAGCAAGAGAAAGAGTGAGAGCATGGGTGAGAGAGAAAAAGACATAAAGAGGTAGAGGAAGAGAGTGTTCGTGTGAGACACAGAAAGAAAGTGAGGAAGGACAAGGATAACAGAGTAAGAGCAAGAGAGAGTGTGTGTGCACAAGGGAGAGAGTTAAAGGGTGAAAAAGGAAAAAAGGGGGAGAGAGAGAGAGAGAGGGAGAAAAAATATACAGAGAGCGGGAGAACAAGTGAGGCAGAGAGAACTACAAAGAGTGGATGGATAGAGAATCAGAGAGAGGGAGACAAAGAATGAGGGTAAATCAACAGAGAGAGGGAGAGTAGGACTGAGAGGGAGAGGGAGAGATAGGGAGAAAAAGGATGAGGACACACCAACAGATCTACAGAGAGGGAAATATAGGTAGAAAAATGATGGAGGGACAAACCAACAGATCAAGGGAGATATAACGAGGATAAATCAAGGGAACTAGGGAAGGAGAGTGAGAGAATGGAGGAGGAGTGAGAAATAATGAGGGAGATGGAAGTTAGGGATGTCGAGGGGGAGAGAGAAACAAAAAGGGGAGAGACATAGTAAGAGAGGAAGCTTTTATTTTGTAAAAGTGTCATCAACATCTTGCCTATGAACAGATGATGGGATGCAGTTCACATCTTTCGCGACATTTGGAAATGCACTACAACGACTGAGATATAAAAAAAATATGGGTTTGAAAGTATGTCATCACGATGCAAGGGGTGGAGATGACAATGACATGGAAGGTGGGAATAGGTCACGATTGATGATGTGATGAGCTGTCACAACACAATATAATTGAAAGCACCCTCTATTACTCCTCAAATTTCACTAGAGAATAATTTCAAAGATTTAGGGTACAAACTAGTATCAAATACTTTATGATAATTTGAAACTACATATTACTAGTTATGACACTAATATTTTCAAGGTAATATTCACGTTGAATTCCTAAATTATCAAGACAATCATAGATTATATGTTTAATTGTCTTTTATGATGGGAAATATAATTATCAGTACAATAAGAGGAAAATAGTTGCACTTGACTCTAGGGTATTATGGCCTAGATGGCAATATAACCAAAGACAGAGTTGAAATAATTGTTAAGAGTACCTTATAAGATCATTAATTTTCATTAACTTCAACACTTGTTTTACGATTAAAGTCTAAGCCAGCAGGTGGGTTCCAGAAAACTGTAACAAGAAGATATAATATACTAGGATTGAATAATAGTGACATAATATCTAGTTAGAAAAAATGAAGTATTTGTGATGTTTAATCATTTCAAAATGCATGTCCTTCAACCATTTGATAAGTCCACCAGATAAGTTTGATTTGATATCAGAGAAGAGTACAATGGTAAAAGACAAGTGCGAATATCGTTTACTCCATCTCTTTAGTATATTGTGCCAAGAAAGGCCAACACAAATGGTGTACCTTATAAAAGGAGCTAAAAGCCTGAGGAAAGAATTGTACCTATGATGATCCACTTGACCTGGCATATCTAATCACTTAACAAGGCCTTGGATCAACCCATAAATGCTGAGTATTGTTTCCTCAAAGCGCATAGGGAAAATGCCTTATATGTTATGGAATGTTAAAACATATTCTTTAGGTTAAGTACATATTTAAACCTGCCCCACTAAAATTATTTTCAAGCCAAATGAGAGGTATATGAACTTAGGTACAGTAACCATCTATTTCGAGCTATATTATGTTACATATGCCACTAGAATTGTTGAGTGATTAAGTAATCTTCTCAAAAGCAGCTTATGAATCAAGTATTACTCTAATGTATTTCATCTTTTGGGGATATGTAAAACATATAGTTGAAGCTCATCACAATATATATGATATTTTTACACACCGCATCACATATTTATTGAGTATTATTATAGCATCAGATAAAAATCGAAGGATAAATGTGCCAGTCCAAGAAAAACATGAAACACAACCGTTTAAGTAAACTCAAGAATTTGAAAACATACATCCAGGTCAAGTGATCTCCCTAAGACTACCCACTAGTTTTAGAACACGAGAAATTTGACCAAAATATGTTGTACAGTCATAGAGTGAAGGTGTCAGTCAATGAGCAATGAATTGTGCGAGCTCTTGTAATTGGTTTACAAATATGGGGGGAAAATTGTAAAACAAATTTTAATTTTCTTTTTACAGAATTTTTCAGGTACAACTTTTCAGATAAATTAACTTTTATTGTGATACTGGAGAAAAATATCTAAGTTGATTTTACATTTCACTGCTGACATTTTTAGGGAAAGACAATTGTAATTTTTGTAGAAGCATATGAAATATGATTTCACAGTTTACTGCTGAAAAAAAAATTAACCTAGTGATATAGTTGAAGCATATGCAAGGTAATTTAACAGTTTAATGCTCAAATTCTCAAAAAAAAAATTATTTTACTATTTCAGAGACGTATGTAAGATGGTACTACTGTAAAATGATGTATATTATTGAAAAAATTGAATATAAATAATAAATGGCATAAGCATTTATTAATTTATGTTTTACATTTTCACAGCATGAATTGTGGCTTGAATTTTTTATCCAGTCTACAATCACAACATACAAATTCAGAAATCAAAATAGCATAGATGGATTAAATATTTAATATGATTAGTAAAAGAGTTATTTACAGTTTTTATAACTTAAATGACTACATATCATGATTCCCAAATTTAGAATAATCTTTGCAGAATTGCATACGAAAACAAGCATGATTACCAACGCAATGATCGTGAGGGAATGGCAAATGAAATCTGATAAAAAGGGATTCATTTCAGAAGAAGCTTAAGATATAAACTGTCCTTTCATAATAAGCTTGCAAGAGCAGTTCTTTGCCTGTTATTAGGAAGAATTCTTGAAGATTCTAATTTCCTTCATACAGCCTTATATGAAAGATTGAATGAATTTATTTTCCTTAAATGTTAATTTGTAATTCCCTAAGTATCAACAAGAACCAGAATGCAAACACCAATTATCCAAGATAAGTCACCACACGAAGCTGAATCTCATCTTCAGATTATCTAATCCTCAGAAGGAGCCATAAGATGCAAATCGTCTAATTTGCCAAGCTTTCTTTCCATTACTAATTCACTGTCAATGATTCGGCAATGACTGGTCCCTCTTTCTTCTCTTTTACCAATCAGAAAACAGGATGAAAATTTGTAAAATAGTTAAAGCTCTATTTAAGATTATTGAGATATTCAGCTAAAAAGCCCAAACAACTTATCACTTATCCCATAATCGTTCGAACTTTAAAACTTTGAATGGCCTAACAACTTTAAACAATAGTTTTATTACCTTAAGATGTCTTCATATTCTACATTTTTTTGTGAAAATAAACTCATAAAAATTTTTCATTAACAAAACAGAAGAACTCATGATATACAAATACTCAAAACACCACAATCATATATCGGTGCCCTTCTTATAAGTAGGCTTTGACATTTTGGACCGGGGACCAGTTGGACCGGATCGTACCGGGACCAAACAAGACCAGACCGGAATTGGACAGAACTTCAGATAAGGTTCAGGTTCACGTCAAAAAAACGGACCGGACTGGACCCTGTCCCACACACTACCCATCCCCCTCCCCGTCGTCTTTCCTATCATCTGCCCCAAACGCTCATCGCCGCTGCTCCACGCGCACAACGCCTCCTCCACCCCTGTGCTCCTCCGCCTCCCCCCGTACCGGACCGGACCGGACCGGATAGGGACTGTCAAACCCTACTTATCAGTATTGGGTGTGTATGTATGGAATCAAGATCATGGACGGGTATTAAGAAATCAATACAGAACTACCCATAAATCTTTAGCCCCAAAATATTCCTACATTGTTTGTCATCACATTTTAAAATTAGAGCAATGTGCACCATTGATCTTTATCTTTTTCCTCCTCAATCTTCATCCCAGACCACCAATGTGGTAAAGAATCCTTATATTTCATCCATATTCTGCATTTAAATCTCTATTTTAAATAACCTTAAGTGACTTTATGATATGCGTCCCTGATTTTTTAGAAAGTAGAAATCATTCTCTGCAAATGTTCCTTCAAATTGATGAAAAATACCAACGTTGACCAAATTCTGTATTTAAACATAAATGTAAAAAATATTCTTTACAAATATCCCATAATCAAAAGGATTAAAATAAAAAAATTATTTCTAGCTTTATTAACATACATTTATAATCAATTTTAGGGATATAAAATTTATTAACATACATTTCGCTTTATTAACATGCATTTCTAATAACTGAAATTAAAATTAGAATGCATTTTGGTGATTATAAATTACTACACCCATCACCAACACAAGTCATGATATCATGCCCACAGCTCTTCACCGCTACCCTTAGCAGCTCCTCTCCATGCGCTCGCCAAAGTAATTTTGAGTATTTTTAATTCTTTTTCACTTCCACACATTCCCTAAATTCTAAATAAATATTTAAAAACATAAGAGATTGTATATTGAACAAATTTTATTTGATTTAATATTATCATCTTTAAATTAAAATAATAAATGAAATCCAATAAATTTTATTTCCAGTTAAGATGTTCTAATTGTTTGATGTAAAAGTATACTTATGTTCCATAAATCATACTGTAATGTCTATTAATCCAATTTTTACAATAAATGGCTGATGATATGATAACATTATCTTGAATTGCACAAAATTTTTATACATACCAAATTATATAAATAATATTGGAATAAACTTCCATGTTAGTGACCACATATTATGGATTGTTTTTTATGGCCTTTCAAGACTTCACAATGATACGGATTGACTTCATCAGTGTATAGCATAAATTTATCATTGATGAATATTTTAGATTTTATTTGTGCATATATCTTCAGCTGTTTAATGGAAAGGAAATTGTAAATCATATCACATAAAATGGAGCTAATACACAAGCAAAGCGGGCTTAGAAAAATATTTTTATATTTTTGACTTTAAAAGCAAAAATCAGAGTCTAGGATATGACCCATCCCATCTATTTATCCTCCCATAGTAGGGCAGACAAATTCAGATGAAGAAGTCAAATGAGAAATAGGTAAAAACAGCAACAAAATCAAATAAAATTCATTAAATTGTAGTTAACGATTATCCTCACCATATCAGTACTTTTTTTATCTAAGTTTTTCCCTCATTCTGGATCACCATTTGCAGTGTCTGACCAAAAAGATAGTGTTTGCTATGATCTAAAGTGTTCATTATAGTTCTTGCAAGTCTATTGAAGTTTTTCCCATTTATTCATCCTCTTATTCTGCAAAATGTCTTTCCTGTTGGATTCTAAGCCTCGATACTGATGAACCAATCAAAGTGATCCACATCGGAAGACTTAAACAAAACAAAATGGCATCGATGATACATTGAAGTGAAGCACCTGCCCATGGATTGCATATGTGATTTCCTAAATCATGGATCAAGAAGACTCAAGCTGCTCAAGTGTGCAGCCTCTAGACGTATCCATGCAATCCTCGGCACATCGAATCATCTCCTTCAGCCTTGCAAAATCCATTCACCCTCTGCTGTCATCATTACACCGTCCCGATTGCATCAACAGTGGAGAGGAGGTGTGAGAAGGAAGAATAATGGGAAGGCCTCTGAACATATCTTTCATGGGTCAATTTCATTCACGACCTTCCCCTATTTATACTATGTGGGTATTTTTTATAACACCCCCTAAAGTTTATCTTCCAATGTCCAAAGATCATTTGTGTGTGACCCTCTAGGCCCATGTATCAGTCTAGTTAACAACTCTTGTGGCCCAGAAAACTTTATTGTCCTTCCAAAATAATTAACTATATGTTCCTATAGATTAACTAATGTCAAATTGACTTAACCCAATTTATTGGTTTAGTCTCCAACACGTGCGGTGCCAAGATACACTTGGTGCTCGACATAGGACAAAATAGTGTATATCGACTAAGTCGTGGACCTTGTTTGTCATCAGTTAATGTGTGCCTATTGTCACTCATCCACTTGATACTCTTAGAATGATTTAGAGTATGGTCAACACTCAAACCCTAATGAGTCATCTGGGTTAGTTCTATGGTGTTCAAAAATTGTCGGAGAACTCTTTTGTGATATTTCACTACCTTGGCCAAGGACTTCATCGCATCGTCTTCCTTGAGCTGTCAGCTCTTAAATTGAGGGTGGATGATCTCATCATGACCACTCAATCATCTTTGGAAACTTTTTGATACACCCGAACCAAGAGTATTTTGAATCCTATCATTAGAAGCTCATACATCAAAGTCAAAGTAAAATTGTCGATCCACAAGATGTCTTTTGTGTCTCAAATCTAAAGGCCACTTGCACGATCATGACGCGAATCAGCCTGACTGAAAATTTGGTATAATACCATTCAGGGAATCATACAGATCAATTCATTGAACTCTTTCTACTAAAGTGCACCCAAATTTTTTTATTCAGTTATGTGTCTCTCAAGAATAATAAAAACTAAGACGATGATTTGATAATTATGACATCGTTAAGAAAATATTCATAAATAAATTTATATCTAATTAATTTTTGGCAACTGATTCATAGAGAAATTAATTTTATTATTCTGACTATACATGTTTAAAGGTTATTTCACATTTTTATGTGTTCTTTGAAGTGTTAAACTAATGTATGACCAATTATCGAAGCCAGAAAAATATTTAAAAATACACAAACAAAACTTTGAAATTTATAATAACGAACCACACCATCTTCGTTGGTGGCGTTACGTATATGACACAACGACAGAGTTTGGGTGCTCAAGCGGCATAGACCGGAATGCCAGGCAGATTAGTTGCAATCGAGATAGTTGCAGGGAGTCTTGTATAACCCGTCTAGGTGAGATGTTCAACCTGGAAGCTGGCGAGCGGAACGAGCGGTAAGTGTCGATGCAATGGCGGCAAAACATTTGGAAGGTGCAGTGCACATGTACACGCAATCTCAGTGACCATTTCATCAGCAGTCGCGTGAAAATGACATGCACTAGAAGGTGTGTCCTCACGCGTACGTCGAGCTCTGCTTTCAGAATGGAAAATGACTACGCCGTTTGACCGCGGGAATGAGAGTGGTTCAGTCAAGCAAGTAGGGAATGTCTTCACTTGGGCGATCCGCGATCGGTCAAACACGGCTTTGCCTGTGGCTGATGCATATGGCCGACTGTTCCTTCATGGGAGGATGCGACGAACCACGCCGATCCGTGACGCGATGATGGTCTGGTGGACGGTTACCTTGCGCGTGTGTTGCACATCCTGGGAATGAAAGGAGAAGAAGGATTCACCGACGCGTTGATAGGGTGAGTGTGGCTGACGGGTCCTCCTATACCCTCTCGCTTTTCCTTAACTCCATTTCCCCTTCTTCCCTCTCTTCTTCATCTTCTCCTCTCCTTTTTTTCTTCCTCTCTTGGTGTGAGACCTGGGGTGACGGTAACCGCCAAATGAAAAAAACTCCAGATCTGATCCTAGAACACGCCCATCATGGCCTTATGTAAGGCCATGATGGGCCCAATACAACAGTCCACATAAGGGGCCCAATACGGGACCCCTTTTACAACACATAAAATGAAAAAAGACATAGGGAAAAAACTTGAAACAGTTTGAAATAAGATGACGGGTAAAATGTGACATTACAGACGCGTCACAACGAGTAAGGCAAACTCATTGTGACGAACACAAAACATGAATAGATGAACAAAAATGGAAAATTAAACAGGAATAGGTGCGCGGACGTCCTCTACCCAGTGTATTTAAACTCAGGCGTCTCCATAGATGCTTTGGGGGCGTCTTCACAGATGCTTTGGCATGTCGGTCGAGCTGGACACGGACCAGCGGTGTTGCTGATGATGGCTTTGATGATGTGGCGGCGATCCCAGATGGGCGATCTCATCAAATACAACCTGATTCTCCCTGAGTCAATGAACAAAGGTGGCGATGCAAGTCGCCCCAGCCTAACCTCGGCACGAAACTCCCTGGCTCGTCTCTTCCCTCCTTACACATATCCTTGTCTCCCTCAACTCTTTCTGGTGTCATTTTGAATGGCTGGAATTCTCGAAGTAGTGTCACTCTCCTCTCTTGATATTGTCATCGTTTTTTTTTTAGATAGGAGATGTCATGGAAACATTTAAGCCCCTCTAATGGCTTAATGATGTCGGACGTCATCGGGGGCATCGTCCTGTCAGCACCGAATATGATGGTTCGGTACCAAGCTAGTAATGTCGAACGTCGACGGTGTCGCCGTCCGATGGGTGAAACCCTAAGTGGGTAATTTAATTACGATGCAATGCGAGATGCGCCGAGGTGTCGTACGTGCAAGAGCTGACTCTTGGGAAGTGTCGTATTCCGAGCTTGACGGAGTCGCCCGGTGACGGCAGTAGTGACCTCTCGACCTTCTTCGGAGGGGACAAAGATGACTACGGCATTAAACAGAATCAATTCATAGGGGCCCACGCGTGATGGGCCCGTACCGATAAGATGCTCAAGACGATCATAATTCATGCTCAACCTTCCTCTCTTACCTATATCTAACCCGAGCATGGTGGAGGCAATCAAAAAGTATACGGCAGAAAATAATGTAACAGGCGGGCAGGGCGACGACGTACCTTGTCAGCCATGGCACGCCAAAATTCTCTGCACTGATGTGAGCTTCGGTCTGGGTGTGAGCTTGCGTGCAGCGGGATAGCACCAACCGGTTCCAAACACGACGTGCACAGGTCCCTGCGTTAGCTCAATGCCCTGGCAACTGGGTCGACGTCGGAGTCTTTCTGATGCCAAGGATTCACACGATGTGAATCGTTGGTTTCTCAAGTTGCCGCTGATGGAAGAAGAGAGGGGGGGAACCAACAGTCGGGGAAGATCAGCACCCACGTCATCCTCGCTCTGGCGACCATCTTCACCACGCTATCCCCCTCCCTCAGTTTTGTCCTTCTTCTTCTTCTGGGAGAGGTGAGACCTGTGCTTCAGCAACGAGAATCTTCTTCTTCAAAAAAAAAAAAAACACAAGCCTGACGGGCTAGGACGCCCATCCATTCCCTTCTAAGGGGTAAGGTGAATGGGCCCCTAGCTGTACATCATGAAAAGAGGAAGAGGTGAGGGAGTGAGGCCCATTAAGAGGAAATCCTTATAGAATGGACTTCCCCCATTACAATACAAAGAAAGAAAAGAAAGGAGGGGAAGAGGGTGTGAGGGGTAGGAGGGGGGGAAGAGAGAGAGAAGGAAGGATAAAATTCAAGGTCCCATCACAGACAGGATTCGACGATGAGAAAACTTAAAAAACACGGACGAAAACACGAATTCAGAAGAAACCGAATGATGTTAAACTCGAATGAATATGGCGCACCTTCACCTGGAGTACTTGAATTCGGGTGTCTGCATGGTCACCTTGGCTTACCGGTCGGGCTGAACGCGAGCCGGCGGTAGTGTTGTTGACGGTGACGGCATCTCCGAAGATGTCTCTTGGGACTTGGGCTGCTCCACGCCATCACTTGGGAAGGACCTCCCATCATTGTCGATGTCGTGGGATGACCTTGGGGTTCCTCCCAGGCCCTCAAATCCTCTAGCAATCCACCCCCCTGACCAGATACTGCTGGTCAGCAAAGTTGTCGATGGCCACGGGCAGCAAGGGCAGGGATGGGCAGAAATACCGTCTCCCCCCCCCCAAACTGCCATCCTTGTTGGCTGACCAGCGGAGACAACCAACGAGGTGACCACAGGCTAATCCAACGGCCCGTGGAGGGCTGTTGGATCAACCCTGATCCCTTGAGGGGTAAAGAAAACCTCCCTCAACCCCTTAAAAGGGGATTTTGAAGGCTAAAAAATTCATCCTTCGATCAAGGTTTCAAGCAACGGTGAAGGACCCTTCCGGTAGCTTTGCGAGCAAGTAGAGGGGTGTGACACCTCTCCGACAGCTCTTCGAGCTACAGACAGCGCTAGAGGAGTTTGAAGAAAGTGAAGAACTGTGCCACCACAGGGGAGAAGAAAGGGGGAAATCGCAAACCAACATAAGGGAGTGGGGATCAGAATTCCCACACCCCAATCTTCGATTCAGGACAGCATCCGTATTCTTGTTCAGTTTATATGGATGATAAACAATTAGTAAATAAAATTACTTTTGATGATTTTGATTCAATTTAAAGGTGGGTTGAGTTGTCATCGTATTTCTGTTTACCGGCCTCATTGAGGCATTTTCACAAATACCTTTTGGACACATACAAATTCAACATATTTTATCCCAATTTTTCATTGTAAAATAAATCTTAAAAACACCTATAAAATTGCTTGTCTTTCAGCCTGTTTGGGGCATTCTGTTGAACCACCTGCTGTGTTCTACAGAACATCTCACATTTCTCTCAATTTTCTGCTATATAAAAAAGTATAACTGCGTAAATATTTAACTATATAGTAACTATATAGTAACTACAATATATTGTACCCTACTCGTATAATCACAATATTAATCATATATAGTCATTTTTATTACGCTTCTTATTCTCTTTGTTTGCTCTTAATCTCTCTTCTTTCTATCTAGCTACCTAGTTATATTCTAAATTAGATAATTCTTTCTTCTCTCCCTATCTTTCTTAAATGCAATCTTAAATTCATAACATATATAAATATTTCTCTAGCTGACTGAACTATACCTAAGTAAATAATCTCTTCCTATCGATCTAAATTCAACTTGATGGCGCACGCCATCAAGGATCATCGACAACATCGTCCGCGCCGCCCGCCATCGTCAACAAAAATTGGGTGAAAATGCTCGTTATTGCCTTTTGATTTTCATTGTTTCTTAGTCGTATTTAGTGTTTTTTTGTATCCGTCATTTTGTTTTCGTCGCATTCACAACGCGTCACGTATGTCTATCTTTGTCGTAATGGGAAGGGGCCCCCTAGTCTTTTCCCCTTTCCCTTTTCTTTTTACATTTTCAATTTCGCCTTTTATTGTATAATTGGGGGCCCTATATATAAGGGCCCCCTAATGGACCCAAGCCCCTTTTGTTGACCCACTTAAGGGCCCATTTCCTCCCTTTTATAAGGGAAGAGGGGGGCGCCCTCACAAGTAGGGTTTGACGGTCCCGGTCCGCTCCGGTTTTATGGCATGGACCTAAACCGTCCCATAAGTTCGGTCCGGTTCCAGTCCGGTATTGTTCAGTCCTGGTCCGGTCCGGTACCGAGGGTGGCAGAGAAGCAGGCGGGGGGGACAGAGGTGTTGTGCATGCGAAGCAACGTCAATGAGCTTTCGGGCGGGTCATGGAAAGGGAGATGGGGAGGGGAATGGATAGTATGTGGGATAGGGTCCAGTCCGGTCCGGTCCACTTCCAGTCCGGTCTTTTTTGGCTCCCGGTTCGGTCCGGTCCAACCAGTTCCCAGTCCAAAATGTCAGACCCTACTCACAAGTAGACCAGGAGAAAACCGAAGTGAAGTTGTGTTGTTTTTTTTCTGGTCTCACCCTTCGTTCAGAGAGAACGAAGAAGGAAAGAAGAGGGGAAAAGAACCACCAGGAGAAACGGTGAATCACCCATGGAGGGAGCATCCTGAAGGAGTAATGGAGACCTGATGATCTTCCCCCACCCCTTCCCACATTTTGTCCATGGTTCTGCCAGGCGTGAGGAAAGAATATCCTGCCGTGTAAGGATTCGGTTGCGACCTTTCTTCCTGCACCGGCAACAGTCAATGGGTACGCCTTTCAGATACTCTCTCTTGGTGCAGCGTAAAGGAATCGCCCCCCCCCCCCTGACGTGGAACCTATGATCCACGAACCCAGTGGGATTCTTGTCAGCAGAAAAGTTTGTCCCAGCGGTCTTTACCCTGTTGCTGATCGCCTGGGCGTCGGCCGATCGAAGAAGACGTTGGCATGGCAGTGACTCCGGCCGCTCCAATCGTGCTCGCGGGGGACGAGTAGCTGACCAGAACAATTGCCCGACCGAGCCCGGCGGGTCGATCTGACGATGTGGCGGTCGCTCCGACCCTTCACCGACTGTGCGGCAGTCCTGCTGGTCGCTCACACTGGCTGAGCGCCTTCGAATGATCATTGGCATTCTGAATTGGGCTCCCGTGGGTGCCTTCGCAGCGGACATTGCCTGTTCACCATGGGAACTTGCGACCAGGCTGAGATCGGCATCCGTTGACGCCCTGACCACGCCACCTTCCAACCTGGATGTGCCCGCAGAGTCATCGTCATCGGTCAAGTCGGTGCGAGCGTCTTCGTGTTCTTTCAGCACAGTTGTGCTGATCACGTACCTCGCACCGATTGCCATCGAGATCATCCGGCATATAGCTCGCGTCCGCCGTGAATCTCCGATTAGTCAACTTAATGTCGTCTCAATGTACTTGGCCGATGCTCAGCCGCTTAACCCCGTGGGTCACTCTCTTCCTCTCGACTCCTTGCATCCTCTCCATCAGCTCTTGCGCAAGTTCGCTAGTTGAGCCGCGGACACACTCCAACTCCTCTCCATCTCACTCGCTCTGACCGTCGCATCGACAAACAGCCTGTACGACGAGGTAAACCCTCTCTCCGCCGCTTGTTATTTTACCTTATGCAGTATACTTTCGTCTTGATTCCACCGCACTTGGGCTAGGTAGATGAGAGAGGAAAGAATTAAGAGAAAACTACGACGTAATCGAGTGTCTTGCCGGTACGGAAAAGTCTGTATGTTATGTCCAAACCCTACGAGTTGATTATGTTCGGCCATAGACATCTTTGTCGCTCTGGCGAGGTTTGAGAGGCCACCGTCGTTGTCACTTAGCGCGACCCTGTCTAAGTTCAGAGTTCGGTGCCTCCCTCGAGTCAGAGCCTGCACATACAACACGTATGACGCATTGCATTGTAGATACATCTACCCAATAAGGGTATTATCCGTTTGATGATGACACCGTCGACATTTCATACCACTATCTATCTCGGTACTGAGCCATCATACTCGGTTCCAACCAGAAGACATCCTCGACAACATCCACCATCACAACTCCCATTCATATTGTTATTATTATTCATTCCTTTTATTAAAACAACTATTCCCATTAAGTAACTCCTTACAAATTACTAAGGATAAAATTACTCTTCTCTATCTCATTAAGTCTTAATGTTCATTATTGCTGTACCGATCTCCTATCAAAGATACAACTTACTATTAATTAAATAAGAAACCTCCTATGTTTTATAAATAGTATCTTACTATTTTTAATATCTTATTAATTGTCTCTAGTCCTTCGACTATCTTTATTACAATTACCTGTAACTATTTAATCCATCTTTTTCACTAATTTATTATTTCTATTATCAAAAAATAATCATATTTATAATATCTAATCCTCTCATCCACTTAATATTTTCTCACTTGCTAACTACTTATCACTTACTATATTTAATATCTTCATTATAATTTTTATCATAACCCCTTAACTAACTATTAAATACCTCTCTAAAGGTCAGTCTCTGTGGAGACAACCTCAATTACATTATACATTCGAGTGAGTTTCTATTTTTATCAAGTTCATTTGGTTTTATGCAAATTTAAATAAAAAGACAAAAAAATTTACTACACAATTTGCCTTCATCAATTACAATGAACGAGAGGAGGTTGAAGGAAGACATAAAGAGATGATAATAAGATAAGATGATTAATAAGGGGAAATAAGTAGAAGAAATATCTAAATTAGGGTTTAATATTGAATAACAGGGTTTGAAGACAATGCCTGATGGAGATAGTCAAATGAGATGTCAGAAGTGGTAAATATAGGGAATTAGTGTAAAATGAAATGGAGGAAGATGGTGGTTTAGGGTTTACTAGTTGGTTAGAAAAAAAACATGAGATAAGATCGTAATGACGTGGATGATATCTGATGTACATGGGAGATACCAATTGATGGTGATTGGTGATGGTGGATTATAGTGATTAAATTGATATGATAATCTAATCAATTTTTTTTGTAAATGATCAATGTACGTTAAGACTCTAACATAGATCCCTACACTCTGCCATGATCAAGGCATCTTATTAATGAAAATTAGCTTCCCCACTTATTTGATGTCCTTCTCCAAGAATTCAAGACAATAAGAACATTCTTCATAGACAACCGAAATTTCACTTTTTTCAATTTGTATCTCTAGTAGAACCTGAGCTTAAAGATACCTTTATAAAAATCAAAGGCGCCACTCATAGATCCAACCATATGGATAAAAAGGAGGGTAAATAAAAGATGCACTAAAGTTCTAGCCCAAAATTCCTTCTGGGTCATTCTCAACCCTCTGGTTTTCTCTCTTCTCTGATTTTGAAAGACCAAAAACTTCAAAGAACCAATGAATACTTCCCACAAAAAGATATTAATTCATAAAAATATTACAAATATATTTGAATTTGAATAAAAAATATATCTTTCAGTATAATTACAAAAGTTTAGGAAAAACCATGTTCCAAGTCAAAAAATTATGTTCTTTCAATGTATGAAGTCATAAAAACCATTAAAAATACTTTGAAATTAACCTTCTAAAAATGTATCACATAAATGTGTTCACATGGAAATCTGTGTGAAATAAGTGATAAATTATAATTTTTCTAGACTATCTGGTGATGTGGCACGTAGATCATTAAGGAGAGATAAAAAAACAGCAGCTTCAAATGATCCAACTTCATAACATAATATTTGGTAATGTAAAATTTTCTTTTGAAATTCTAAGGGCAGCTATGGCTATCTCTCCCCTATCTATTCCTGTGCATGGGCATATAATTAGGCCCTTATAGACATTTTCATAATATCTTAGAGTTTCCTTTTTGATATCCATCAAGTTTCTTTGTGAAAATTATGTATTAAAGATAAAACAAAGGTGAACTGGATGATTTTATCTTGTGTATAAAATTGTTTTTATCTTGGTGAATTACAAGGATATATGATAATTATGTATATATATACTGTCATCTTCGTCTCAAAATCTATATGTCTACTTCCATCCGTCCATATCAACCCATCCATCCATTTACATCCATCATTATCAACCCATCCATACTAATTTCACCCAATATATTTCTCATCATCCTTGGTGTCCTCCTTAATCCATCTATAACTAAATATTATTACATATATACTCCTTTTCATCATCCATATTGCCTCCATGTATCTACAATATCTGATATCCTTATATTCCCATTGTTTCCTATATACTATTACTATTATCACCTTTTCATCTCACCTTATTAATCTCAGTATATTATATTATATTATATTATATTATATTATATTATATTATATTATATCATATTATATTATATTATGTTATATTAAATTATATTATGTTATGTTATGTTATACTCTATTATATTATGTTATATAATATTATATTATGTTATATAAGATTATAAAATCGGCTTATTGATGGCGAGGACGCCAATGCATCAGCCCGGGACACGTCACCGCAGGCAGTCGGGGTCAACACAGACGTTACGGATCCAAAGATGAAGTCAACAGAAGTCAACCCACCTCGGTCAACAGGAGTCAACGAAGAAGTCAACACGCCACAACCGTCGTCCGCCACGTCACCACCCGCGCACGTCTCCACGCGCGTCATGACACGACGCCAAAGGCAGATCCACAACTGCCCTTTAGCGTGATGTGATGCACGTTTTCCCTTGCGTGTCTTATTTTCTAGTTATTTTCTCTTTCCTCCAAGGCCTATATAAGGTCATTTGTTTCAAGAACTCATTAGGCAATCATAATTCAAGAATTGAGTTTTCTTTCTAACTCTTCTTGGAGGATTGCCCTACCCCTTATCTTGCCCTAACCTTCCCTGTCGCCGTCGTCATTGTCATCACCGCCGCCGCGCCGCCACAGCGCGCGCTGCCGCTGTCGTCATCACCGCGCAGCCGCGCGTCACGCCGCGACCGCACGCCACCGCGTGCCATCCCCGCCGCCGCCGTGCGCCTCGCCGCGCGGACGCGCGGCGCTATGCGCCGTCGGCGGCGCCTCAAGCGCGCTTGCGCTTCGGGTGCGCTCCGCGCCGCACTCCGCGCTCGCGCCGCGCGCATCTCCTGCGCTCGCGCGCCGCTGCGCCTTCAGCGCGCTTTCGCGCCCGACCCGCGTCCCGCTTCCGCGTCAACCAGGGCGGACAACGCCGAGCGCCCGTTCCAGTATCACGCCGCCCGCCGCCACGAGCAGAATTACCTGCAGCCTCTACACGCACTACGGTGCTGAGGTATACCTGAACCCTGTGGTGTCGCGTGTTCTCCGCTCAGTATTTTCTCGGAAGTTTCCACCGTCAGAATTAGACCTGGATTTCCTCTTCTTCTCTCCTTTTCTCGAGTGTTTCTTCGCGACGTGAATTCGAGGTATTGATTTCGGTGCTTAGGCATCGTCGCGGTGGGGGAAGACAGTACTCCCGCCCTCGATAAGGGTCGGAGCTGCACCACCAGATTTCATCGGTTTTAAGTCCGAGAATCGACCGTGATTTCTGTGGATTGTTTTATCCCTTACCCATTCCTACCCATAGCCTCGTCATCCGCCCTAAATCGTCCATCCCATAGTCGTCCTACGTCACTTATGATCCATAATCGCCATTTAGAAATTCATAAATGGCCTAATCAGTGTTCCATGTAGAGACTACCAAATCATATTTTTAACTTTCATTGTATTATATAAAATTGATTGAAGAATTTGATAATTAACATAAAATTAAACACCCAAAATTTGAGCCATCAGGCATCATTAAGCTGATTTTGATCAAATAAAACTATATATTTTAGTTTTCAACCATATTTCCGCCTTCATATTCTTTCTTTTTTTTCTTTTTCCGGCACATCAATATCTTCTTAAATCTTTAATATCCTGACATTTTAAATTATGGTATCATCTTCTTGATCATCTTACTACCATCATTCTACTCCTATCAGTTGTTTATTTGTCATACTTTTACTGAAATTGATACTGGAAACTAGGGTTCTAGGTTACTGATACTAAGTATCACTAACCTAGGTCGAGTGAGGCGCTCCCTTGATTAAGCAAAAAACTAAATATTTTTCACTGATAGGGAAGTGAGGGTCTAACCACAAAGAGCAGTAGACCAAATCTGTGTGGATTTAAGCTAAAAACAAAGGTGCTAGACTTTATGAATTATTATCAATTTTATTCTGATTAAATGGAGTGTAAACGACAGGAAATAATGATTTTCTCCATATAAAAAAAATTATTGAGTTTAAAAAATAATGGTAATTTCATAGTTTTTAGTGATTTTTTGATTTTTTTAATATTTATTATCCGATTCAATTTATCAGAATTAAATCGGGAAGAAATTCAGAAGAAAATAACTACCAGAACAAATCTTGGTCGAAAATTAATTTCGACCAAGATTTGCAAGATGTTGTTTCACCCCACACTTGTGGGATGTGCCAAGTAGTACATATGGAATTGGGTGTGGTATTACAGCAAGTACACCAAATTCCCACAAGGTAGGTGGTCTAGATAGAGAAAGAACCCCTAATATTGATTTCTACCACAAGAAATCAAGATTAGTCAACATTTGCAAGATGTTGTTTCACCCCACACTCGTGGGATCGTCCAAGTTTTGAATATGGAGTTGGATGTGTTCTTGGGCCAAGAACACCAAGTTCCCTCAGCGCAGGTGGTCTAGGGAGAGAAAGAACCCCTAATCATGATTTATACCTCAAGAAATCAAGATTAGTCAAGATTTGCAAGATGTTGTTTCACCCCACACTTGTGAGATTTCCAAGTGTTGAATATGGAATTGGGTGTGTTCTTGGGCCAAGAACACCAAATTTCCTCATGGAACGTGGTCTAGAGAGAGAACGAAACACTAATCTTGATTTCTACCACAAGAAATTCAGATTAATCAAGAAGGAGAAGGGTAGAGAAAGAAAGAATTGACTTACGTGTCAGGTAGGCCTCTCCTTTTACCTCCATATGCCCTGGAAGTTTTCCACTTCTTGGATCCTTTGGTAGCTCTAATGTAGAGAGAGAGAGAGAGAGGAGGACTTCTTGGGAGAGGGAGTAGAGAAAGAATGGTTTCTCTCTCTCACCTAGGCCTTGTCATCTCACCTTCCACTTGGCCCTCACTTACTCTCAGAATGCTAGAAAGAGAGCAAGAAAATCCCACCCTTTCACTAAAACTCCAAATGAAAATTCAGGATGTTTTTTTAAAAAGTTTTCTAAAGCATTTGGTATGCCTTAGATAATAATTACATTTGATGAGTGCGGCTTGGGCCAGGCCCATAGGCCAATAAGAGCCCCATCAAGAAGTTTTGAACCCTTTAAAGTGTCTTGGAGCTCCTTCTTCTGTCTTCTCTCAAGAGGAAGGCGCATCAGCCCAATGACCTCTAGTTTGGCTTATGAATGAAGACTAAGAGGGGGGTGAATTAGTCTACTTTTGTATTTATGTGATCTAATTCTCTTTTTAAGATTCCTTGTTTAATATTGTCTCTCAACCACTCTTCTCACTTTAACACAATCTTTTACCCTGCTTGGGGGCACAAGTGCCCTTAATGCAGTCGCGGAAGATCGTCTAGATCTCAGGACAGTCACAGGCTCAAAGGCCCAGTGAAAGTCCTATAAAAAACCGCAATTCACTATATGCGGGGTGGGCGTCACTCTCCCCTTACAATTACACTTAAGTCGAGAATAGGAAAAACTAGAGACGCCTACTCCACACCACCACGGAGCTCCTAACGTCAACCCTCCTTGTCCTGACCCAAGCTAATCTTCTCAGCCTCGGTGACCACCTACCTGCAATAGAACAAAGACCTAGCTTCCCTAGTTGACCCTTGGTCAACACACTAACTTCCAATGTTCACCAATTTCAGTCCAAATATATTTCCTAACTAGATTTATCAAAAACACTATACTATCAACTTGAGAGTATCAGAATGATAAGTCACTTAAAATCAAGTTCAGTTTGATATTATCTAATATAATATGAATCAAATCTTGAATCTGAATAATCAATTTCAATCAAATCACAATACTAGAATGAAATCTGAAGGAAATTCAAATTCAATTCAACAATACAAGTCAAAGCTTCTAAGCTCAGTGTGATCAAACTAAATCAAATAACAATCTCAATTTAATTCAATTGTGTTAATCGTATTCGATCAGTTATGAATAATCAAAAGTAATTGAGAAAGTCAAAGTCAAGTTGATTTTACTGATTGATCAAATTTTGATCACAAAGTGATCAAACCAACTAGATATATTGGATATGATCAGCTATGATTAAATCAGTGATAACATCAACTATTATCAATTGAAATCAATCTTTAGAATTAAATGAGGTCATTTTAGAGTAATAGATGTAATTGATTTCAATTTACTTTATGAGAGAAAAATAATGTCGGTTGATGCCAATCAAGGTTATGATTGATGTATTAATCAATTAATCAGATGTGATCAAATCCAAATTAGGTACACCAGATGAGATGAATTATTATCAAATCAATGACCAAACAAGTATGATCAATTTTCAATCAAATTTATGATTAAACTAGATTAACAAGTACAAATAAAATCAGTTGAAGAGTACTGTCACAACCAGATTAATTGAATTGATATGAAGTGATTAAATTAAACTAATAGGTAATACTGAATCAAATTATGTGTTATCATCAAATTATATGAATGCACTGACTTGATGTAGGCAAGCAAATTCGATATGGATAAAATGAATGATTAATAACCAATCGATTATTACAAAGTCGATTTAACAAGGATGTATTTCAGAAAAGATAACCGATCATTAAATCTGTATAATCAACTCAGTCATCAAGATATTGAATCAAGAATTGTTGAATCAAATTAGGAAATCAATTTCTACTTTCAATTATAAGGTTTCTGGGTTAAAAATACAAAAAATCAATTTCAAATTTCAGATAAGTGATCCACCAAAAATTCAAATACCCACTTCTGAATTTCAGATTAAAGAATCAAAAGTCAAATTAGAATTGCCTAATTGCAGATTTCAGAATAGGAAAATCTATTTGAATATCCAATTTTGAACTAAAGATTGAAGAATCAAGAATTATAAAATGAGTGATGTCTAATCTGAATTACTAATATCAGAATTTTGATCCAAGATATAGATCACAAGGTGGAAGTATTATTATATTCACAAGAAGATTATCAGGATTGAATAAAAAAATCAAGAGCACTTAGTATGAAAAGATCTCACCAGTTTTTATGAATGCAGATTCCCAAGAATGAATGTTGCATCAAACCACCACCAAAGCCCCAATTTCTTGAAGCTTGAAACCCTCCAGCCAGAACAGATCTCAGATCTCAAGGTAAGCACAAACTTTTCAAGAGAGAGTGGGCGCCCAAAAAGTGAGCACGTTTTCCAAAAAGATGCTTTTATAGTCACTTTACCCTAATGGGCCGAAAAAGGTATTATATATATAATTGTTTCTTTTATATCAAAAAGATAAAATAGGTTAAAGGCCCTTCTTTTTAAAGCAAACTCTTGAGAGGTCTTGGGTTCAAAACCCAAACAAACCTACATATATATTTAATGTTTTTAAGCCAATTTTACATTGATAAAATATTATTATTTATAAAATCAAATACTATTATTCTTTTATTTACTCTAATAACCTGCATCAAGAAGGATTAATTACTCATTAAATTCAAAACGTTGATAAATCATTAAAAATAAACTTACCTGATAAAGGTTTTATTCTCATGAAGATCCAACAATGAAGAGTCCCTTGGTCCTTTCATAAGAACAATTTTCCTAGTCCTGAAAAAAAAGTCCAAAATTCTCCCAAAGAAGAATTTAAATGTAGCCCACTTGGCTCATTAGCCAAGTGGGGTCACATTTAGTACAAAAAACTATACTTTATACTACTTAAAAGTTGAATACATGTGGAGAAGTTTAACATGATATTTCACTAAATGTAAATTATCCAAGTTAGGGTTTAATAGGAAATGTGAATAAAATGTGCCTTAATAAACTCTTATTTAATACCTTTATATTTATCTATCAATAGGGAATAATATAAATTTTATAATGAAATGACATTTATTTTGTAGTCCTTGATATGTCTCCCAGTTTCTTAAAATCTACCCCAACTCTATTGGGTAGACTTGATGAGATCCCCTTTTGTCTCCCTACTCTGCTAGGTGACTCCTCACCTCAGATATCATTATTCCTACATCATCGCCATTCCTCGGTGGGCCTCCTTTGCACACTAAATTTTATTTTCACAGATCATAACCCTTTGCAAGTAAAGCTTTTACACTTAAGGAGTCTCTTCTTGACATAGAATGTGTGGATCTTGATTTTTCCATGAGTCCAACACATACATACTCCCGAGTCAAACCACTTGAGATTTTATGAGTCAATAATATATATAGATATATAATTATGTTTCCATCTCTATTCTGAACCAATATTTAATATTATTAAAACACCTTAACAAATACAACTAATTTTTAACTTAACCTCTCTAAAATATGTGATAAGCATTTTCCATATAATTTATTTTCACAAATAACTATTAGGTTGTGGCATGTCAGATGTATTTAAAAACTATAAAAATTAGATTATATATACTCAAAAACTTGTTTTCAATTAGATGATATTGATGGGACTATATGTGACCTCATCAATGACATATTCCACAAATCCGTAAACATTGGTTATTACAAATTATACTTATTATTAAGAATGTATGAGGCTTATAATCAAGTACACGGATATGTGAAATTATACGTGAATATATCATGAGACCATATTAAAGTCTACTTATTCATAAGAAATAAAAATCCTATTCATAGGAAATTTGATGAGGAAATCAAAAAATATATCTTTTTAGTAGGTACTCGGCATTAACTGTTGATGGATCAACCACTCACATGATAAAATAATTTTTAGAATTAAGTACTCTTTAAAAAAAAGAGATCATCCTAACTCATTCTAGAAGTGTCGGATTATGGGAGATTATATGTACTGAGTGATTGATGGTAGAAAGGTTGCATGAAATAGTTGATAAAGTCCATCGTGACTTCTCAAGTACACAGTGTAGACTGGTCCCTAATGTGTCGGTAGTGCAGCCTATTGATTAAAATAGAAGCATGTTTCATATTCCTAATTTAATATGTTTAGCGAATGAAAGATTTATTTGGCTTATGGAATCACTTTCTTGGTTGACATGAGTGTCTACAGGATCAAGTATATAAGGTTTATTAGGAGTTGAAGGAGATACTTAAGCTATTAAGCTATAGGTGTTTTACAAAAATATATAATTCACCTATTAAAGGATGATGGCCGCTAAAAAATCTGCACATGCCAATCTCTAGTTTGGTATCCCTTATCCCTTTCTCATTGAACACCCCTCCTCCCACTTCACCATGGTTTCTCCTCCTGGAGTGATTATAGAGCTAATTGAGTAGATGATCACGACAGTTTACATAATATATACTACATGAATACCTCTAAAGGCTGCACATGATATAGTTGTAAAAATGAGGATCTGAAAGGACACTAGTTTCAATTTTTTCAAAGGGTGTTTGAAAAAGGTTCTTGTAATGATTTTTTTGAAGTTATATTAATATTGATTTTAATTTTATTTTCACTAATCATGTTTACATATCCAAGCACATCCACAAAACACAACAGCATGTATCATTCTGTCTGATAACTTTGTAAGATGAAGATATTTTTATTTATCCAAACATAATGATTAACGTAACAAACTAAATATATCCAACATAATGATTACTTAATCATCAATTTATTTGACTTAATTAATAGGTTGACCCACCCACATATGAGATTGATGGAAAGATATGTTGCCGACAAGCCAATCACATATGAGATTGATGGAAAGATATGTTGTCGATAAGTCGTGTTCCATGTTCATTAATAGAACATATTCATTATAGTGCACGTGTGATGCTTATAATGAAGTCCATGAATACATGATTGGACATGTGAATTATGATGAGATTGTAATACGGAGATCACTATTCTTTAAGCATGTGTTCTAAACATTTCTACTCAAAGGATACGTGAGAATGACATCAAAATATCCGGATAAAATAGCACTATATAGCCTCACTCATATGATGAGTATGGCCAGTCTGATAACTTTAAAATTATCATGTTTAATCGATGAATATTACATTATATTTATGCGTTTTAATGGCCATATTTGCATGTTATCATTTATAAATGGAGATAAATAACTTACACCTTGATTTTACTATTGATTTGAATTTTTAGTATCTTTTACATGGTATCGGCGGGCAGCAGCGGTAGTGGCTCATTAGCTTTGGACCAGAACAGCTGCAGCTTTGCCACATCGGCCTAGATCTCAATTCCGAGGCCGTCCTCCGCCGGTCAGGACAAGCGAACACTAACTGAAATAATTTATCCATAATCTCAGTTTCGAAAATTTCGCACTGTCGCACATCTTCGCACTGCACAGACCCCTGTATGGTGTGCGGTGCATTGTGCAAAAATAGTGTGCAGTGCGATGTGCAAATTTTCCACCGCACAATGCACACGGGTCTGTGCGGTGCAAAGATGTGCGACAGTGCGATTTTTTCAAAACTGCCCTACATGATATAAACCTGAATCTAGGTTCATATCGGAAGGACAGTAGAGGACAAGATAAGGTAGAAATTCCCAAGGTAGAGAGGTGAAACAGGAAGGATCGGAGAGGAGGCCAAGCAGAGGGGAAGGGATCGGCCTGGGACGAGCCGCCTGAAGACGTGGTGAGGACCTCTTTGCATTGAATAATTATTTTTTACAGGCTTAAAATACTTGGCTAAAGTTTGTTAAGGGCTTTCTAATTTTTCTGGAATTTTTCCATATTTTTTTAAAGTTTTATGACCAATATTTAGCCAAGAAATATTTTACAAATTTAATAATACATATTTTATTTATTTGGCATTTCAAAATATATTAATATTTATATCACATGACATCCACGTCATTCGCCCGAAATTTGGGGAAATAAGTGGATGCATATTTTTTTAATACTAATAAGAGAGATAGGGAGCATTATTTGCTCATTATGTCATCGCAATGCGCGATGCCATAATGAGCTAATGATTTTTTTCAAAGTAATGGCGCGGAGGGCGAGAAGAAAAGGTATGTTTTTTGTGCAATAAATGCACGTGGAGTCGATCTCCGCGTGCATTTATTAAAATAGATACCTTGTACGTAGTTGGTTAGCCGCGTGCATTTATTGCATGCGGTAACCGACACACATGCATTTATATTTATAGAAAGACGTCCATTATTTAATACATGCAGCATCGATTCGCTGCATGCATTTAATACACACAGAAATCGACGATGTGTGTATTAAAAAATTTGGTAAGCTCACCTAACTTTTGTCTTTTCTATTTTTTTTTTTTAAAAAGGGCGATGTGGCGCTTTGTTATCCATTCAAATGAGGCAATCATTTCACTTTTGAAGCGCACAAACACGTGTTAGGTTGTGATCCGAGGGCGGCAAAAACAAGTAAAAAAGGCGTCAGCCAATCAGAAAAATCAATTTTCTTTAAATAATCAAATGATCCAAAGGCCTAGATTAATCCTCAGTAAACCGATGATATCTTGAGATCCAGATATCCGATTGAGCTGAAAATTTTGAGGACATGTTTTTCTTTTACCCTCGATGATCCATATGATTGGATCTTTAAATAGAGGTCAGGAAAAAAGTGAAAATGACTTTTTGAAGCTCTCCCCAAGGATTTGGCCAAGAAGGACACAGGAGTTATTTCTGAAGTTGACAGATCTTGATTCTTCATTCAAAGTTGTAAGTTTGTGATTTGTATTTTGAACTTCTTCTTGAGAAATTCTAAAGCGTCGTGGCATGGGCAAAATGTACATGCCCTAAAACCTGTTTTGAATGAAATTAGCATTGCAATTTGATTTTGATTTGATATCTGATTATTAATCTTTAGTTATAAATAGATTTGAAACAATTCTGCATTTTTTAGATTTTTAAATTAGGGTCGGATTTCACTTTTCCCCAAATTCTTCAATTTCTCTCTCTAGGTTAATTCATCTATATTCTCTCTCTAGATTTCAAATTTTATTTTTTGTAAATTTAATTAAATATATAAAAAACCTAAATATAAATTTTCATCCAAAAATTCATCCATCCTGAAGTCCATTTTCAAAACCCCCTTCTTGATTATTAATTCCCAATTTTAATTCAAAAAAAATGTCTTAAAATTTTATAATAATTGGGAAATTAGTAATCCAAATTAATCTGATATTATAATTAAAATTATTCTATTTTGAGTGTTTTGACCAAAAATATTTAAAATCAAAATTAAGTCTTTACTTTTTTTATTAATTAAAAACATAATTAAATATAATTAAGGTTTATTAATTACATAATTAATTCATTCTTGAGTTAATTTATTTAAAATTGGATAAAAATTTTTGCTTGTTGCCTCCCTGTGGTTCGACCCCTTGCTTGCTTTATTCACAGTATTTATCGATTAAGGGTATTTATAAATTTTATTGTATAAGTCTAAAAGCCCAATCAATGACATATTTACACATCATTTTTAGGCTTATCACAGTCCCATAACCATTAGTGTGGGTGCTCTTTAGTGTAAAGGGTTCACCGAATTGATCTATACGAATCCCTGAATGGTATTATATCGAACTATCAATCAGGTTGATTTGCCTCAGGGTTGTGTAATAGGTCCTTGGAACTAAGACATCAAAGACGTCTTGTGGACAGACATTTGTACTTTGACTATGACCTACGCATCCCTAATCATGGGGTTCTAAATATTCTTAATTTGGGTGCATCAAGAAGTTCACGAAAATGATTGGGTGATCAAGGCAGAATCATCCAACCTCAGTATAAGAGGTGACAACTCAAGGAAGACGATGTGATGAAGTCCTTGGACAAGGTAGTGAAATATCAGAGATGAGTTCTCCTATGATTTCCCAATGCATCAGTTCTAACTCAGATGATCGATTAGGGTTTGACAGTTGACCATACCCTAATTTGTCCAAGGAGCATCAAGTGGATGAGGGACTATACATACATGGCAACCGATGGCGAACAGGTTTCATGAGTGAGTCGATATCCACTCCTTTGTATCTTTAAGAGTATGAGGTGTAGCTTGGCACACCACGTGTTGGAAAATCAACCTATCAATTGGGTTAAATCAATATGACATTAATTAATCTATATGATGATATAGTTAATTATTTTTGAAGGCTAATAAAGGTTATTGGGCCGCTGGAGTCGTTAACTAGACTGGTACATGGGCCTAGAGGGTCACACGGTAATGCTCTTTTGACGTTGGAACCTATACTTAAGATTTGGTGTTTTTATGAAAAATATCCACTTAGTATAAATAGGGTAAGGCGCCGAATGAAATTCACCCAGGCCAAAATTTCTCTCAGGCCTTCCTCTTCTTCTCCCTTCTCCCCCCCCCCCCACCCTCTCTCCACTCCCGATGCGATCGGGACCGGTGTAACGACAGTGAGGGAGGTTGAACAGGGCTCATCAACAAGGAGAAGATCCAACATGACGAGGGCCAAGAGGATCCATCTAGAGGTTTCACACTTGAGCAGTTCGACTCATCTCACTCTTAGATCCAAGAAATCGCAAATGCAATCCATGCAAAGGTACTTCATTTTAATGATTTTATCGATGTCATTCAATTTCGAAAAGTCTTCTATTGTGTATCGTTTTTATTTCTTCACCCATGTCAAGGCCTCGAGAACCCAACAATAACACTTGTTATAAGATGATACATAATCAAGGAAGATGATTCAATGTCAAAGGAATATTGAACAATGAGTTCTTCGATGGTTTTCCTAATGTTTCATTACCAAATAGGATGACTGATTTGGTTGGACAATTCATGGGAGCTTGACTCATTCAAGATATGTTGTTTATATGAGATACCATACGTACATGGTAAACAATGAGTGAAAGGTTCCATGAAACATTTGATAAACTCCTTTGTACACTCTAGATCACACAATGTAGCTTGGCACCTTTCCAAACTTTAGCTATTGATTGGGATAAAGTAATCCATGATTAATTAAGATATATATTTCATATATTTAATCAATTACTTTACCAAATGAAGACATATTGAGCTTTTAAAATTATTGAATAGAGTATTCTATGGGCTTAATGGGTCACAATCATAAGGCTGATTAAACATCAATGGATATATAAAGCCACCATTATGAAAAAAAAATCCATTTAAGTATAAAAGGGAAATGGCCCTTCGAGAGAACATACCCAGGAAGTTTCTCAAGGGTTTCCCTCATTATTATCTTATTCACGAGCACTTCCCATCTCTGAGTTTTCTGAATGCTATTAAGATCTCCATTGATCTTTGATACCCCTAATTGACATGACAACAAGTATATTTAATCTACTAAAGACAACAATTATATTCCTAGAACCCAGAAAAGTGTGCTTCTTGAAATGACTCAGTAAAATAATTATTTAATTATGCATTTGACTTTTTACGAGGTGATTTAATTGTTGATGTATACATTTTCATTTTTATAGTATCCATGCAGAAAACAATCATTAAACAAAGTGAATCAGATTTGGAACATCAACAAAATCTGGAACCCAACATACTTCTCCAAAATAAAATTTTCATTATTTTAGGAATATCAAACTAAGAAGCGAATAAACTGATGGGATATCAATGCAATGTCAAATCCAACTCTAAGTCAAAAACAATTCTCAGAAAAAGGAATTAAATATTGAAGAACTAAGACTTAGTCAACATATCAAAAAACATGACATTTTAAAAAAAACACATTCAAAAATTTCAAAACACTACTTTATTTGAGGAAGAATCCATGAACCGTTTACCATAGATAATAGAAAGATTCAAAAAATTTCAGCAAAATACTTATCAAGGAAATGGTTGAATCCTTCCAGATATAGGAAACTATGATAAAACTAAAAGTTGAACAGACTTATTATTCCAATATTTGTTAGCCTAAGCAAATAGATCTCTCTTAGAAAATTATTTTAAGACCGAGATAAGTATTTATATATGATCTAGTAGATCATACCAATTTTAATGAGGAACAGACTGAATTTTGAAGGGCTGCCCATGACAGAAAAATGTGTGAGATTTATTTTTCGTTATTCATAAACTAGAAATATAGATGTCAATGTGTTCTCTTATTTTCATGAAATAAAACAATTCTCGCATGTTCATATCAAAGGATATTTTTCTCAATATAGTCAGGTCCCATTTAGGACAATACAAATGTTTTCTTTATTTAATAGGTTATTTTAAAAAATATTTCTCCATTGTGTTTTTATTTTGTATAATTTTTCATGTTATAAATGATAAATAATTCATGATTAAGTATATTAAAATCAGGATTGGGAAAATATATTTATGAACATGATATAATTCAATATATTATAAATATATGATCCAAATATTTGATCAAACAAATAATTTATTAATTATCACCCAAATATATTTAAAATTAATCATATTGGCATCCAATAGATCATTAGTGAAGTTATAATACTTTCAAAAATACTTCAATTAGATAATATCTCAATTAATATAAAAATGTTTACATTCCTAATCCATTCAGTATCCTGTTAAAACATTAAAATATCCTGCGTCATAACATTTTTGGTTGATCAAAGAAATAGTTCACATATCTCCAAGCTGACTTCCTCAATCATGATGAATGGACTGATGGATAAAGGATACCCTTGCCTTTTGCAATGTGTGGCTTGAAAAAATAATTTTTAATTATCATCTTATATTTTTTACATGTTTTAATCACATCAATCCAGTATCTACAAATTCAAATTTTTCGTTACACTTCCCTGACAAAGGGAAATCCAAATTTGTCATATGTTTTTTTTTCATATCAGATTTTCTGTGGGGATTTTTAAGTTCATATATTAAAAACATAGTATAATAAGTTTTGTGGTCCTCGTATTTTTTCTGAATAATTTTATTTTATATTATACTAATATTAGACAATAGATTTCATGGAACTATTTCTATCATCACATAGATATGATCGGATACTACTAGATGTGGTTGTGTCCGAATGTAGACAGGCTTTACCATCAAGGACATATTTCCCTATGGTAATTGTTAAATTAAATGATGAAAATATCTTTATGAGATTTCATTAACCTAGGGTTAGAATAGTGTTCATGAAATCCTCTTCACCAAAATAATATGGAGAAATTTTTAAGCGCTACATATTGTACGACAACATATTTGCATCGTACCATTCTCACATCTTTTAAGGGGATGTTCCATTTCAACCTCTTGCATTCAGTTTAAAATTTTCCACATGTGAACTTAGTTTAAACATTACCTCTCTTTGTCTCTCCTCTCTCTCCTCTATCGTCTCTCTCTCTCTCTTCCTCCTCTTTCTCTCCTCTCTCCTCTCTTTCCCCTCTCTCCTTTCTTAACTCTCCTCTCTCGCTATCAATATATATATGTCAATATCTCGCTCTTTCTCTCTATATATCTATCTGTTAATCTATTATCTATCTCCTCTCACTTTATCTCTCTACATCTCTCTATCTAGCTATCTCCCTTTTTCTCTCTCCTTCTCTTGTCTTTTCTCTCTCTCACTGTCTCTCGATCTCCTTCTTTCACTCTTTATCTTTGTCTCTCTCTACTTCTCTCATTATTTTTCTATAAGTCTCTGTATTATTCTCCTTGTTATCTCCTTGTTATCTCTCCCTCTCTCTCTCTCTTCTCTCATTCTTTTTCTCTAAGACTCTCTCTCTCCTTGTTATCTCTCCCTCTCTCTCCTCTCATTCTTTTTCTCTAAGTCTCTCTCTCACTCTCCTTGTCATCTCTCCCCCTCTTTCCCCTCTCTCTCTCCTTCTCTCAATCTTTTTTCTCTAAGTTTCTCTCTCACTCTCCGTGTTACCTCTCCCTCTCTCTCATCTTTCTCTCTCCTTCTCTCATTTTTTTTCTCTAAGTTTCTCTCTCACTCCCCTTGCTATCTCTCCCTCTCTCTCTCTCCTCTCATTCTTTTTTCTCTAAGTTTCTCTCTCACTCCCCTTGCTATCTCTCTCTCTTCTCTCATTCTTTTTCTCTAAGTCTCTCTCTCACTCGTTTTCTCTGTCTCTCACTCACTCTCTAAAGATGCACGCCATCTTGACCCGCCAAAGGCGTCATCCGCGCCACCGCCATCGTCGCCAACCGCCGGGCGAATTATGCTCGTCTATCGTGTTTTGATTTCTCTTCTTTGTTAGTTACATTTCGTGTTTTTCAGAATCGTCGAGTTGCCTTTGTCGCATCGCGACGCGTCTGTCCTTTTTGTCCGTGTCTTTGTCATCATGTTGGGAGGGGTCCTTAGTCGTTTCGACCCCCTCCCTTTTCCCCTTTTCTTTTATGTTTAATTTCCTTTATTAATGTAATGGGGGCCCATTATAAAAGGGCCCCCCTATAATGGACCAATACCCCCCTTATGGAATTTTCAAAGAGTGTTTGTTTAACTGAGTTCTTGGTCACCCCTTTGAGAGAACGAAGAGGGGAGAAGAGGAAGAGCGTGGAGGAGAAAATTGCAGCAAATCAGAGAGGAATGCAACAAGAGGAGTGGAAAATCTGGTCCTCACGTGGCCGGATACCTTCCCTGATAATTCCCCTTCCACCGCAGCTGGAATTTGCCGTCCGATTTGTGCATCCGTGCTTGCGCGTGAACCCAAAGGTAACAATCCCGGCGACCCAGGAACCCGGCGGCCCAAATTTGGGCGGAGTAACTCTTCGGAGGAGAGTCCAGTGGCCGCTCGGCCAACCCCCCCCCCCTTCTACCGGTCAGATTCGCCTGGTACCAACGTGGGAAATCTGTTACCCAACGGTAATCGATCCAGCGGACGGCGCAGCCCCTCCCTCCGTCCTCCTGACCGACGAAATCTGTCTCCCAAGCGTAGACAAGAAGTCGTAGCTTGGTCTAGCGATCAGTGCCCCTCGACTGGCGTAACGGCGCAGCAGCGATGGGACTGGGGTCGGAGGAGTGGGAGGGAGATGCGGAAGTCATCACGTTATATTATCCTTTGCAGTTTACTGTCGATCGTCTCTACCGCGCTCGGGCTAGATAGGTGAGAGAGGAAGTAAAATTGAGATAACTACGAGAACAAATGAGTGTGTTTACCGGTACGGACGAGCCCGTCCGTTGCGTGTTGGCCCCTACGGATTGACTCCGTTCGGCATCGTCGTCGCCTTTGTCCCCTCCGACGAGGCTCGAGAGGCCACCGTCGCCGTCACCCGGCGACCCTGTCGAAGGTTAGAGCTCGGCATCTCCCTCGACTTGGAGCCTGCATGTACGACACGTAGGACGCATTCATCTTGCATCGTAGTTACATTACCCCTTTTAGGGTTTTATCCGTCGGACGATGACCCCGTCGACGTCCGACATCACTATCTAGGTACCGAGCAATTGACTCAGTACCGATAGGACCACGTCCTGCATCACTCTCTCTCATCTTTCTCTTTCCTTCTCTCTCTCTCTCTCTCTCTCTCTCTCTCTCTCTCTCTCTCTCTCTCTCTCTCTCTCTCTCTCTCTCTCTCTCTCTCTCTCTCTCTCTCTCTCTCTCTCTCTCTCTCTCTCTCTCTCTCTCTCTCTCTCTCTCTCTCTCTCTCTCTCTCTCTCTCTCTCTCTCTCTCTCTCTCTCTCTCTCTCTCTCTCTCTCTCTCTCTCTCTCTCTCTCTCTCTCTCTCTCTCTCTCTCTCTCTCTTTCTCTCTCTATCTCTCTCTCCTTCTCTTTCTCTCTCTCTCTCTCTCTCTCTCTCTCTCTCTCTCTCTCTCTCTCTCTCTCTCTCTTTCTCTCTCTCTCTCTCTCTCTCTCTCTCTCTCTCTCTCCCTCTCTCTCTCTCTCTCTCTCTCTCTCTCTCTCTCTCTCTCTCTCTCTCTCTCTCTCTCTCTCTCTCTCTCTCTCTCTCTCTCTCTCTCTCTCTCTCTCTCTCTCTCTCTCTCTTCTGCTCTCCCTCTCTCTTTCTCTCTCTCTCTCCCTCTCCTCTCTCTCTCTCTCTCTCTATCTCTCTCTCTCACTCTCTCCTTATATATCCCTCTAGCTCTCTCTAAGGTTGATAGTCACGGTTTGGTCCCAGTTTTGGCATGGGGCTAAAACTTATCTAAAATTTGTTCTGGTTACAATCCAGTCTTGTCCAGTCCAGCTGCAGTCCTGATCTTGTACCGCCCATTCATGTTGACTAGTCAATGTAAAAGTCAAAAAACAGAAGTAAAAATAATTGGCATGGGGTTATGTCATGAAAGGAACAATGCATTACAAGTAAGCTATAAAATCCATCGTGGAAAATAAAAACTCTTATTAGATGCCACTGAAAAGATTAAAAAAGGAACAAGAGAAGGAAAAAGGAAGATAAAAAGACTAGTAAAATAAGAAGAAGAAGAAGAGGAAAGGAGAAAGGAATATGAAAAGAATAAGAAGAAGAAAGATGAAAATATAAATAAAAAAAGATGAGAAGAATAATTAAACATGAATTATGTAATTTGAAAATAAGAATAATGAAGATGAAAAAATCAATAAAACAGGAATAAATGATAATGAAAAAAAGAATCAGAAAACAATAAAATAAGAATACGAGAAGAGGTGAACAAATGAATAAGAAAAGAAAACAGATTTGAAAAGGAAAATAAAAATGAGAATAATAAGAAACTAAGAAGAAATGTTATCGCTTGTTCCCTCTCTCGCACATTCTCGCTCTCATTCTCTGTCTCTTTCTATCTCACTCTCTCTCGCTCTCTCTCGCTCTCTCTGTGTGCTTATCTCTATCTATCTCTCTTACTCTCTGCATCTCTCTGGTTCTCTTTCTCCTCTCATTTAGTAACTTATTTTTTTTATTAATTTTAACAATTCAATCTGATCCAATCTGAAACAGGTAATTTGAATTGAATCAGTTTGGGTTATTTGATCCAAACATTGGGCCAGATCATTTGATATGATCTGACCCAATGGGTAAGACTGAGTCTTTATCGATAAGGTGGGCCGAATGATCAAGGTTCAGATTTGGTCGATCGAATAATTGATCCAATTGAACATTCAATCAATCAGATTAAATACATGATCCTTGTCTCCATCGCTCTACCCTGCCTCTCTTTCTCTAAATCCCTTTTAATCTCTCTCTTCCTCTCTCTCAATATTTCCTATCTCTATCAGTCTCCCGCTCATATCTCTCTATATCTCGCTTAATCTCTCTCTCTCTTCATCTGCCTCGCTTAATCTCTCTTTCCCACTTTCTATCTCTCTTGATATCTCTTGAGTGTCTCATTAAATCTGTCTGTCTTTTTCTCTCTCTCTTAATCCCTCTATGTCTCTCTTCTTCTTAATTACACTTAATCTCACTCTCTCTCTTTAGGTCTCTCTTCTTCTTAATTTCAAATAATATCTCTCTCTTTATGTTTCCCTTCTTAATTTCAAATAATTTCTCTCTTTATGTGTCCCTTCTTAATTTCAGTTAATCTATCTCCCTCTCTGTTTCTAGCTCTTCATATATCTTAATCTATGTCTCTCTCTTAATCTATTTCCCAATCTGTCTCTCTCTAATTATTTCTCTTAATCTATGTCTCTATCTCTTAATTTCTCTTAATCTCTCTGCCCCTCTCGCTAACTCTCTCTTAATCTATGCCTTCGTATATGTCTCTCTATCTAGATCTCTCTTAATTTCTCTTTTCCTCTCCCTCTTTGTATTTCTCTCCTAATTTCTTTTAAACTCTCTCTCTCTCTCTCTCTCTCTCTCTCTCTCTCTCTCTCTCTCTCTCTCTCTCTCTCTCTCTCTCTCTCTCTCTCTCTCTCTCTCTCTCTCTCTCTCTCTCTCTCTCTCTCTCTCTCTCTCTCTCTCTCTCTCTAAATCTATCGTAATGTGTCCCATTCCATCTCCCTCTGTCTATCTTTTAATTTCTCTTAAACTCTCTTTCTCTCTAATACCTCTTAATCTCTCTCTATCTCTCTCCCTAATTCTCCCCATATCCCTCTCCCCCTAAATGTCTCTTAATATCTATCTTTCCCTTGTCTCTCTCCCTATCTCTCTCTGTCTCTCTCCCTAATTCTCTCCATATCTCTCTCCCTATATGTCTCTCTCCCTAAATGTCTCTTAAGATCTATCTTTCCCTCTGTCTCTCTCCCCATCTCCCTCTGTAAATCTCTCTTCATATCTATCTTTCCCTCTCTATCTCTCTCCCTAGTTCTCTCCATATCTCACTCCCTATCTATCTCTCTATTTCTCTCTCTAAATCTCTCTTAATATCTATCTTTTCCTGTATATATATCTCTCTCTTAATTTGTATTAATCTCTCTCCCTCTCCATCCCTCTCTCTTATTTCTTATTTATATTTCCCTCTCCCTTTAAATCTCTTATTGTCTCTATCTCTCTTAATCTCTCTTCATCTTTGTATATCCCTCTCTGTCCCTCTCTCTAAATCCCTCCTAATATTTCTCTCCCTCTCTGGCCCTCCCTCATTTGCTCTAAATCTCTTAATGTATCTCTCTTCCATTCAGTCTCTCACTCTTTCTCTCTAAATCTCTCTTAATATCTCGCTTTCTCACTAAATCTCTCTTCATATTTCTCTTTCCCTATCTCTCTCTCAATCTCTTTAATCTCTCTCCCTCTCCCTCGGCCTATCTATTAATTTCGTTCTCCCTCCCTCTTTGTCTCTCTTTCTAAATCTCTCTTAATCTCTTTCCCCTGCCTCTCTCTCTAAATCTCTCTAAATCTCTCGCAATCTCTCTCACTCTCTTCCTCTCTCTAAATATCTCTTAATATGTTTCTCTCTCTAAATTTCTCTCTCCCTCTCTCCCTTTCTCTTAGTCTCTCTCGCTCCTGATCTCTCTGTTTAAATCTATCTTAATCTCTCTCCCTCTCTTTCTCTCTCTAAATCTATCTTAATTTTACTATCACTTTCTCTCTCTTAAGCTATCACTCAGTCTATCTTTCTAAATCTCTTAATCTCCCTCCCTCTCTGTGTCTCTCGTAAACCCTCTCTCCCTCGCTGTCTCTTTCTAAATAGCTCAGTATGTTTCTCCCTCTTTCTCTCTCTCTCTAAATCTCTCTCTCCCCCTCTTTATCTCTCTTAATCTCTCTCCCTCCTGATCTCTCTGTTTAAGTCTCTCTTAATATCTGTCTCTCTCTAAATCCATCTTAATACTCTCTTAAGCTATTTGTCAATTTTCTCCTTATCTCTCTCACCAAAACTCTTCTTTTTATCCGCCCGCCTCAGGAATGGGGCTACGTCATCCAGACCCGGCGTCATCCTACCAACCGGCATCCCCCGTCCCCGCGTCCTCCGGGGCCGGGTGACGCGTCCCGTACGGACGCGTTATCTGCGGCTGCCACGTACCTCTCCGATGGCCGCGCCATCCGCAAAGTGGTTAACGTCCCCATCAAGTGGGCCCCACCTTCTTGGATCACGTGACTTCAAAACCGACGAACCAGGCAATCCCACGTCAGCAAGATATTTCCTCTCTCCTCCACGTGTCCAATCTGCCGCCGTTCAAACCTCCGCCTCGCAACAAACATCCTCCTGAAAAACATTTCATAGTGAATTCAGAAACGATTCAGACCCTGTAAGAGCCGTAATTACGAGAGAGGACAGTTTTCGGGGTTTCGAAGGGGCAGAAGAGCATTGTGAAGGAAGGGGAGGGTTTAATTGAAATTATCCGAGGAGATCTAGTGCTTATTTATTTATTTACTTTTCTCGCTTCGGCTAGACTTGGAGAAGGAGAAGAGTTGGAGAAATGGCGATGGCGGCGACGAGCTTCTCCGGAGTTGCGCCGAGATTTGGATCGGTTGATTCGAATGCGAAGGTCTTGGCGAGATCTGCGAGTAGGAATTTGTCTTCGGCGTCTTCGTCGCTCGTTGCGGGGGAGTTGAAAATCAAGTCCGCGGTTAAAGGAAGGCGAGGGACCTCTTCGGGTGGCCGATCGCCGATCGTCGTGTCCCCCGAGGCTGTTTCTGATTCCAAGAGCTCGCAGACTTGCCTCGATCCCGAGGCCAGCAAGGTAAATCTTGGTTTGATTGTTTGTTTCTTTTTCTGTAATTTGATCTCGATTGCGTTTCTTGGTTCCTTTTGCTTGCGATTCTTGTTTGGAGTTAAAGCCAGGTTTTTTAATCTGATTTCATGGCCGGATCTATTGGGAAATTCTTGTAAATGCGCCTATTTCGCTTCATATTGCGTTGTGCTTTAAATCTCTTATCTGCCTTTGCAATTGGCCTACAAATTAAATCCTCCAATTAAAAGTAGACTCTCAAATCCATAGAAATGTGCCTATTTATAGGAAATCTTTGATGCAATTTTTTTGATTCTTCAAATTAAATTCTATGATATACTGTGGTTTGATCGCTCGGTCTTCTTGATTTCTTTTGTTTGAGATCACGTAAGGATTGTACTCCAGATTTTTTGAATTTCTAGTTGGATCTGTTGCGAAATCCAAGGAAATACGCCTACTTTCTCGTCAGCTTGCATTTGCATCTAGCCTCCAAATTAAATCATACAATTAAACAGTAATCTCTCAAATCCATGGAAATGTCGCTTTTATTCTTGTCTCTGAATTTCTAGTAATCCCCAAATTACATTGAATTATTTTATGATAATTACTTCATTTTATGATTTTGGTAGTGTCCTAATGATCCCCAAATTATACAATGAAAACACAGTCCTCAAATCAGCTGAAATTACTTCCTTCTATGATTGTGGTAGTGCTCCAATAATCCCCAAATTACATTGGTCTATTGAATCACAATACTCAAACTCACTGAAATTACTTCATTTTATGATGTTGGCAGAGTGTCTTGGAATCCCCAAATTACATTATATCATTAAAACACAATACCCAAATCCACTGAAATACTTCATTTTATGATTTTGGCAGAGTGTCTTGGGAATTATTTTGGGTGGGGGGGCTGGGACGCGGCTGTACCCACTAACGAAGAAGAGGGCAAAGCCTGCTGTTCCATTGGGGGCAAACTATCGGTTGATTGATATTCCAGTCAGCAATTGTTTGAACAGCAACATATCGAAGATCTACGTGCTGACACAGTTCAATTCTGCTTCTCTGAACCGTCACCTTTCGCGGGCGTACGGCAACAACATCGGTGGCTACAAGAACGAGGGTTTTGTTGAAGTCCTCGCCGCCCAGCAAAGCCCAGAGAACCCTAACTGGTTCCAGGTACCATTTCCTACTAGTTTTTTAAACTCTTTCCAGATGATTCCATAGCAAGATCTCAAGGAAAAAGCAGATTCAATACGAACAAAGACTATCTCCATATCAAAATTGCCACAGTTTTTCTGAAAGTGTACAATTTCTAAACTGGTTCCTGGTAGCATTTATCTCATTTCGGATCTATTTCCCTCCTTGGTTTTTAAACCCTTTCAAGAGGATGTCATAACAAAAAATTCCCTTTTGAAAAGAAGATTTCATAGATATCTGCACTTCGGAAGTTGCTTCAAACTTCTTTTCCAAAATTTTACAAAATTTCTAGAATTTCTAATGGACTACTAGTTTTCCAATATTAACCAAAGATTTAATTTTTTTCAGGGAACTGCGGATGCAGTGAGACAGTATCTGTGGCTTTTTGAGGAGCACAATGTCATGGAATTCCTCATTCTTGCTGGAGACCACTTATATCGCATGGACTATGAGAGATTTATTCAAGCGCACAGAGAAACAGACGCTGACATCACAGTGGCAGCTCTCCCAATGGATGAAAAACGGGCCAGCGCCTTTGGGCTCATGAAAATCGACGAAGAAGGACGCATTATTGAATTCGCCGAGAAGCCAAAAGGGGAGCATCTCAAAGCCATGAAGGTCAGCACCACTGTCTGCTATTAACAACGTCAAGGATGAGTCTTCATTGTCCCCATCTTTCATTTTCCTGCATTGACGATGACGATGACGATGATGATCATTCATCGTCATTCGTTTACGACAATAGATGACGATGACGATGAGATCATTGCCATCTCATCGTTGGAGTTCGAGATGTCTCAGACGCGGGACATGAGATATTAGCCAGTGCCTTCGATCAGGGTAGATGAAGGGTACAGAGCCTGGGTGGGTCTCACAAGAACATATAAAAATCTAAAATATTTTAACAAGCATGTGGTAATATCCCCAATGGAAAGGAACTGTTCATGCTCTGAGCTATCGCGTCTTGACTAGTGATGGGAATTTATTTTCATTCGTTTGAAGACACGTTCTGTGCTGGGGACGACGAAGACGAGTTCATCATTGTCCAGAAATGCCATTTTTCTTCCAAATCCTTGAAAATATGCTCTCTTTAACTTAATATCTTTGCATTTCAGGTTGATACAACGATACTAGGACTGGATGACGAGAGAGCGAAAGACCTGCCTTTTATTGCTAGCATGGGTATCTACGTTGTCAGCAAGGATGTGATGCTCAACCTTCTCCGTAATGAATTCCCCGCCGCTAACGACTTTGGAAGCGAAGTTATTCCCGGAGCCACTTCCGTTGGATTGAGAGTATGTATCTTTATACCCTGCTTATAATTATATTTGCCTTTATGGACAGATTTCAAAATTCAATAAATCTCAAAAATCTAGGTCCAAGCCTATTTGTTCGATGGGTACTGGGAGGACATTGGAACCATTGAAGCGTTCTACAATGCAAATCTGGGTATCACTAAGAAACCAATCCCTGATTTCAGGTATATACAATGATAAGAACTTGCTAATGTGATATAAATCTCGAACTCTTCTCAGGGGTATTCTGGTCTTAACAAATAATATCCTTCTTAATTTATGCAGCTTCTACGATCGCTCTTCCCCGATCTACACCCAGCCTCGCTATCTCCCACCATCTAAGATGCTGGATGCCGATGTTACCGACAGTGTCATAGGCGAAGGCTGTGTGATTAAGGTATGAATTATAAAGAACACATAATATTTTCTGGGGCTGGCCTCCGATTTATGCAAATAACAAATTACACTATTTATGCAGAACTGCAAGATTCATCATTCCGTCATCGGTCTTCGCTCTTACATCTCCGAAGGGGCCATAATTGAGGACACCTTGGTTATGGGCGCAGACTATTACGAGGTACCTACCATTAATTACAAAAACTTATACCATCGCATCCACTCGTGGATCTTCCCTAAATATTAATAAATATTTTAGACAGACTTTGCAGCTAGTTTATGGTTTATCATCAGGATCCTCATTTGATGACGCATTCTTCATCCTTGTCCATCTTTGGTACCTGACGAATGCAAGATGATGATGAGACGAAGACGGCAAGGCGGTGACGAAGTTTTCACTGTATCATCCATACACGTGATGATAAAGATGACATTTCGTCTCCGTCATCGCTCATTGATTGTCGTCATCCTAGACGCCGAACTCTACTCATCATATCTTCACTAAGCCCTGCTTTGATCTTCTAATCATGGTTCCCATTTCGCAGACGGACGCAGATAAGAGATTTCTCTCCGCCAAAGGCAGCGTTCCTATTGGGATAGGGAGGAACACGCACATCAAGAAGGCGATCATCGACAAGAACGCCCGGATTGGGGAAAATGTCAAGGTAATCAATCTTAGCATTTTCAGGAATTCATCGACACGAATCTAGAATTCCAAATAAAATTTAAACTCAATTTCTTCTTGGCAGATCGTCAATATAGACAATATCCAGGAAGCAGCTAGAGAGACAGATGGGTATTTCATCAAGAGTGGTATAGTGACCGTCATCAAGGATGCTCTCATCCCCAGTGGAACTGTCATATGAGTACATCCCTGCTATCTCTCTCTCTTGGCTTACTCTCTCTTTCTTTTTGTCTCTCTATGTATCTCACTTAGAGGTGCCATAAAGACACCCCAGTATGTATCATTTTTTCATGGCACAAACTTGAGCAGGTATCTCTCTTTCTAACATTGCAATCAGGGTATTTCCACAAATAGTTGTCGTGTATGATTACGATCAGGGTATTTTCCATGATTGCAGTTTATTCTTGGCATACCATTATTCAAGAGGAAAAGAATATCCAAAACTTATGAAAATTGTTTCAGTTGTCTAAGAAAAATGGAACAATTATCTCAATTTTCCCAAGGTTATAGGACGGTGTGAAGTAAAAATATATATAGGGATCAATACTGCCTCGATATTACGCAAAAAAATAAAGGTGTAAATTAGAGAAAAAAGTAATTATTAACGAAGGGTTTTTAGGCTGATATGAAATATGTAGGGACCTATTCAATATTAGGCGGGAAATAATATGCTTCATCAGGAAATTGATAAGAACCTCGATCTAGGTTTGTGTCAGGAGGGAAGTAGAGGGCAAGGCAATGTAGAAGTTCCCGGGGTAGGAGAATAGAAACGGAAATGATAAGAGGGGTCGAACAGAGGAGCCAGGGATTGACCAGGGACAAGCCGCCTGATGACGCGATGAAGGGTTGACGATTGCAAGACGTTGGACCGTCAGAAACGAGAAGAAAACCGAGCAGCAGGGGTTGGGATCAGATTGGAAGGGAGCTGGCTAAAGATCCGGTGAGATGATAACGGGGATGGGGGATCACTGGACGGCCATGGAGATGGGACCGAGACAGGGAGGATCGAGATAGCGAGCAAAGAGGCCGATCTTACCTTATGTCCTTACTGCCCTCCTCAAGGAAGGGCTACACTTATTTATAGGAAAAAGGAAGCAGTCTACCCTAAACATCAGATGACTAAAGTGCCCCCCCCCCAATGGGCTAAAATACCTAAAATACCCTTGGGGTAGAGGATCCTATTAATAAGACTAATCTTAATCTACAAAACCATGGGAAAGATGGAACATTTTATGAAAGGTGAGAAATGTCAATGGACTAAAAAAAATAATGTCTCGCTAGCATTATGAGCTAGTCTTCAAATTTAGGGGAAAAAAAGCTCATCTTCAAAGTGATTTCGGGCTGTAGTTTGAAATATTTAGAGACCAATATTTCCGCAACAGTCAGGAGTGATTTTCGTGTTAAGCTAGCAGAAGAAGTTATCTTCAAAAGTTGGAAAAAATGTTCTCGTCAAAAAGGTTACTGGCTTGTGTGAAATAATGTGGTAATTCTAGGAGGACAAGAAAATGCTTACCAAGAAAAATGAAATCATTCTCCCAAACATCAGATATTTGATTTTACTTCCGAAGGATTTTGCACTAGTAAGGGACCAATATTTCCTCAATATTCAGAAGAAAATATTATCTTGCTTGGATAGGAGAAAAGAATAATTTCCAAAACATGGAAAAAATTAATCCTCGTCAAATGTTTTTAAGCAAATGTTAATTATATGACTAATTTTTTCTCAATATTCAGGAGGAAATATAAACATGCTCGTCTAAAGACAAAAGGCAAAAATCCAAAACATGGAAATAATACATCATTGCCATAGAGTTTGGAGGCGGTTATGAAATATATTAAATGGGAGCCAATATTTCATCACATTCAGGACTATAAAAAAAATGTGATTAATGAGTCATGGCATAGATTTGGGCAGCGAGGCCAGGGATTTGAGCAGGCCAGGTGAGGGCTTTCTCACCACATGAGATAATAGGACCATGAGAGAGAGCAAAGTCAATGCTCCAGCTTGATGGGCAGAGCCCAGAGAGACCGGAACATACGAAAGAAGAGTCGTGATCCCGAGAGTTACCTGCACCAGTGGACCCCGCAATGTCGTCAGCTTTTCGTCCTCAAAAGAGCATCAAATATAATGTGATTTCTGTGAGGTGGATCTTATAAAACTATGCCTATTAATTAGTTTTCCTTTGATGCATTTTTTAAGTTTAATTCATGAATTTTAGCCCAAGATTTTGTCAGTGGAGAGAAAAAAGAGACCACTCCTTTTTGATGCTTACCATGAACTAGTAAAAGCACGATAAGAATAAAGATAGATATGCCCAGAGTGGTTTATGTATTTCCCACTGATGGGAAATGCGAGAACTTTGATTCATGAATCCAACCTGAACAAAGTTTCAAGAAATATATCCTTCCAAAATCTAGATTCATCTATAGATCAACGGATTCTAGAGATAGAGGGTTGACTTTGCATCCCTAATTCCTTTCTTACTCTTCTAACGCCTCTGTGGTCCAGAGGCAGAATCAAAGCTGAAAGAGCGGAGACGGCCATGTGGGCAACAGTAGCTGGCAACAAAACGGCAGAAGCGGGCTGTGCAGTGCGGTGACATGGCCACCAGGGAAACGGAGACCGTTGAACTGGAAGCAAGAGGTGATCCAGGTTTCAGGTTATCGACATGCTCCAATGTCTGCAAGATGCTGTCACAGGACGTCTCTACGCGAGAGAGTGATACGAACCGGGATCAAGGTTCGTATCGGAAGGAGGGTGAGGGCGAGGCAAGGTAGACGTTCCCGAGGTAGGAGAGTCGAAACGGGAATGGTCTGAGAGGAGGCCGAGCAGAGGGGGTAGGGATCGGCCAGGGAAGAGCCGCCTGAAGACGCGGTGATGTAGAAACGATCACGAGGATGGGGATTGTAGAGGGAGACGGAGCATGAATATAAGAAGAGGCAAGATGGGAGGGAAAACCAGTCACTTAAGAAAACAATTTCCAGTCTGCCCTCCTAGGAGGGCTGTGCTATTTAAAGGAAACATGGGAGAAAAAAGGGCCTACATGCCCTAAATGATCAAAGGATGAGAATGCCCCAAACAAGGGTCGGCGATCCTATCAGAAAGTTGGACTTCCAAGATGGAAGGATTAAGCAGCTCCAATACCGTTGATAAGAACAATAGCACTTTTAGGGGAAGATAGAGATAGTGGTGGAAGACTGGCAGTAAGATTGCCACAGGATGAGAGGATAAGAGGGTTGATGCTGACCCTGAAGGGGAGAACATTTGTAGAGGCACGAGGTAGAATATTATTAAAATTCAAGCACCTACAGCTGTGCTTAAAGCTATAGTTGATAACGTGGGCGGTACTTTTCCTCTTTAAGCCGGATATTGGGCTTCAACACTCGCCCATAACGCCTATTTATGGCCCAAGCATGAAGAGTGTTGCCTCTTGGATTTGAACTTGAGACATGCCTCTGATAACATATTAAGATTCAGGTGCTTACCATTGTGCTAAAAGCCATAGCTTTTAGCACGTGTGTTGCCAACAACATTCTCCCCGAACACCTGATGCGTAGGCTCATCATGGAGTGCCTGGATTTTGATAAGTTCTTTAATAGAATTGGAAGTTGGCACATGACAAGTGAATTATAAATATTGAGGGGGCGATTCCAGAATCAATAGTTAAATCTTCATTTCTGTTCCCGATCTGGGAGGAAGAGTCGTGCTCAGCTGCATGGACGCCAAAGAGCTCTGCGACCAGAGGGGAGGAGAAGGGCATCGATCCTCTCCAGTTCTTCACACCTCTTCTTTTTTTCCCTTTTGATCTTCTCTCTGATTTCCTGTGTTTTCGTTGGACTAGACTTGAATGTGCTTAGGTATTTGAATATTTTTCCTGGAAGTTACTCATTTGTCCTAAATCTTGGATACAAGTACAGGTCCTTGTATCAGAGTCCTCAACCTAGCTTTGATATCATATTAAGACTGAAGCGCCTGCTACTGTCGTAAAAGCTATGGCAGATAGTGAGGGCTCTACTACCTTGTTAAGCATGACATTGAGCTTCAAAAATGATGACAGCCACAAGAAAAAGGATACCAGGAAGAGCATCCCCCAGGAGGAGAGGGAACAGTCACTTTCAATTACTTCTTGGCTGCCTATTTAATGGGAAATACATGTTGAATAGAAATGACAAAAATACCCCGTATTGGATCATATCAGTTTTTAAGACTACATAAATCCCTGGATACAAGAATGAATATAAAAGTGTAAGGTCTGTAAATTGAAGAAGACTCTTATGATCTCAACCAATCTCCTTGAATGTGATTTGCTCGGCCCATGAAGAGACTACACTCTCTGTAACGATCATTAATTGACAGCCTAATTGTCTAAGTGGACGATAATCTTATTACTGGGAACAAAACAGTTGAGGCCAAGTGCCTGCAGGAATCACTTCAAGGGATAGTTCCAGTACATCTTGGGCATGGAGGTGACCTATTCTATCACTGAGATCTTTCTGTCATAGCAAAATGATACCTGGATCTTCTGAAGCAGGTCAATTTGCGTGTAAACTTATAAGAACACCAGTCTACCCAAATCGAACATTAAACAAAGAGGAAGATAACCATCTGTGAACAGGGACTCATATCAACAACAGTTTGGGAAATCAATAAAATCTAAACCATACTATGTATAACAGTGATGTGAGCATGCTCAGCCATTATATGCAGGTCCTTGGGAAATCCACCTGTAATTTGTCCATCTGGTCCGGGCATAGCCGAGGGGTACACCTGGACAAGGCTTAGGAGGTATCGCTTTCACAAGAGGCCTACTGAAAGCGATGTTATTTGCACTGATGCCAACTATACTGGTTATGTGGTAGATCAAAGATCAATCTCTGGATACCATGCTTATTTAACTGCAATCCTGGTGGAGCTGGAACTTGCCTAGAGTGAACAATGTCATATGATCTAAAACTCATCAAGGTTATGAGAAAAGAATTTACAAATTCCAACAGTTAGCTAAAGAAATTTATCTTAGATGTGAGTGTTAACTGGAGAAGCCTTCTTTATTCTGTTTTTTTTTTTTATATATTTCTTAGTGAGTAGTGGGCCCCACCTTTGTAATAAGTAATGGGCCTGTCAAATGTACCCAATCCGTGTACCCCTTATTAAATGTACACGGGAAAACATGAGGGTTTAAGCTGTGTTGTGTTTTTCTATTCTGCTCTCCTCTCTCCCACCTTGCCTCATGACCTAGAGTTAGGTCAACCAAGCTAACAGTGAGAAATAGACCTGAATTAGAGAAGCTTACATAGAGAGCACTTTACTACGTGTTTTGTTCATGCATAATTATTTGCCGGATAAAATTTGGAACTTTCACGACTTCCAAATCATATAAGAAAGCTAGTTAAAAATAAACTTGAAAATGAAGGAGAAAAAATACGCATCAACAAGTATGAAATGAAAGGTAAGGCATGTTGGAAGCACCTGAAGCGCAGCCATTCCAAGTGTGCTCCCTATTAAAGACCTTATGGCTGGATGCAAGTCCATCTTCCTGCTGGCCAGCCACAAACCACCGATGGAGAGCAGACTCGTAGTTGCAAGGATACGATGATCGAGCTGTAATTTTTTATTGAAAGTTAAAAATAAATACAAATTGAAAATATAAAGAACATAAATAAATTAATTAATTAATGAGTTACAATTCTCAGGGAAAGCAACAAGATAATAGAAGGGAAAGTAGAACTAACAATAGTCCCTATACCGGAAGGTGTCAGGATGTGAGCATACAATGGGGAGGATGGGAAGTCTTTCTTCATACCCTTGTGTTTTCAGCCTTTTATCATTTTCTACTGATCTTGCAGGAGTTCAAAGAATTACTCCCCGTTCAAATTAGGTGAGAGAAGTTACTAATCTGAAATGTACAACTGAAGAGAACTTTGCAAAGGTTTTTGTCACATCTGACAAGCTTACCTCCTCAGCATGAAGTTAAATCAAATATTTCTTTGTCACAGATTATGATCCAATTGCCAGGCGCTCTCAGATTATCTTCCTTGGTATAAAAAAAATGATCCAATTGCAAGGAAACTAAGCAAGTTTCTGAGGAATATTACTAGAGAGGGACCCCACAGAAGGCTTTTTTGTGATTTTTTTTCTCTGAGGAATGGATGTCCACAAATGCCCCTACTGACTGGATTTTCCTAATACCCATAATAAAAAAAGTTCGTAACAATACTCCACATTCCTTTCTGCATTTTTATTTCTACTCTTTTCACCAGAAGAATTATCTTGGATAGATATACTAATTTGAGTTCATTCTTGCGGAGGACTATGCTGATAAGAACCTGATTATTCTTATCGGATTAAGATGGGGATTGAGGAAAAATGGCAATAAGATCGTCGCCCAGAACTCAGACTGAGGAGGAGAGGACCGGGAAGATCATCAGCCATGGAAGGTAGGCAGGGAGAAGAGCGTTGCTGGAGAGGAGATTGGAAATCAACTGACTTCCATATACTTCTTGGCTGCCCTCCTAAAGAGAGGATGCCCTATTTATAGATAAACGGAAATAAAAAAAATACCCCTAGCTGGTAAAATGACAAGAAATTCCCTAGATACGATGGGGATCCTATCATATGCCTCATAGGATTAACCCTACTTTGGGAACAATAATACAGTTAAGTACTTTTGTAAAATTCTTTCCCTCACCACAATACTTTCAAAGGTAGGAGTTCATCAGCTACATACATGCGATGATCAACCATCAGAAAGCAAAACTTTACAAAGACCCAAATGACAGGAGGTAGTGAAACTGACCTGAACGGTTGATGTATTCTCAAAAAAATTCCGCAAAATGGGCTCCATGCTGAGGACATCATCAGGGATCCACGTGTCACCCATCTTGGGAAAAGTATTGAACGCATGTCCCTACAATTTATTTATAATTAGCGGCATGAAAGGCACTACATGACATTAAAAACACCAGAAAGATGAGAGGGGCAAAGCTGAAGCAAGTTCTATAATGTACCGCATCATTCCCTGCCACGAATGCACCAGAGATGGCTGTGATGCCAACAATGGCACAAGTAGGGAGAACAAACTTTCTCACCCTAGCTGCTTCCTTGACCCAGTTCACAGTGCCAGCTGGAGGTTCTGGCATGACCACGGAAAGAGCAGTCCAAAGGAGACCACAGTATATGATGCATGCAGATGTGAGATGAGCAGCAAGACGATAGGGACTGACCCGGGGTTGAACATATTCAGAAGGAGGCTCCTACAATTAAGATGAAGAATGATAAGCGTAAAATGCAAATTCAATCCTGGATGCAGAATGGCTTGTATCACCCATTAGTTAGGTTCTCAGAAAGAGATGCGATGATTTTTCATCTCGTTCAGGCCCCTGAACCGAAGTGAGGACAAAGTTTTTGCTCCAGGGACACTGGACAGGAAGATTTTCAGTGCCAGGAAGAGGGTCCAGACGCCAACAGGACAAAAAGGATGGTTCATTAAGCCCACAAGTAAGATAATAATATTTTAATCAATTTATAATCATAATAAAATATAAGTTAATATATTTTATTATTTGAATCCTGGGCCCCACACCATATTGTCTTGCAACGAAACTGGACGACTCTGGGATGTGGAGAATTGGACAGCACAAAAAATCATTGACAATTGAGGATGAACGTTGTCATGTATTGTCCAATCGTCCAGTCCGGGGACGAAATGAACCTTATTTAAAATTGATATTTCCTTCCTACATGACGAGAAAATCCATAAACTTTAGCTGAACTCAGCCCACCAGTTTTAGTTCCTACTTCCATGCCCCATTCACAGGATCCCAACCTGATCAAACCTAAATGGAGCAGATTAAATAGAACGGACGTTACCTCCAAGCCACTTTTAACCATCCACCAACCTATGAATCCCTGTCCAGCACCAAGTGCAAGAAGAGCAGAGAGTCGCAAACCCAGCTGGCGAGTAATTAAACCTTTCGTGGTAAAATATGCAAAGGGAAGAGCAAACACAATACCCAGCCCCCTTCCCCACATTCTATGTGCATACTCCATCCAATATATGAATTTAAAGTCTTCCATGCTCATCCCTTTGTTTACTCTGCAGGAATCATCAGTCACTCATGAATGTCATTCAGCACTAATGCTCTTTAAACAGGATTATGAAATATGAAAAATAGGAGAAAATTAAAAGATCCAAAACGCTACGCTAATAGAAGAGGAGAGATGTTCGCAATGACTACCACAATCAAGCCGCTCCACGGGCCCGTAACTTCGCCCGTTTTTTAATATGTCAGAGTGAGGACAAGATGTCTAAACGCTCAAGATGACAACCAAAATGCTACGGCTAGTCGGTTGAGGGCTTTGAATGCCGAAAACTTAGAAACCAGAGAAGACACTGAAGAGAGTGACAACAAGATGTGTAAACGTAAAAAGCGAAGTCAGAGAGATAACTCTTTCATACGATTCCAAAATCTTCCCCCAAAAAAATTAGACAAAAATAGCAACCTAAATAACCCGTGCAAAAAATTCAAGCGAATTTCCAGCATAAAAATACCCAGGAAGGAAGAAGTTGTTCTCCGCATAATATTTAGTAATGTAGCATATTTGACGGAAATGAAAGCAAAAAATTTAATGAAAATTCGCTCTGGATTAAAGTTTTGCGAGAGGATATGATGGGAATGGACAAAATTTCTGGAAGAAATCAAAGGAGACATAGTTTTACCGTTTGTACTCTGGCGACTGCTGATACTTTTGAAACTCAAGTTGCCATTCTTCTTCAGATAATGGAGGCAAGGTACCGGTAAATTTCCAGTCCGTCATTGACAGACCTGATCGGGTGAGTCGAGTTATACCACCAAGTACAACCATGCTGAAAACCCATGCCGCACAGCCAAAGAGCCATATCCCAACCTTCTTTTCAGCAGCAACACCTTCCGTGACAAGCAATTTTAACCCTTCACTGGCAGCTTTACTACTCCTAATTCTCCCCAAGGTTGCAGATGACGACATGTTCCTAAATGGCTGCCCCCAAAACACCTGGCAACGAGATAACTTCTTTTAAGAAACCCAGACTAGCCGCAAAATCCCTAAAATAAGACATCCCAAGAATCACAGAGTAAGAAGATGAACACTGAACATACAATCAGGCACAATTGAGAAACAATCCCCCAAATTACACAATCACGAACCATTGAAGCCAAAGAAGCACGATACTAGTGCTGCGGAAAAGCTAAAACACAGAAAAAAACTGGGCCTTAAACGAAGCACCCCCTGTCGATGAAATAACTTCTTTAGGGTCTTCTTTTAAGAAATCCTTAAATTAGACATATTCCATGACGAAAATGCAATGCTCCAAGAACCAATGCGTACATAAGAAGATGAAATACAGAATAACAAAATAAGATGACCATAAAATCAGGCACATTCGCGAGAAAAACTAATGAAATATAGACAACTAATAAAAGATGCAGCGAAAAGACGACAATAAAATAAACCATTTGACCTTTGAGGAAGTAGATACCTGACAATGCTATGACTTCTTTTAAGAAACCAAGGCAGGCTGAAAAACCCCTAATTTAGACATGTTCCTAGGTGAAAACGTAATATTAAAATAACCAGAGCATAAAAGGATTAAAACGGCGCAAACAACCATTCAGGATCGCGAAAAAACACGCGAATTCCACAATCACGAGCAATTGACTTAAAAGAAACAGGAAAACGAAACAAAAACGCAGCGAACATAGTAAAATACATAAAATAGTTGGACCTTAGACGGAGACTTAAATCCGTAGAAGAACCCATATCTCGCCAGAGGACCTGCGGAGGCCTGCTGCGAAACCGCCGATTCCAAGCTAGGTTGTACAAATCTCCCTCCATTGGCAACCCTAGAAAAGCTCCTAGCTTGCCTTGGGAGAGAAGCAACCCGCCGTACTAAGGAGACGAGCCTACCTTCCACCATCGCCTTCCCTCTTCCGAACAACTCTCCGGAGAGAAAGAACAGAAAAAGAAAAAAATACCATAGCCAATAGCTCAGGGTTTATATATAGTTTCTACGGATCGGAGACGAGTACGTAACGAACTGAGTTGACTCGCCGAGTTGGAAAACAAAGGAAGGAAAGAAACCCAGAAAAGGCCCAAACCCATTATCAGAGGCCCAATTAGAGGTTTATGATTTCTCATTGGGGATCAGCCTGTGCTTTGTAGACCTGTGACTTCGTCTCACACGGTCAAATCCCGAGCTAGGTCTCTTGCTCAAATCTGATGTGTGCCGGCCTCAGTGCTCGGAGCAAAACACTAAGCAGCATTGATCTCTTGCAGCGGAAGTCTTTGCAATTGCTTAAGATCGCATAGAAAGGGTTCGAGGAGATGGTGGGGACGCAGCCCCGTCAGGAAATAGGGTCATTGCATTCATATCATGAAAGGTTACATCGTAGTTGGGACAATTAAATGGGGGAAGACGAGGGGTGATACAAACGAACGAGACGAGGTGCCTCGCGCCAAGGTAGTGTCACCTCTCCGCCTTAAGGACGCTGCTCCGCATGCGAGCGTCCACTCTGCCGCTACACATGTGCCCCAGGCCGAGTGCCGCGCGCCCGCGGGCGTGGCGATCACACATGCCACCCCTGCCTTGACAATCACACACGCCACCAGCGCCTGCGCTGACACCTTCGCGCACAGTCTGCGTGACGCCGCCGCATTCGACGCCTCAAGCTGGGTGCTCCGCGCCCAGCACTACCCGCGGGAGCGCTAGGCACCCTCTATGCTGCCTCGGCGCTCTCAGTGCGTCACATGCCTTAGCCTCCTGGCAGGATGTCTACCTACCCTGTGCCATGCACATGTAGTATGCGCGCTGCCCTTGCGGCCACTGCGCGACACCCCGCACAGCTCCGCTTGCTGCACCCCCAGCACGCCGCCCGACTTGCGCGTCCCGCGCGCATGCGCGGCACTTCTCGCTCCCGCGCGGCGCTCGGCGCCCGCGTGTGGCGCTTGGCGCTGGCGCGCGCGCTCTCAAGCCTGTCGGCTCGTGCGCCCAGCACGCACGAACTTCACCTGATCCGTCCCGCCTTGGGCATGAACGGGCACGCGCACCATCTGTAGTGTATCACCACATATAGGGGCAACGGCCTGAAAGATCAGGTTTGGGCATCACTACCCATAGATAACTCAGTCGTTAAGTATTGTGAGTCTCCAATATGGATACGCCCTCCCAATAAGCATGCAAGCCTCTAGGCAGGGAATGCCGCCTAGTTAGGCGCCTAACACTTAGCCTGACTATCCATCACTTGGGTAATTAGGTTTGGCACTTCCCAACAATGTTGCCGTATGTATGGCGTTGATGGTGTCAACATCAATGTCAAAGTCAACGTCATTGTCCACATCAATGTGAACATCAACGTCAATGTCAACACCGATGCCAGCATCAACGTTAAGAAGCATCAACCATCCACTAGTTGAAAGTTTCCTTAAGTATCAACCTAAATGATGATGGGGATACCAAATCATTGGGTTAACAGCCAACATCAAAGTAAAAGTGAGAGTGATTGATGGTTCGGCAATGACGGTGTCAACATCAAATTCAACATAAATGTTAACGTCAATGTCAACGTTAATGTCTACATCAATGTCAACGTCAAAGTCAAAGTCAACGTTAATGTCAACATCAATGTCAACGTCAAAGTCAAAGGAAACGTCAACGTCAATGTCAAAGTCAACATCATCGTCAACATCAATGTGAACATCAATGTCAATGTCGACACCGACACCAACATCAACGTTAACGAGCATCAACCATCCACTAGTTGAAAGTTTCCTTCAATGTCAACATAAATGATGATAGGGATACTGAATCATTGGGTGAACAGCCAATGGAAATTTTTGTGGGTATTTGCTTGCTATTTGAGAGCTCATAAGAAAATGAGGGTGATTGCTCTTTAAGCCCTAAATAATTTAGGCAACATTCTAGTACTGTCAGTGCATGTTTTTTCCATGAAATCATCTTTCCCAGTACAGTTTGAAGTTATAATTAGGTATAAATCATCAAGAAACAAGATGATGATTGCTATATGCAGGTAAAAAGGTTGAAGGTTGTGAATGAGCATTTCACCAGCAAAAGACACCTTTCAGATATGACCCTCATATTCAACATCATTCCTTAGAATGTATATGTGTATATTATTGATGGTGACTTTCCCACATGATCAACATTAGAGAAAAATATTGATACAATAGTGTGTATGAATCCAAATTCTACACTGTGTTTCTCTTGATGATGTGGAGCAATAAGAGGCACATAATTTTGAAATGTTGATATCAATCTAGGTGATGTTGTGCTCCAAGTTAGACTCATGGTAAAAAAATATTAACTTTCTCCAAGTGAAGGTAAAAGAATCTCAAGACATGAAGAGACAAGAAACAGCCCAACCACAAGTACAACAACATGTTAAAAGAGACATTCGTAATGAAAAATCTCTTCAATATATGGTAAGAGACATATTCTGTACCATGGAGAATGATATCACAGTCTCTAATTATGAGGGGGGATATGTTGGAGGACTTCAATAAAACCTGTCATTGATTCATTAAAGCAAACACATCACGTCAACAGATCCAAGTCAATAATAGTTACAAATGCAATCCATATTATAAGAGTCCATATTGATGAGATTGTATGAGGCATATGTCTTCACCAAAACTAGATTATTATTTTATTGTTGAAATAAATCCCAAGTTTCTATGGTAGAATGTGGAATATATCAATATCATGGTGTATAGGGATAGATGAAGAACCTCCGTATGTCACCGGCATGATGTCAACGTCCAAGGTTCTTGATGCCGGGCACTAGCTTGTCATATGGTGCAGTAAAGAAACTCCTCTTTGAGCTCCCAATACAAGGGAGTAACCACCAAGGAGTAATGAAGACAATAAAAAAGGGAGAGAGAAGAGCAGAGAGGAAGAGATAAGAAGAATGAACAATAGAAACACCACTTGACGGCTGAAAATGAATCAATGGGGGTGAAAACCCCTTTAAATAAGAGGGAAAGGGCCTCCAGATGGGCCCTTTCCTCACAAAATGATAAGGGGGGGGGCTTAGATTTCTGTACGCCCCTCTCTTAGAGGGGCTTTGACCAGTCAATCCCCCTCCCCCTCTCTCCACATTCTCCTAATGGGGGGACCGACAAATCCCCAACATTTATTCATGTGTCATCAATAATGCATGTGTGCCAAATTCTGAAGAAATAAATTGGGATAATATAACCTTGGATAGCCAGGCAGCCACCTTTGCTTTCCTTCTAAACCTATAGGACACTACATCTCTTAATCATGGCACAATACTAGATCTGCTGGATTTTTTGTGGGCTTCAACTGATTAATAAGAGTACATAAGACGTTTGGACAACTGAGACGATTAGCAAAGACATGCCAGATCAGCTCATTCAAACCCTCATTAAGCCACTTATGTAGAAAATATCTTTATTGCCTTTATATAGCTTTGACTTGTTGCCTACTCAGTGTGACCATGCTCCCCAAGTTACATCTGTACATTGTGGTTCAATGGGTCTCTCAAAATATTCCAGATGTCGGCATTGCCAACTACCTTTTTATTTTAGCATTTAGATGTATCTTGATATTCCTCTATGAATGATTAATGTACTCCATAGGAGAAATGTAAATATATTCATGCTAGTGGACCTGCATGGACGAAACCAAAAGGGAGACATAGAGATGCTACAGTTCAATTCTGATGTAAGGAAAATTGGGGAATGATCCGACTAATGACAAGGGAGGATTGTGACTAATAAAGGGAATTCCATTATGACAATGTCATGTTCCACAACTCATTATTACTTGTTTCACCATGTCCAGACTTTTTTTGTACTTGGAGGCTCTAGTAGACCGACCAAATCATTAATACATTCATATTGCAAGCTGTTGGGACTCATACTCCATGACATTCAACCATCCCTAATTATTCAAAAAATTATGTTTGTGGGTTTAAGTTGTTGCTTTAATTTAGTCTTTACCAATTATAATATTTATGTAGTCTCCAAATAATTACTCTATATAAAATATAGTGCAAGTAAGGGGTTCAAGCACAGGGAAGCATGAACTCAACTTCTATATTTTTATGAGATTGGAATGAGAGAAACTACTTTATATTTGAGATTTGTGTTTTCTAGGATATTATAGAATTTTTAATTTTTATTTTGACACATAATGGAATTACATGATTAAATATATTTTATACGAAGTTTCCTAATTTGATTTAATTTTAAAAAACAGAAAATACCAAAAAGTATCTCACCCGCAGCTACAAGGGTGGCACATGAATTTGTGTGTACATCAATGCTTGGTTGTGTGTGAGAATGGGTGCCAAAATAGCAGGGTCAAAGGGAAATATTGGACCTAAAAACCCTCTCATGGACTTAGTATCCATGTTTAGATTTCTATCTCAGTTCAGAGAGTGCCCTCTACAAAACAAGGGGGGAGCCCATGTGCCCCTTCAGGCTAGTAGTCATAGAGCATACAGTTGCACTTGCAAGATATGCTAGCATGGGCTGGCATATGCATGGCTACATTCAGAAACAATGGGTAATGTGATAAAACAGAAATTGGGTTAAAATATGTCATTTGAAGGCTGTAATTTATGCAAAAATATATAGTTTCATTACTTCTTACAATTAAGGGTCAAATCCATAGTGATCAGGCAATGAGATAGTAAAAATCAGTTAAATATATTGATAACAGTTAATATCTTAGTAAATTTTCAAAATTCATAAAGTTTTCAATAAAGTTATGCCTTCTTGGTATTCATAAAATTATCTTACTAAAGATTTTCTTGAAAATTCATGTACTAGTTAATTTTCAATTCATTCCTGAATTTAATTGACTCCTTATTCTCCATGTAAAATTTTAATTGCAGCACTTCATACTTGTACATAAAATTTTTTATATAATTTTTATGAATAAATTATATTTAACTTACATCAGTATAAATAATATTTGAAATAGTTTGAATAAAACAATATATCTATAAAACATTACACAAAATTCATGCATAGTTATTGACAAAGAAATAGTAATATTCTTCATAATTTATATACCTTGTTTGAGTTAAAAAAAAACAGAATTTTTTCACTCATAATATGGTGTCATATGATATAGTTTAACAGATAATTTAATGTATAGCTATTGTAAAAGAATTTTTTTTTTTTCACTCATAATGTATACCTTCATAATTTATACAATTTTAATGGCATAATTTTTTTGAAAGCATTCTAACACATAATACCATTTTTTTATTATGTGTTTGATTACACTTACACAACTTCAATTCTGACAAATCTAATTTGAATTTTAGCAACCTCCTTAGAATACATTTACATAAATCATGTTTTTAATATTTACTGGCGAATTATTGCCTGCATAGTTGTCATATTATATTAAATTTTAAATCAATCACAAATTCAATTGACTCTTGGGTATATCATAAATAATGACTTAATAGATATCCAAACTATATTACTACGGATGGAAATATATGTTTCTGGCAAGCCAATCACACACTCCACATCTTGTTTGATAATCGTTCATATATTATAAAGTTATCTAATGCATGTGTGAATCTTATAGTGAAGCCCACAAATACGTGCTATCACTTAGTAAATTATGATGAGATCATAATACAACGATCACTATTATTTAAACGTATTCTAAACAATCCTCTTTGAATGATACTCTAGAAAGATATCAAAATATTTTGAAAGAATATCATTGTCTACTCATGCTCATATACTGAGTATGGTTGATCCCATTGCCATTAGTCTAGAGACATTAATGATATATGGTGGGTACTCTTTAGGGCAGATAGTTCATTAAAAATACCCATATGACTTCCTGAATGGTATTATAACCAACTATCAATCAGATTGATCAATGTCATGGTTGTTTATGTGGTCCTTACACCAGAGACACCAAAGAAATCTTATGGATGGATAATTGTGTTTTGACTATGACATACAAGTTCTTATTATGAATTCCAATAATTTATTTCCAAAGACCTTAGTAAGTTATTCATGATTCCTAATTTCACTAAACTGGAAACACAACCTGTTATAGTTTTTAATTATATTAACTATGTATAAGTTATTTTAAAATTAAGTTATAACATAAGAAGGCTCAAGTTATGTCACTTAAATAATAATTTAAAATTTCAGACCTACAACTTGCATTATCAGAATGGATTTATATAAAATATTGTCTACTCTAATATATAAATAGTTAACATTGTCCCTATGAGTTTCATTCCTCAATTAAATTCTTCTTTTGAATCAACTTTGAAAATAAATACATAAAAAATCCACATTACTAACTCAAAAATGAAGTTCCAATTTAAAAGAAAGTAACTAATTTATATACACCAATAAAATAAAATAACAATATAACTTAAATTTCCTATAAAAAAGAGCTTATAAATTTTAGTATAATTCAATGTAAAATACATCAAAGAAAACTAAGAAGATGCCTAAACAAGATTACTAGTTTGATCAGGTCATGTTATCCCCCCCTCGACATGTCCTTTTGGTCGGATCAGCTGACTCGATCCAATCCCGACCCAACCAAAACTTATCCGACCTGAGCCAAACTGAACCAAACCGACCCGACTTGACCAGAGTGCTAAACACTATTCTAAATACTGCCTGGAAAGAATCGTTATAACCTTAAAATCTCCCTCTCTCTTTCAAATTCTCTCTCTATCTTTCTCTTTGAAATTCTCTCTCTATCTCTCTGTCTTTCAAATTCTCTCTCTATCTGTCTGTCTTTCAAATTCTCTCTCTATCACTCTTTCAAATTCTCTCTCTATCTCTCTCTTCAAATTCTCTCTCTATCTCTCTGTCTTTCAAATTCTCTCTCTATTACTCTCTCTCGAATTCTCTCTCTATCTCTCTCCTTCAAATTGTCTCTCTATCTCTCTGTCTTTCAAATTCTCTCTTTATCTCACTGTCTTTCAAATTCTCTCTCTATCACTCTCTCTCAAATTCTCTCCCTATCTCTCTCTTTCAAATTCTCTCTCTATCTCTCTCTTTTAAATTGTCTCTCTATCTCTCTATCTTTCAAATTCTCTCTCTATCTATCTCTCTATCTCACTGTCTTTCAAACTCTCTCTATCTCACTGTCTTTCAAATTCTCTCTCTATCACTCTCTCTCAAATTCTCTCTCTATCTCTCTCTTTCAAATTCTCTCTCTATCTCTCTCTTTCAAATTCTCTCTCTATCTCACTGTCTTTCAAATTCTCTCTCTTTCAAATTCTCTCTCTATCTCACTGTCTTTCAAACTCTCTCTATCTCACTGTCTTTCAAACTCTCTCTATCTCACTGTCTTTCAAACTCTCTCTATCTCACTGTCTTTCAAATTCTCTCTCTATCACTCTCTCTCAAATTCTCTCTCTTTCAAATTGTCTCTCTATCTCTCTCTTTCAAATTGTCTCTCTATCTCTCTGTCTTTCAAATTCTCTCTCTATCTATCTGTCTTTCAAACTCTCTCTATCTCTGTCTTTCAAATTCTCTCTCTCTATCTCTCTCTCTCTTTTAAATTCTCTCTCTCCTATCTCTGTTCTTATTCGCAACGGAAGCTCCACTTCCACCACCTTTTCCCCCACTTTCTGAAAAAAAAAACAACCTTCTTCCCCACGTCCTCTCTCTCTCTCTCTAAAATCGGCCTTCAAAATCTGCCATTTTCGACTTCATCCTCAGCAATCTGGCCGGCGAACCTGCATTCAATCCAACAATCAATCGCCAATTCGCCTCGATTGTCAGTAATCGAGATCGAATCGCGGTGGTGAAGAAATCCAGAGGAAAATGTGTTGCTGTTGCTCCGCCAAGGCGTGCTGCGTCTGCACTCTTCTCGTTCTGGTGATTGTACTCATCGGATTCGTCTTCGGATTCGGGATTTTCGCCCATGGATTCCATAAAATCCAGGACAGCCTTCACATCACCGATCCGGCCTCCAGACCTTTCCTCGGATTTCCTGCGCCTCCGCCTCTCAAGCTTTGATCATCGAGGTTCGTCGATCGAGCGTGCATTTGGATCTCAATCCCTACTTCGTTTCGCTTAGATTGTACTCTGTTGTGATCTTTATTTTCTTCTGTCTTGTCCTGATGTTTTAATATTCTTTTCTGCGGAAACACCTGCATTTAAAATTTTTATCTCCTTCTTGAGAGTTGGGTCTTTTCGACTTAATTTTAATATTGTTGAAGACTGGATCCAAAATTATGTTTAATCTTGTTTGTCAACTGTTTAAAATCGTGGCAGGATTTGATTTCCTTATTAGAAAATATCAAATCTGGCCACGATCAAACAATTTCTGGAGATCGAACGGATCAGTTTTACCTGATATTGTGCTACCCAAACCAACACTCTTGTTTTACTTTTAAGGTTTGGCAACTAGATTTTATCTGACAATGAATTAGAGATATGTTCAACTAACTTATAATTTGATTAACCATCCCGCCGATCAAATCTACTAAGTTTCGATCACTAATGAGATTAGGAGCATATTTCTCCAGAACATCAAGAGCAAAACGAAAATTTCTTTTCTGCAGCAAGCGCCATCCACTGACAAAGGATGTCATTTTTTCTCTTGAGACCTGTAGGTGTAGGCTAAAAATTTTAAAAATATTTAAACAACTTGTTAATTTCCTAATTGAAAACAAAGATAAAAGATTTATTTTAACTATCTCGAGTTCATGAAAGTCCTCTACTGATGAAGGTGCAGAGTTCAAAGCTTTTCTGCAGTCTCGAGATCATACCAATAAAGTAAAACTTAGACATGATCGAAACATCTGGTTAGATTCTAAATTGAAAATCTACCACTATCTCAAGTTCATGAAACTCTTCCTCCGACGAAGTTACATTCGATTCTTTCACTCTCTAGAGAGCTGAACTTAAAATTGATGAAAAACAGCTAGTTAAATCAACTTATGACACATAAGTTCATGAAAATCCCATCAATCTGAAAACAAAAAACACCCAGAAAAACACAGCCCAAAACCCACAAAAACCCCTGCAGAGTCTAGAAGACCCAGCACTGTCACTGAGCCCAACCAAGAACCTGCAATTGCCCACAGAAGGATCAAGAAAAGTGATCATGCCCAGCCCATCAAACTCACAGCTTTCAGCCCTCTGCCTCTGCAACTGATAGTAACTGTTGAAGGCATAAGACACATTGCCTTCCTCGTCAAGCCCGTTACAAGCCCCTCCGTAGAGCAGCGCCGTGCAGTCGGCGGCGCTGCAGGCCCTCTCCACATGGGCGGCGGCGACGCCGCCGCCAACTCCCTTCGATGGGTTCGCCACGCACCACCTCGAGGGCGAGTAATTCACCTCCTCGGCGTTCCTCAGCTGCCCATATCCAAGGTCAAGCGGGTACTTAGCCTGCCCATCAAAGGAAAACACCCCCCACTCCCTCTCAAAATTCCCAGGCAAGACAGTCTTCTGGTCCTCATCCACCAGGCTGAACAGATAAACATCGAGAGGGGGCGAATTGGGCCGGAGCGGCGTCCCCGCCCGGCGGAGCACGCGCCGGACCAGGCCCTGGTTGAAGGCCCGGGCGGCGGTGGCGTTCGCGCTGGCGGCGCCCCCGGTCGGCCACCCGACTTCCCCGACGACGACCGGCATCTGCCCGTAGCCAATTCTCTCCAGAGAGGCGACCAGGGTGTCGTAATTACCATCAAAGGAGTTGGAGTAGATGTTACCATTGTCTTGTACTGAGTGGGTTGACCCGGAGAAGAAGGCGTAGTCTTCGGGGAAGTCCGGGCTCTGGTAGAGACTAAGGAAGGGGTAGATGTTGACGACGAAGGGCGAGCCGCTGGAATTGAGCAAGGAGAGGAGGTCTGTCATGAGAGGTAAGAGGTCAGGCCTGAAGGAGCCCTGTGAAGGGAGAGTGCCTTGGTAGGCGTCGGCGTTGCACGGGACGACGAGCTTGATGGTGGGTGAGAGGTTTGATCTGAGGAGAGACTGTTGGAGGTTGGCTAGCGTTGGGAGGATGAAGGGCTGGTACTGGCCTTGGTAGCTGGCCAGGAATGGCTCGTTCCCCACCGCAATGTATCTGCCAGGGTAGAGAAATTTTGAGCCATTTTGGGATCCTGGGTTGTGCCCAGATGAGAGAGAGATAGAGGGTAGGGAGAGAGATGCATGGAGAGATGCATTGGAATAGAGAGAGGGATTAGAGAGAGAAATAATTTGGTAGAGATAGAGAGAGAGATGGCAGAGAGGAACAGGGAGAGGGATAGAGAGAGAGAGATGAATAGATTGATAGAGAGAGAGATGGCAGAGAGAAACAGGGAGAGGGGTAGAGAGAGAGATGAATAGATTGATAAAGAAAGAGGGCAGAGAAAGACAGGGAGAGGGATAGAGAGAGATTAATAGATTGATATAGAGAGAAACGGCAGAGAGAAACAGGGAGAGGGATAGAGAGAGAGATGAATAGATTGATAGAGAGAGAGAGATGGCAGAGAGAAACAGGGAGAGGGATAGAGATGGAGAGAGAATGAGAGAGAAATAGATTTGATA
>NC_135845.1:4637500-4887500 GCF_029677425.1 Wolffia australiana
TTAATTTAATGATATTAATGCTCCTAGTATGTTAGTCTATGCCTTTGCAGAGAGCAAGTCACAATTGAAGAAAGAAATAAAAAAGAGACAGATAGAGGAACAAATAATATATACATATAACTACTAGCTAGCGAGTGCACAACACTCAAGCCGGCAAGCGCTGCCACACATGGAGAGTTTGATGGCTTGCACACAGAGGCCCGATAAGGCACACATAGAGGCCCAAGCACACGCATGAGAGGGAACTGTTAATTATTTCAAACCATAACATTGATAAGTCCAAATTTAGGGGTATTATGTCATTGTTTTAATTCAAACTTAACCAACAATATTTATGAAAATTTCCTCTCAAATACTCTATAATTAATATAGGGCAAGGGGTAGATCCACAGAGAGAGAAAAATTTAATTTCCAAATTTTTTCTCAAGCTTGGAATGAAGGAAATGAGTTTAAAATGAGAAATTCATTTTCTGGGATTTTAATGAATTTTAAGTTAATTTATATAATTTCGTATGATTTAAATTGAAGCAGAAATATAAAGAAAACCACTAGAAATATTTTACACTAATTTTCCTAATTTTAATTAACACCATAAATTTAAAATAAATATTTTTATAAATTTCTAGAATTTATTTTACCCCAAAAACCACTAGACATATTAAAAATGAGAGTTAGAGATTTTTAAGATATTAAAATCACTAGAAATTGATTATATTGATTTTCTATGATTTTTTGGAATTTTAAATGCAGACAGTTATTATTCCTCATTTTTCTAATTTTTTTTTCTGATCTCTTTATAATTTTTAAATGCCAAAAACACAAATTACCTTCTCCGTCAATCGCTGGCGACGGAGTGCAAACGACGGCGGTGGCGGGCAGCGGCGCTGTCTTGTTTGGGCTTTTGGGTCAATGACACAAATCGGCTCCGCTAAATGGGCTAACGGGGTAGCCCAATTAGGCTTGACCCAACTAAAAAAAATATGTTTTATAACTCTGGTTCAACTCGGTTCGAATTGGGTAGGGGCGGTTCGAGGCAGTCCGGGGAGATTTGGGACTTAGCCAAAAAATTGGCAAAGTCCGGGCAGGCCGCTGTGTGCGTGCGTGACCGGCGCGCAGAAAGCGCTCCTCCGCCCTTGGCGCTGCCGTGCAGCGTACACCACCACATGGTAGCGGTGGCGATGGAAGAAAATCAAAACTTTTTAAGCCAAAACGGATTTTTTAATACAATTTTTTTGGTTATTTGGGAAGGTAAATGAAGGGGAATCTAGAGAGAGACAGGGAGATATTTTAGAGAGAGAAATAAATGGTTTTAGAGAGAGAAAAGTCAAAATGATGAGATAGAGAGAGAAAATGAAGAAATGGTGTAGAGAGTGTTTGAGATGGAATTTGAAGGTGCAAATGAAGGAGATTTTTTATGAAATTTTGACAGATGAACTAGGGATATGGATGAAGTGTTAGAGAGAGAAATAACCAATTATAGAGAGAGAAAGTTGAGAAATGAACGTTTGGAGTGAGAAAGTGATGGTTTAAAGGGAAAATGGATAAATAATGATGGGAAAATGTAGATTTGGTTCATATAAAAGCTCAGTGTAAGTCTGATGAGCCCTTAATGCTTCCTCTCAAGTCTCTATCTTTACATCTTGCCAGGATCAGGCATTTTTCAAAGCAAAGAAGAAATGGGATTAAGAGAAAACTTCAATAAACTTACATTAAGCATGTTGAACAACCTGGATCCTGAAATATGCCTTGTCCTGCTGGTCGGCCACTTTCTAGAGCACATTCAGAATGAGGGAAAATGAGGGAGAAAAAGTGTATTTATTCATAGGATAAATGACTAAAATACCCCTTTGGGTATTTTGTATTTTCTTTTATTGCCATTTTGCCTCTGTTTCTCCATGGATTGAGAGCTTCCCCTTATAATCTTCAACTTGTTTCTTTGAAAGGCTTTTGAGAGCTCAATGGGCAGGTCAGGTAGTGGCCCATCTTCCTCAGATTTCTCTTTTGAAGGTCCATAACTCCACTTGATCCTTTCAAGCCCCTTTGTAGAATCACTAAACTCCCAAAGAATTGTATCTTCTAGTTCATGTGAAATTCTGCACATTTGGAACTATAAAACACTCATCAAGAACCAAAAATAGGGGTGAATTTTGAAAAATTTTAATCCCTTGTTGTTGTTGATTTTAGCTTATACAATAAAACTTCTAAAACCTTAACTTTAGATGTATAATGATACGTAGAGGTATCATCCAAGGGAAGCTAGTAAGGAATCTAATTGATGATCTGCTTGAATAATTTGACCCTAATTAGAGTTAATTTAATCTTCAATAAAGATCAAATCACCCTAATTAGAGGAGGAATTTATAAAGGGAGGTAGAACAGATGAGAGGGATAGAAGAAATAGGGAACTCTAGATTGAATTCTTTGATCCAATGAAAAGGATCAAAGGAATCAAGTAGAGGGATTAAGAAGAATTTTATATTTTAATTTTTTCGGGGGAACTGCATATCCAAATTTACTAACTATTAGATCATAAAGGGCAATTTAATATCTCCTAGAAATTAAACTTTTTTATATAAGTTTTTCTTAATGTGCAAATGGAATAGCTAGATCAATTTCATGATCTCTCCTCTCAATCCTAGTAAGGGCTTGTACATGCCGCTCAAGCCAAGCGATTTAGAAATGCAGAACAAGTTCAAGAGGAAAAATCACAAACTTCACTAAAACATAATCCAAATTATAATAAAATTGAAATACAATAAAATAGAAAGCACCTAATAGAGTTGATCCAGGATGAAGCTCCTCTCTATCTTACAGCTGTGATAGAGCCCCCTCTAGAATGACCCTCTCCTCTTGAAATTTGGCTTTTATACTTAGGTTACATGGTAAAAATTACCATTTTACCCTCATTTGGTGACAAACTTTTATCCATCCATTTAGGCTTGACATGAATGATACAATTACACAGATAGAAAGAGGAGTTTGAGACGAGCAAATCCATAAAAACTCATCTCATTCGGGCGACAGGATCAAAATTTATTAATAAATGAAAGTTGACCAATCTAAGCTGTTGGATCAATTTCCATTTATTTAATTTAATTAATTTATACGCGCAATGTCGTGTCGTTCCCTGATTGGCTGACTGATTTGAATGTTAATAATTGGGTTCAATTTTGTAGTGCCACGTAACCCCTGTCCTGGAATTAAAAAAAAAGAAAAAAACAATAAAAAACAACAAGATACATAGCGGTTTGCACGTACCTGTACGCTATGTATAATTTAAACCAGTCAAAAGGTGCCACGTCATCTCCTGTGCATGCACTTTGCATGCACAACATGGGAGGTGAGCTTACCCCCTGGAGGCAGAATGGCTTGGAATTTTGCAATAAAGTCCATGATTACATTTGCACATGCAAACCGATGCCGCCCAAAAAATATTTACGTAGATATTCTTTTTTATTTCTCTCTCCTCCCTTTTCTCATAAAGACCATTAAAAATGATGATCAATTGCCACGTCATCTCCTGTGCATGCGCTTTGCATGCACAACACGGGAGGTGAGCTTACCTCCTGGAGATAGAATGGCTTGGAATTTTGCAATAAAGTCCATGATTACATTTGCACATGCAAACTGACGCCGCCCAAAAAATATTTACGTAGATATTCTTTTTTCTTTCTCTCTCCTCCCTTTTCTCATAAAGACCATTAAAAATGCTGATCAATTGCAATAAAACCCTTTATTTATTTTAATCATATCTTTATGCATGCACACACAACCGAGAGCTGTTTTTAAGGACATAATTGCAACAAAAATTTAAGAAACCCCCCCCCCCCACTTTAGGAATTACTCTACAACTCATATTCCCATTTTAAATATATCCTTTTCTTCTTTAAAAAATTATTTCTTCCTCGAATAAATCCCAAAAAATCCAACAAAATCCTAGAAAATTCTAAAAAATTCAGTAATTCATCCCCACACTAATTAGCATCAAAATTAAAATTTAAAACTGCCATTTTGACTTGAACAAAATTATTTCAAGCTTAAATAGATTTCAAAAAATGCATAAAATTGACAGAAAATTAGGGAAAAATAAGAAATCACTTGGAGCATTAATTACATGTAAATATATGATAACAACCCCATTTAAACTCTTTAAATGCATAAAATTGTGCTAAATTGCTTGCAATAAAGACTGAATTTAGGGTGTTATCAGGAATACTCTCTTTTTTCTGACATGAATAACGCACATCAGCGTGACATTCACTAGGAAAAGGGGAAAAAGGGGAATCTTGTGACATGGCACGCAGTGCTACGGCTCAATGTTGCACAATACTAGAATGATTAAATATACCCTTTGTCTTTTTTCTCCTACATGTACACTTGACAATTTCAAAGTCCGTGATCATGGAAGAAGAGGCGATCACACAATGATTAAAGCGTCTGATGATTGGACAACTTAAGGGAAAATGGAAAACAGAAAGCATTAATGCCTATGATAAAGATAGAGAAAAAATGATTTGATAGGATGGCTCCAAATCTGATGATGCACAGATACAATTGAGCTAAAATTTCTAGGGATGCTTTGTCTCCCCCTCCTCTTTACTTTAATATCCTTTGATTTAAAAATAAATATAGGTGTAGATGACTGTTAAAATCATCCTTAAAATTGCTTGCTACTAATGTAGGCTGATTGAAAGATGTGAGGTTTTGAGATCCATCCAGTGTGTTCTTGGTTCTCTGGATGGGTGGGAATAAGCAACAACAAAGTGGGAGAGCTTACCTATAGCTACAATTTTCTGTCACCCAGGCGGAATGTAAAGATCTATGGTAAGCATCTTTGCCTTACAATGTTCTTCTCAACACTATCGGTAGTTTTGTTCGCTTTCACTACACATCTTTTCATTCTATCACTGCCATATGTCCTCCAAATCATGTTTTAACACCTTCACATCATCGTCATACCATTAACTAACTCGTGAATTAGCATATTTGACTTGCTCTCTACCTATTCCCATCACGCTTCACGTCTATCATTATTTCATTCTCGCATTTAATCACTTGTTTCAAACTTGAATTATCACTACCTACTGAGTACTCTTCTAGACTGAATATCATTATCTCACTTAATATATCTTGTCACTTAATTTTGTATGGAGTAATTATATCTTATCATCTCAATAATCGCCATATTAAGAATATTAGATCCTAAATCAACTGTTCTATGGAGATGATTTGTACTCATCAATAGCTAAGATTACTAAGTGAGTACATGTTTATATTTTTGTTGAATAATCTAAAAATACCACCGATGAATGAAAACTCCAATTTTGGGATTATGAATTGGCTCCATTTCTTAGGAAAGGTAGCCATTAAAGATTTTATTTCTTTATTTTGGTAATTTTCTAAGAACTAATTATCTTTTTTAGAGAAGTGCAATCAGCTCCACGAGGCTGAAAGATATATGAAAAAATGGTACAATTTTCATCTTGACCACTCTTTAATCTTCCTGCTTTCTAGAGTATATCGGATCATGAATGGTAGACGATCACTTAAGCAAAATGAAAATGAAAGTGAAGGAGATAGAGGGGAGGATTCAAATAATAGGGATAATCATCCTGAAGATTTTATTATAAATGAAAATGAAGGAAATAGATGACTAAGATTTAACAAATATTCTGCTGGCTTATGATATGAGCTAATAAGTAAAATTAACGTACCTATAGAGGAGGGCTCGAATTTCAATATTGAACATCATATGATTCAATCTCTCCCTTACTTTCATGGTTTATCTCAGGAAGAGCCATAAAACCATTTGGAAGAATTTACTTTGATTTGTCAAATATTTCACTTCCGTAATGTTACTAATGAGGTTATAAAAATGCAATTATTTCCATTTTGTCTTGAAGATAAATCTAGAAGTTGGTTTACATCACTATTTGTGAATTTGAATCATGGAAGGAAATGGAAACCACATTATTAAAAAATTATTCTGTTGGAAAAAAAAATTCATATCGATGAGCAATAAGAGAATTTTGTCAAGGGTCCAAAGAAAGAAGTTGGTTTAAGTGAATGGAGATGATCTCAGCCATCCAATCTATTTAAGGAAGACAGTATAGTGAGATATGTCTCATAATATTTAATCGTCTTTCTTTTTCAGGCTTCTTGATTGGGTGTGGTGAACGAAGACAACAGAGGGAACTCTAATCAGATGAATCACAAGGACAAAGGCGACGGAGCATGATGACAAGGCCATTGGCATAGTGAGGAGGGTAAAGATGAACCCACAACGTCAATTATATTGCGGCAGTCAACCCATCATTATAGAGATCAAATGGTTATGGGGCAAAGACATCCTTTGCCACCCTGACCGTCATCCCCGTTAGTTGATCGGCAGTGTCCCGCAATTGGGACCATTAGGTGATCCAACGCTTCGTAGAAGCCATAGGATCAGGAGGGAATGGTTGAGAGAGAAGCTCTCCTAACCCTATAAATGCGATTTTCTTGGATCTAACTAAGTATCTTATCGTAGGAGCGGAAGAATGACAAGAGACCAATTCTGGTAGCCAGACAAGTGAGAGGAGAAGGGTGAAGCTTCTTCCACAGCCCCGTCTGCTTAGGACTGCTCCATAAAAAGAGAGAGGGAATCTCAGATCCGCACCAGCATGGAGAAGGAGGAACAAGAATACAAACTAATGTTTTGGGGTGGTGATCAGCGTCCCTACTCTTGTAAGTCCGAATCAGGGCAGATCTGGTACCTCCCCTTGCTCCTTCTGGTTGAGATTTAGTAGCAATCCATGATAGATTAGATGCAATTTAATACAATCGCCTATCAAGCTTGATTTTGTCGAGATTCAGTATCATGATTTTGCTAATGCATTTCATTGAGCACCTAGTATGGATTCGAGCACAGTGAGCAATTTATCTAAGCTCCTCACTGATTTTACTTTATGAAAAGTATTAGAAAATACCTATTGAATTTATTCGTCTTGCGGCCTCATAGAGGCATGCCGTGGAACGCTTTCAAGGTGTTGACGGAAACACCAGTTTTGCTGTAATTTTCTTCTATTAACAATAATAAAAAATATTTCTTAATATATTTACTCATAAAGATCATATTACCATCTGTCTAAGGTATTCATAAATATAAAAGCCTAACATACGAACTAAAATTTATCGACTTATCCTCATAATTCTTCATTTTCTTAATTTCTCCCTCTCTATCTATCTAGTCAACTAGACTATCTTAAATATTCTCCCTATTTAGTTACTTAACACTCTTATAAAACATATAATTCCTATTTTTCAAACTATCATTATTATTCTTAATATCTAATCATAAATATATATCTTATCTTCTGATTGATTCCATAGCTCAACTTACAATACCCTTAATATGTAATCATAAATATATATATTTCCTGTCTTTTACTCTTCTTCTCACCTCTTACTAAAAATACATCTAATCATCAATATATATCTTATCTTATGATTGATTACATAACTCAACTTGTACCTTTTTTCTCCTACCTTAAGTAATATATTTTCTCTGTATTACTCTTATTCTTACATTTTACTAAACTAAATACTTTTATCAACTAACTACTCAGATATTATTACCATAACACCTTATTCACTATATAACAAAACTCGTAATATCCATTATCATTATCTCTATCTCCTATTAATATTATTTTATTATTCTATCTACCTCAATAATCTTCAATACTTCTTTCATTACCTACATTAACATCACCTATAGCTATAATACAATTAATCCATTTAAAATATCTAACTTGTTTATTATCTATAGTATCTATAAAAAGATGTAAATAATTTCTTATATTCTTTCCTTCTCTAGTTCTCTCTTACATTTTTACTACTCATTACCATTAAATATTATCTTAATTCTTCAATCCTTTAGATACTACCCCTACACACTAATTACTTATCTTCCACTATGTTTATGATCTTGATTCCTATTATTATTTCTCCTTTACTATAACTCAATTATTGAGTTCACATCTAAAGACCAATCATTATGGAGACGCCCTTTCTCCGACTAAAAAATTGAGTGAGTTTTCTATTTATATCAAAATTATTTGATGTAGGCAAATCTAAATTGCAATGACACAAAAATTAAGGACATAGTTTGCCTTCATTTGTAACCCAATTCTGATTGTTCAAACCTTTCTGGATGAGTATATCCTTTAGATTAACACTATAAAACCATTTGGTTTGCTCACATATTGAACTATTTAGCTTCAAGATAAGCCCAAGAGGATTAGAATGAACAAGAAAAGAAGAAATTTATGATATAAGTCCAATATTATTTTTTGGAAGATTCCAAACTATTTTATTGAGGGGCTGATCAAATTTTGAAGAGATGTGTCCCTGAATATAAACATAAAAATAACTTATAATAAGTCATTTATCTTTTTATGGTGGAAATTTTACATTGAAATTAGAGCTTCAAATGTTCTTCAATGCGGGATCTTTTGGCCTGTGTTATTTTGAGACTCATATGATTTTTGCAAGCATTTTTGAAAATCTCAATCCATGATCAATCTATAAAAGAATGATGCCATGCCCTTAAGAACTGTATGGAGTACATCATAAGATGACGACACTGTACCATCCTCAAGCTAATGGCAAAATTGAAGCAAGTAATAGAGAGATCAGGAAGATTATATAAAAATATAATACACCAGATGGTAAAGATTGGAGTGAAATATTGCAGATGATTTGTGGGCATGTGGAACAACCTTTAAGGGACCCATCAGGATGTCCCCATATACACTGATCTTTGGAAAGGCATGTCATATTCATTTTAAATATTGAACATCGAGCTTATTGGGCAATTATAAATCTCACCATGGAATATGTAGGGAAAATTTTTATGTTGCAGCTTCAAGAATTGCAAGAGTTGACAAACGAAGCGTACAAAATTTGGTGAAGGCCTTTCATGATAGAAAACTATATAGAAGAAATTTCCCTGAAAAGAAAAAAAGACTGGAATTACAAATCTCGTTTGAAATTTTTTCCAGGGAAGCTTAGGAGCAGATGGGATGGACCATTTATTATGATCATACTATTTGATTATGAAGTTTTTTTGATTTCAGATTCAAATGATTTATAAGTAAATGGAAGTAAAACCTTGAAATATGGAAACTACAATAGATCTTCATGATAAATCAGCGGTTTACACTTGGATTTTTCATTAAAACATAGTTTATAGATTTTCTTGTAAACATTTTTTTGTTCACATTTGATTTGTTTTAAAATAGTTGGCTATTAAAAAATCTATTTGATCTTATTTACTATCTTTCTAGATATTTTTGGTTTCACAGGAGACTAGTCAGGTAGAACCGAGCATTTTAAGCACAAGGATCCAATGCAAGACAGTAAAATCAACTTAATGGGCATAAGAATCACAGTTTGACATTTCTTCTCTTACAATTTTATTTCTTGCATTAGGGACAATGCATGTTTTTAGTTAGGGGGTGAAGATTGTTAAGGATTTATAATTTATGAATCCATTCGAGTTTTGGGGTAAATTTAGTTTTTAAAAAATCAAGTATTTTTCAAATATATTCCTCCATTTAATCAAACCCCACCTTGGAAAGGTGCTCCACTTTGAGATCCAAGAAATATGAGCATATAAGTTAGGCTCTTGTAGCAAATTGAGTATACCTCTTGATGGTATGGGCTTGGATTCTAGGCCTATGAACTCCTCTTGAATGGCTAGGATATCTAGTAGCATGAGGAACAAACATGAAAATCAAAGGGTTGAAGTACTGAGTGCTGAGTGAACCACCCATCATACCACTTTTCACCAATTGAATTATTTAATGTACGGATCTCCACAAATTGGAATATTGCTTCGGTTAGAGGTTATCACTTGGTCAAGTCTTAAAGCACAAAATTGCCTTTTCTTGAGACACCTTAAGCTATCTTTGAAACATATATATGAATCCACTTCACCCTTTATCCTAGTGTACCTTAAGCCAGTTCACCCGTTATTGCTTATCCTTATGGGAATATATCTACATCATTATCCTTAAGTACTTATGATTCACTTTACTCCCAGCAAATGAGGTCAAATGCACATAAATATTTGAAAAGTGTTAGATTATGTTTACGTGGATAGAAAATTCAATTCCAAAATAAGTGATTTGAAGTATTCACCATATGGTCAAACTGAGTAGCCTTTTAACATAATGAGGGCTTGAACATGTTTGACCAAATGGCTTTGGGGAACATAAGAAGAAGACTTTGGGGCCCAAGTTGAAGTAGGTCAAGCAACGTCGCTCCATGGGAGACTTTGATGGTCAAGAACGACATAGCCTCACCGATGTTTTCATTTTTTGAATTATTGTTCAACCCTATTTTCAAGTGATCTGCGTGGGGGGCGTTCAAATAAACACAGTTAGGGGACACATTTCATCGGGATGGATACCCCCCCAGAAGCATTAATTACTAGCCTAAGCTATCGAAAAAAACAACTGTCTTCCATTTCCTCTACCTTATTTCCTAGTCAGAAAAATCCTAGGTTACATAACATAGAAAAATATAATATAGCTAAAGAACGTAATTCACCTCCCACTCTTAGATTATTCCCTAGATACTTAAACTAACAAATCTAAAAGAATTAGCATTCAAATTCCTAAACATAAATAAATTATGAAACATATAATCTGAAGAAATTGGTGGCTTAGGAGTAGAATGATGATTACATTTAAATTCTAAGCTCCATGATAGAGGCTATATTTATATATCTCATTAAACCTCAGATTTTACACTCATCATTTTCTGTAGAACCCCCTCATTATTGATTTGATGAATTAAACATAAAAATTCCATTCTAAAATTATAAAATTATGACATAGATAATTTTTTTACTCTAATTATGTACAGGATAAAAATACAAAGTTGGCCTATTTTCACAGGGACTAATTATTTCTATACTTTCACATGATGCTTGAATATAAATTTACATTCATAAACTAGTATTTAAAATGAAAATTCCAACAGATTCATAAGAACATTAATTTGATAATGAAAAAAAACTGAAATGATAACTGATCTCTTACTTTAACCTTTATTTTATTTTTGGTAATTTTTCTTAGTGAATGATGAAAATAAGACTATATGGCCAAGTTTCAATTTATTATGCATCTAAACTCCATAATTATAGAGATAAAGAAATTAGAAGAATTGCAGAATACTAAAGAAGATAATTGGATATCTGAAAAACTTTACTTATTTTTGTAACACCAAAGAAGGGGATTAGTTTTTGGTAGATATTTTGCAGACCTTAAAACCCTTAAATTATAGTGTAGGCATCTATGTCTTTATACAGAGTGGAGGCGTTTATCATACACAGAATAAATCTTATCAAGATTGATCTAATGGTATTTCTACTCAGTTACACACTATCTGAGCCAAGATAGAGTCCATAGATTGTAGAGCTAGGTCATGTCTTTGTGGTTCTAGGTTCTGTGTTAACTCATTAGTCTTCATAAATGATGTGAAATTTACCTCCTCTTAACATGTATTCTAGAGTGACCAGTTCATCGCTGCCATTGAACATTGTTAACCCTAATGAGGTTTCTTATACCTAAGGTAATATGTTTCAATGTATTCAAATTCAAGTAATACTAGTTCATATATCTCTTTAAATTTTTTGTCTCTTCGGTGTTTACTGTGTTCTTCTTCACCTTCAGGTGAACAAAGATGCTAAGTCTAGTTCACCAAAATAATTTTTATGTTAATAAAATATATTCAGAACCATCAGATAGAACATGCAAGCAGAGAATAGTTTAATTTGATATCCATCATATCAGACCTTCTATAGTAGTGTTCACGAATCCAATACTTGAAAAGGTTAAATGGCCAATGCATAATGATTCACAATTACAAAAATCCAAAATTAAATGTTAAATAACCATATTTTAAATCCGAGGTTTATAAGAAGGGATATTTCTCATCGGACTATAAGCTTCTCCATTATTCAGAATCTTTTAGTTATTTAAGGTAGGTTACCTTCTATGACAGTACACCAAAATTTGAAGCCTATAGAATTTTATTATGAAAATTAATATTCACAGAACAGTGGTGTATATTTATTGGTCAAGATAAATAAAAAATATATTTAACTGACTCAATGTTTAAATTAGTTTCAAAAAATAAAATGTTGAGGATTTCATTTTCTATTTAAAAAATATTAGATTTCTGATTAGAATTTAAAGAGATAAGATGGAGGTAGTTTTAGAATTTTGATGAAATTTTAGAATTTAGATTCAGATATTATATCCTTTGCTCTATTCTGATGAATGATCAGATAATAATACAGTTTTAGAACCTGATTCAGATATATTCAAGAGGCATATCATATATGAATATTCTCCTTAAGAAATAAAACTGGTTGAGTTGATGATTTTCAGATGATTTGTCTTTGGCTATCCTTACTGATGGATCTGAAGTCCCAAAATGAAGTTAACAAAAGGTAAAGAAAACACGTAAATTTCAGATACCTCATCCATGATCTAAGCTAGGGTTTTGGTGCTGCCGAGATACTGTGGTCACATGCATTCCACGGGTATAATCAGATTTACAAAAATCTAATGCCCTCAAGATTGAATATGAGGAATCACATAAAACGGAGGAATATAAAAACATTAGAGCTTTTAGAACATATGAACTGATCCATGATTATTATTTCATTGGTCTTATTAACTTCATAAGAATAATAAAAGAGATGTAGGAGTATTAATGTCAAAAAATTAGTCCCCCATCCTTACTGATGTCATTTTTTGGGGCCATTCATTTATCACTCACTAATATAATGATTTATTTCCTTTAAATTTAAGGAGAAATGCGATGTTTTCTATATAACAACCCAACAAAGTTGATATGTCATCTGATAAAAATACTCTTTTTACAAGTAAACACTGATATGGATGTGGCCCGAGTTTCTTCCAATGTGAAACAGTCACCGGGCATACATTAGGAACTTTTCCCACTCCGTCGAACCCTTCCACTCATATTTTAGGGTTCTATCCTGGTATCGTCATAATATACATCTGATATGGACATTCCCTTATGCTCTTTTAGGGGGACCACTTTAGGCAAGCCCATGGCTTCTTGGTTTTTGCTAGTGTTAATCTTAAAAATTGAAATACTAAACCTATATTTAAAATTAAGAAAACTAGGTAAATAAACAAACAAATGAACATTCATTTTTCTACAAAGAGGTTTAGCAAGCTATCCATTAAGTTCAGAACTTAATATATGAGAAATTTATATCAAATAATCAGGGTATATTTTTTCAACATTTTTTCCATAAAGTAATATATTAATGACTGAATATGAATATTATAAGGTTATAAGGGATTAGATAGTAATCTAGAAATTGTTATATTATCTGTACAAAGGTAGTGCACATAATCCCATGATACGACTCCTTGTCATAAATATTGATATTACCTTATGAATTAAATTACACTCTTGTTAGGTTATTCGATAATTCTGTTAATAAAAGAGGATGAGGTTATATGAGATTTAAATAGTAATCTAGAAATTATTATATTTCTTATATGAAGGTAATGCACATAATCCCATGACATGAGTCCCATGCACATAAATATTGATGTTACCTTAATAATTAAATTACATTCCTGTCAGGTTATTTAATAATTCTACTAATGAAAACAATGAAATTATAATGTACATATTATTATAATCAAACATTCAAAGGGATATTTTACCATGAATATCTCAATAAAAGAAAATGATAACTGGAAGCTTCCATAATGTGGTTTAGATTCAAGATCCCAGAAAAGTGTTTTATGATAATTATTTGTATCTTATATCTTTTGGATGGAATACTTGTTTGGATGAGAAAGTGTATATTACAAATCAAGTATACATAAAAAATGAGAACTAATGATGAAACATGGTGCTATATGTAATAGTCTAATTGGAAAGTAATGAGGTTTATATACGCAATCACATTGAATAATTTATCTAAATCGAGATTATTAGTTTATCCTCCAGCTTTAATATATTATTGAAGTTTACAAAACAAATGGTGCCTCAAAATTTTATTTACTTTCAATATTTTCTGTATCATGCCCTAAAAGAAAGTAATGAAACACTGCATAGTGGACTCATATTTTAAATGTTAAAAGTTAGTCAAAAACTGGCTTATTTTCCTAAATAAATAGGAACTTAATATATATATATATATATATATATATATATATATATATATATATATATATATATACACGTGTGATCCCTCATTTGGCATATAACGTACATGCAACAAGGTTCTACTTAAAAAAGTTAAATTCATGCATCACTCTTTTAAACATTTTTAGTTATATGAATAAATTTTTAAATTTTATTTTAAAATTTAGATATTACTATTTATACTTACTTACTATATGTATTTGATATCATAAACAAATATGATAATTTTCATGTATATTTTAAATATCTGAGTGTTGAATTAATCTGTTGGATGGAGGTTACTCCAGTAGTATGTGTTATTAAAGAAGAGAAAAAATCTATTGTTTAGCTTAATCATTTTTTTTACACTGATTTTTGGCGTTAGTCTGTGTTGTAGCTTGTTCAAATCAAATTATTGGAATTATTAATATCGGTTAATCATTGCCCATATGGCGTGTATTTGAACTATGTTATGGTAGTTGGATATTTTGTACACATGCAAAAAAAAATCTAAAAAAATAGACTTCAATATCCTATGATTAAATGACGCATGAGCTGGAAAATCAGATAGCAATAATATAATGAATATGAGAAAAGATTAAATTCATACTACTAAAAAATAACAGAATTGTTTTTTATGATATTTTAAATGTCAGAACATCGATGATAATATGTTTTGTCCAGTGTTTGTGCCATGTGGCTATGATGGCGCACGACATCAAAAGTCGTCACCGATGTCATCCGTGCGGGGCGCCCTTGATGTTGAAGACCGGGTGAAGCTGCTCAGTTATCCTTTTCGTTTTCTCGTCTCTCTCTCTCTCTCTCTCTCGTGTTTTTGTCTTTTTCCATTCTCGTCGGTCCTGTTTTCATCGTATTTTGTCGCATTCGCGACATCTTTCGTCCGTCCGTCGTTTGCCATCGAAGGGGATGGACTTCTCTCTAACCCCTCAACCCTTGCCTCTCCCCTTTTCCTCTTCTGATTTCCCTTTGATTTCCCCTTTATCTCCTTGTTTTCTTCTTTGTTTGTAAAGGGGAGCCATTTATAAGGCTTCCCCGAATGGACCATGTAAGGCCCACTTAGGGGCCCATCCCCCCCCCTATATAAAGGAGGAGACGGGCGCCCTAAGAGTTAGACCAGTAATTTCATAGACGCATTTCATCGAACAGGTTGCTGGTCTCCTTCCTCGTTTGAGAAGAAAAGAAAGAGAAGGAAGAAGAAGAATGGAGCAGGAAGGGAAGGGAGAGGGCTCTGCCACGACACCGCCAGACGTCGCTGCCCTCGCACGAGGCCGCGGGTCCGCCAGCCCCTGCCGCGCCATTCCTCGCGCGCCGACACCGCGTGCGTGCGCGACGCCGCCAGTCCGCCGCCGTCGACGCGCCCCTCGGCCACGCGCCACCGCCGCAGCCCGCGCACGAGGCCGCGATCCCGCCAGCCTCCGCCGTGCTGCCCCTTTGCGCACCTAGCCGCCGCCGCCTTCGCCTACTAGCGCGCCCGTGCCTGCCGCTCGCGCGCGCTGACGCCGCGAAGGCCGCAGTCGCCGCTCGTCGGCTCTTCACGCCGACGGCCCTCCACTCACCCGGTGCGACCGCGTCGACCATCGCCGTTCGCTCGCCAGCCGACGAACCCAACGGGATCGGTTGCCCGACCGACCCGAGCGGTCTAGCCGACTGAGCCGATTGGCCAGTCGACCGTCCGGTTCAACGATCCGATCCGACCCGGCCAGGCCGCATCGACCAGCCGGGCCGACGACCACTGTCTGACCAAGTGGGCCTTTCGATCTTCCCGACCGATCCAACCCAGTTGAGCGACCCGACCGACCGATCCGGCCGTAGGACCCGACCAGGTCATATCGGACTAGCCGACCGGTTGACTTGTCTGCTCTGAGGATTGCCTCGTCCGTTCCGGCCTGGGGATTTTGGTCGATCGTTCGTGGAGCCGATGCACTGCCGAACTGTTCATCCTCCTCTACGTCCGACCTTTACGAGATGCTCCGGCACCATCCGCTGCACGTCGAGCCGCCGTGTCTACTCTGGCGTCCCTCTACCCCACCCGCTCCAAATCGCCACCGACGAAGACGAGGTCCTGCACTACGAGCGAACATCGACGAGGTACGCCGTCCTCTCCTGATGCTCATTTAATTATTCTCTTGTAGTATACTTTCGTTTCAATTCCTTCGCGCTCGAGCTAGGTAGGTGAGAGAGATCAAACGAGAGAAAATTACGTCTTTGAGTATCTTACCAGTACGGATGAGTACGTCCGTTACGTGCGAGCCCTACGGATTGATTCCGTTCGGTCATCGACGTCCTCGTCGCTCTGACGAGGTTCGAGAGGCCATTGCCGTCGCTCGGCGACTCCCGTCCAAGCTTGGAGCTCGGCACCTCCCTCGAGTCGGAGCCTGCATGTATGAAACGTAGGGCATTCATCAGTCCGTAGTACATACCCGTTAGGGTAACTGTCGGACGATGATACTGCCGTAACCCGATACTTATCCCTTATCGGCACCGAACAATCATATTCGGTGTCGACCGGATGACGTCCTAGACGACGTCCGACATCCAGCTAGTTTTTGGTTCTAGCTAAACAATATAATTTTCAGGTACTATAAACATTTAAGATAGTTTTTAGAAATAGGCGTACATAGCTGAGAGGCAATCTAGTATAGATCATTTCGGCTTCCAACGAATGAACTAGTTTGGAAACTGCCTCATGACAGAGTATCTTACAGAAATATGTTAAGTTGGTGCTGGAACAATGCAATACAATCTTATTAGATAGTTTTCTCCATTAATTTCATAACAGTTATGAGTTGTTTATATGGTTCGCGCAGAAACATTCATTTGAGGATATGATAATTTTTTTATCAGTTGTTTATCTTCATCAATATTTCCAGATTGTTTACATTGTAAGAATAAGTTATAAATTGAGAAAATTTTCTGTTATAAATGTAAAAAGTATAACAGTGGAATATCATTTATATAGATGTTGTAGTTACTATATATTTATATTTATGTATTTATATTTTTTATGTAGTTTTATGATTTTTTATAGCTAAATTTTGAGAGAATTAAGGGTAATTCTGTGGACACCCAAGAGGAGTTCGATAGAATGCCCAACAGAGATTAAAGTCAGAGGTGTTTTTGTTTATATTTAAATATATCTAATATGTTTATAAGTTTTTTATAAGGTAAATCAAAAGTAACTTATGTCAATGATGAGTATTTCTCAAAAATGCCAAAACAAAGCCCCAAAGCTATAACATGATGAAATCAATCTAAGCATATAATGTTTACTGAAGGTATGAGAAAAAAACATGAATATGGACTTAAGATCTACCCCGGAGTGTTCAAGAACTCACCTAAATCACCATGATTCAGACGATCAGATATTGGGGGTTCTGATCGCCGTCCCTTGACCTTGGTGTGCTTATCCTCACACCTCCCTCCATGCTGACGCAGATTCAATGAGTTCCAGCCCTCTATAGGCGCCGTTATGGGCAATTGGAGCCTTCAAGGAGGTGTTAAGTCCCTCCCTGAGATCATCTCGCCTTTAGGGAGGTCTTATGACATTTCATTGGGGGCTGGTTCTAGGGATCCTCCCAGGCCGTCAGATTGCCTGATGCAGTCCCCCCTCGATCGCAAACTATTGCCTGATCGTCATAGACAATGGCTAGGGGTAAAGATGGATGGATCTGTCTCTAGTCGTCTGATCTCCTTAAGAGTGAGATCAATAACTAATATCAAATTATGACCGTGTTCCACTCTTCAGTGGTGCACCCACCACACCACATCAACCTGCTGCATCAGCATGCCACATCATCAATAGCCCTTTGTGATCCATCATTTTTGGGGCCCAGTCATCCTGATCACCCATCATGGCTAATTAGAGGGCCTGAAAACTAAAGAAAACATAAGCAATAATAAGAAACAGATCTCACCATTCGATCTTCTTTAAGCAGACCAGACAGCTAATATCATATCTGTTTACTTAAAAACATCCCAAAATGATATGGACTTTGGGCTGGGTTGGCTAGATGCCCGGTCTTGATTTCTTTTTAAATTTCATAAGATTGCGGCAATTGGACTGAGATCCATGCTGCTGCTTGTTGTCCTAGCCCGATGGGAAGATGAAAGGACCATTGGGATTTAATTCCGTATTGGAAAAGTTAAAACACGAAATGCTATAAAAATTCTGGCTGATAGTATAGTTTGAGACAACTGAATGCTTACCATGTGACATGCATGATTCCTCGTGGACACCTTGTGGGCTCCTCATGACTCCTTGGTGGGCCCCTTTGTGGTTCGCCCACATGTGGCTGGCTTGGTGCTGGTGTACCTTGGCTCAGCCCTAGATGCCCACCCAAGTCACTTTTTGGCTCTTTTTATATATATGTATATCTGTTGTTCCTCTCACTTTCTCCCTTTTATTTCCTTCTTCAACTTTCACTTATTCCCTGAAAAAAATATAGACTGAAAGAGACTTAATCTCATTAAAATTGACAATGTTTTAAAATAATTTTTTCCAATGAAATAATTTGACTTGTAAAATATGTAAAAATTAGATTCAAATGCATTTCTTATCATTTTCTCCATTTAGTGCATGAAATTAATATCTGTGTATAGTTGAAGATAGTACACACGAAGATAATACACATGAAATGACTTAAAAAAATGTACCATTATGTGGCATATTTTGGGTTTATCAAATATAGCAATTATGAGAGATACATAAAAGATGAAGATGGTCAAACATACATAAGTAAATACAACGGAGTAAACTTAAAATTAGATCAATTCTGAATCAAAACATGATGTGTTATAAAAGTCAGCAAAATAGATAGCAGAAAATATTTATGTTCTGACATGATTAACTTTCATATGTATCTTCCCTCAGCCATAAAGTTCAATGTTTTTGTTTTCCTATAATGTCCATAATTAAATAATCCTAATATGCCAGTGATCTTTCCCCTTCTTTTACATGTAGTAACTTATAGGATTGGAAGATCCATCGAGAAAAACATCCACTCTTCTTGTTTTGTTGGTTTATGTCCATTTCTTACAAGAAGCAAATAGTCTATGGAGAATAACTACTTGCTGGTGTACTTCGGTGCAGGTCCCAGACAGCAGGTGGATGTGTGTGAGAGACTTCAGCCTAATTGATCGACGACAACAGAAAATAATCTAGAGGATTGTGTGGTATCTTATGGTTACAATTTGAGAAAAATGAACAAGGGAAGAATAGAAGAAGATAAAAGATGAAGGCTCTCTTTGGCATAGTAGAACTTGAAAGGGGCATGCCTTAGTGATGAAATCATACATGGACTTGGATTTGAGTTTCGCCAAGTCGCTCGAGACTGAGATAAGGTCAAGTGAGGATAACTTGTTGAATTCCAAGAGGCTGGCAGTACTGAGATAGCATGCTCAGCCTAAATCCTAACTTTCATATTATTGGACGCAAGTGGGTTTATTGATTAAAGTATAAATACACTGGTGAAATCGACATTATAAAGCCCAATTAGTAGCAAAATGATATAATCAGTAAGAAGGATTGAATTTTAGTGAGACTTTTAGCCCATCCATCAAACACACTACGCTTTGCCTAATTTTGTTAGCAATAGTTAGAAAATATATCAACTAGATGTATCTAACTCTTTTGTTCATGGTGACTTACATGAAACCACTTTCACGGAACATCCACCTTGATTCACTGATAAAAGGTCCATTATCATGTATGTTAATATAAGAAATCTCTCTATGGACTTAAATGATCTCCACGAGTCTGGTTCACAAAGCTCACTTCCCATCTGCTGCACTTTGTATTCAATGGGTCAAAACAAATAGCTCTTTATACTTTAAACTATCACATGACCCCTCTTTCATTTTCATCAACGTACATAAGAATTTATTATAAGTCCAATCACTTGGGGGGTGTTGATAACATGATAAATGCATGGTGATTTGCATACATCTTATATCATTTTAGTATTATTAACTGGGAATTTATCATGTTATTATTTGAATTAAATGAATATTTGTCCATTAGTTATAAATTTCAGTTTCTGCACATTGGGTTATTTCTAACTAGCCTTCTTGACTTTTATGAAGTCAAGTAGTTGATTACTGATGAGTATTTTCTAGTTTCAAATGTGCAGAAATTTACAGGAATAAGAAGATACAATTCTTAAGGAATTGGAGAATTTTGGGGAGCTTAGTGATTCTACTAAGGGGCTTGAAAGGATCAAGTGGTGTTGTGGACCTTCAAAAGAGAAATCTTAGGGATATGGGCCACTACATGACCTGACCAATGGGCTCTCAAAAGCCTTAAAAAGAAAGAAGCTGAAGGTCACAAGAGGAAGCTCTTAACCCATGAAATGTTCTTCCTATGTATTAATATTATTTTCTCCCTCATTTACCTTAATTTTGGATGTGCTTTAGCAAGTGGCAGGCAAGAAGGATAATACATTTTCAGAATCCAAATTGTTCAACCTGCTTGATGTAATTTTGTTCATGTTTTCATTCAATCTCTTCTCTTGTTTGCCTTGAAAAAATCTGATCCTGGGAAATTTAAGGATCCAGACTTTAGAAGAAACATTAAGGGCTTACCAGACGTGGCTTTAGGTTTTTTAAAACTTAGGTTTCCATTTTCCCATCATTATCTATCCATTTGCTCTTTGAATCCATCACTTTCTCACTCTAAATATTTGTTTTCCCTACTTTCTCTCTCCAAAATTGACTATTTCTCTTTCTAGACCTTCATCCATATCCCTAATTTTTCCCCTCAAAATAACATAAAACCTCTCCAACATTTTCACCTTCAAATTCCATCTCAAATTCCTTTTACACCATTTCTTCATTTTATATTTCTATCTCCTCATTTCAACATTTTCTCTCTCTATATTAGTTGTTTTCTCCCTCTAAAGTTTTTCACTATCTCTCTCTAGATCCTCTATTATTCCTCAGTTCAAATCCCAAAAATTAAAGTTAAAAAATCAGTTTCTACCTCTTAAAATAGTTGAGTTTCCCCATTACTGCTGCTGCTGTGCGGTGGCGTGCCTTGCACAATAGCACTAGGGGTAGTGGGAGCGCTCTCTGCCTCCATTCGCGCTCACGCACACCGGTGCGATCACTGGACAGAGGAGTGACCCTTTGGGACATAGCCAAAATTTTGGCTCAGTCCAGGAGGGACCCGAAGCAGTTTGAACTGGGTTAAACCAGACCGAACAGGTCGAATCCCATTTTTAAGTTAATTAGTATTTTTTAGTGTTTTAAAAGTCTTGGAAAAATAAAAAAGAATCGCTAAATATATGATTATTGTATTTGTTATTTCTAGTGGTTTTTGATGTAAAATTTCTAAAAATATTTATTTTTGATTTAGTGTTAATTAAAATTAGCAAAATTAGTATACAATATTCTTAGTGTTTTTTCTTCGTATTTGTACTTTAAGTTAAATCATAAATAATTATAAAAAAATTACTAAAATCCATAAAAAATTCTAGAAAACACATTTCTGATTTTTAAACTCATTTCCTTTATTTCGAGCTTGAGAAAATTAAATTGCTGCCTCTCTATGGATATACCCGTTACTTGTCCTTTATTAGTTATAGAGTACTTAAGTGTAAATTTTCATAATTGGTGTTGGCTAAGTCTGAGTTAAGGCAATGACTATAAACCCCTAAATTTGGACTTAATCAGGAATCACAAATCTTGTACTAAATTCAGGTTCAGAATTTGCCATTAAGGGTTGTGGATCTGCTCACTTGTTATAGGGATTGAGTTTGTTAAACAAAATGACGGGTACGACTTGTCTCAATATAAATATATTGTTTCCATTTGAAAGAAATCCAATAAGGAAAGTTATAAACCTAAAGCTACTCTTTGTATCCTCTAAAACTCAGTTTCTGCTTCACTCTTTAATTGATGGTACACTCTACGAACAAATTTTTAGTGCCCTTCAATATCTTACTCTTGCACGACTAGAGATAGCCTTTGCAGTAAATAAAGCATGCCATTAGATGCCGCTCACAATCACATAGGAACTAGCAAACTTAGACACATTTACTTCAATATCTCAAAGGGAGCATCATATATGGAATACTCATTCATATAAATTCAAGTTTAACTATAAATGCTTTTAGTGATGCAGATTGGATATGAGATAGCATTGACATACAATCAACATGTGTTTTTCATGTATACATATAGCGATAATCTTATTTCCTTGAAACCCAAGAAGAAGCCCATAGTTGCAAGATCAAACAAAGAGGCACAATATAAAGCATTTTGAAATTGTGCATCAGAAGTTATTTGGGTGAAATATCTTCTAAATCAGATAAAAGTCAAAACTGGGCAGTCTCTGATACTTTGGTGTGACAAAAATGGAGCAAAACACCTTGCGGCTAATCCAATACTTCATGACAAAACTAAACACATTGAGATTGAATTCCATTTTGTTCGAGAGCAAGTGCCATCAAAGACCATTCAAGTTGAATTCGTAGGAAGTGAATATTATCTTTAAGAAATTGATTTTACTAGATCAGGTTCAAGCTCAATGTTCTCAAGCCATTGTTGCCTTTCACTATGGGTGAAGAGGAGCCAATATATTGTGACTAACAGATATGCAACCCCATGGACCAAAAGGATTTCTACAAAAGAGTAGCTAGTAAAATGGAACACATAGCCCATATACTATGCGAAATTAGGGGTCAGGATTCAATATATGATTAAATGTTGATACGATTAACTTTATCTAGGAGTTTTTTTGATTAGCAAAAATGCAGTGCCGAGTACAGCCATCACAAGCATTGTGCTCATAGACCAATCTAGACGTGCCCTAAAGAATACCTGGGGGGTTCTATATATCTAAAGTTAAATGTTTAGAGGTGTTTATGGGCGCGGAGTGAGCATAAATATCTCAACTACACACATACCCCATTTGCCCACGCCCATGAAAAAAAGGAAATAATATAATAGTGATACTTCTACATTTCATAGTAGATACCTCATGTGCCAACAGGTCGTTTGTGTCCCCCCAAGTTGGCAATGTGGACCAAGTATTATGTTTGCGCTCATCAGGTATCATATTAGAGCTCCGCGAAGGATACAATGCCTAGGTAGGACACATGGAATTCTTGTTTGTAGCGTTCCACGCAATACGCCACTCACCGTCGGGCATGATAACATGCATTTTTTAGTACCTTATATGATCATATTTACACGTTTATCTGCATTAAATTACTCACACTTGCATGTTATTAAACTTGCAATGAATAAATCTATTTTTGGAAGGAATTTCTGAAATTTATGCATTTTGGGATTTTTCTAATAATATATTCTAAAAGAATATAATTTTGTGACATGATCTAATTTTTATGGAATTTTTAGACATTAAAGTTGGAAAGATATGATTTTTCTGATTCAAAATATATATTTATATGTATTTTTTGGATGCTTATTCTATTTTATATGAATTTGAAAAGGTTTTTTAGTTTTTTTTTTAAATTTGTGCCACCACGCGTCGCCGTTTGATTTGTCAAACGGTGATGAACCAGGGTTTCTATGATAATTGGTGCCAGCCAATCATTAGTTGAGTTAATTATTGGCGTCAGACAATCATTAACTAAGCAATCATCTCTTCGCAATTCGCAAAGCGATGATTGCTGTCATTATAAAATCATAATCTTAACTTAGTAGGCACAGGGGTGACGTGGCATGATCGCGTCCACATGATTAAAACAAAAAAGACGGAAGAAAATATGAAGAAATGAGAGAGAGAGGATGATGTGGCGCACGTTGATGCGCCACCACATCAGCCTCGAAAAGTAACTCATTTTTTTAAAAGCTTTTTTTCTCTTTCTTTCTCTCTTTCTTTGTTCTTTTCTTGTCTCCCTAGGAGCACGCATGCAGAAAAAGATAAACACATGTGGAAGACCAAAAATGTGGAATATAAGGCGATTTGACTTCTTATCGGGCATGGAAAAGGAGGACGCTGATGAGGATAGAGAAAAATCAAGGGCTAGGATTGCTCCACCTTCAAACGGCCATAACTTTTGATTGACAACTCCAATTGAGCTGAAATTTTCAGCATTGCTTCGTCTTCCCTCATCTTTCTATCTATATCCTCTGATATAAATAGAGGCCTGGATCATTATGAAATTCATCTTGAACTTGCTTCCTACTTTTGTGGACTGATTGAAAGATAGTGAGTTTTGAGATCCATCAAGAGTGTTCTAGGTGACCTGGGTGTGTGGGGAGATGCATTGGAGAAGAGGGGGAGCTTATCGGCACTTGTAAATCACCATGATCCTGGGGGAACGTAAGGATCTAAGGTAAGTATCTTCGCCTCACATTAGCTTTTTCTCGACGCCATAGTTAATGTCATTATGGTTTATCATCATTCGTGCACTCACATTTTACTCTCTTTTCTTGTCTCTTTACCTCGCCACTGTACCATTCCAAATCCAATCACTATCATCATTCATAGCATCGTCCATCATCATGTCCGTCAGGTGCACCTACTTTTTGTATTTTAAGTTAAATTACCTTATAACTTACCTATTTTTAATCGATATCACTAGCTCACGTCCTCGTATCTTGTTTTCGTCGATCCTCTCATTGATCATGACGAGTATAAAAAAGTAATTCCGTAATCATCGTTCCTTGTAGGATTCGTACTCATCACTAGCTATGTATTTTTAAGTACGGTTAACCCTAAAATTGAGATTATCAGGGCACAGGAGTCTGGCATGTGCGGAGAGCTGGAAAGCCGAATCTCTCCATATGATCACTCGCTCAAGCCTCGGGGGGGGGGGGGTCCTACCAAGTAATATAGAGAGAATGGATGTCAGAGCGTATCACATAATTGGTGATGGCATCTGCCATTTGATTCCCCTCTTTGCATCTAGTGGCAAATGCTGGTGAGGCACATGCAATAGTGATAACATGATAAATGCATGTATATTTTCATACATTTTAGATGTTATTGGTATTATTAATTTAGAATTTTTCATGATATTACTTAAATTAACTAACTATTTATGAACTAGCTATAAATTCTACTTTTTGCACATTATGGTTATTTTTTACTAAACTCCTTGACTTGTTTTAAACCAAGCAATTGTAGTACTGATGAGTATTCTATAGCTTCACTTGTGCAAAAATTTACAGGAATGAGAAGATGATAAGTCTTAAAGAGTTGGAGAAATTTTGGGAGCTTAGTGATTCTACAAAGGGGCTTGAGAGGATCAAGTGGAGTTGTGGATCTTCAAAAGAGAAATCTGAGGAAGATGGGCAACTACCTGACATGACCATTGGGCTAACAAAAGCCTTATAATGAAAAAAGCTAAAGATTACAAGGGGAAGTTTTCAACCAATGGAGGAAAGGCAAACTAGCAAGAAAAGAGGATAGAAAATGCCCAAAGGAGTATTTGAGTAATTTTCCCAATATATAAATATATTTTTCTCCCTCATTTTCCCTCATTCTGGATGTGCTCTAGCAAGTGGCTGGCCATCAAGACATGAAACCCTCGGCCTGCACTCTAGAGACATTTCTAGGACCATGAGCCTACACGTAGCATATCAACTAAGAACTCAAAGTCTGATTCTATGATGATACTCTGAAGGTTTTGCTCCTAACAGTAGAGCAAGCCATAACATATTGCGATAACCTTGGCTGATGTTGATAACAAGAAAACAAGCATGATAACTGACATTTATTAACATATATTAGAGGATAATTAGGCTTCTTTTGGACAAGTGTCAGGAATTTTCATTATATTACCGAACTAGCCAGGTATAAGGAACAATCATGCTTGGCATTAAAATGACTGTATTATGAAGATCTATGAACATAGTCTTGTAATAAATCTGAAAACTTTGCCATCATGAGGGTCATCGATTGGAAAAGGAACTCAAAATTAATTAGTCCTAGATAAGTTAAAAATTTTAATGTGCTAGATATTATTTTGTCTCATTTTTTGTTTTATGCAAAAAGGGAGTCTATGTCCACGGGACCAGCATGGCAAGTTTTTAGGCATAGTGCACACACGGAGCACCAAAGAATCGTCAGCAGGGCATACAAATGGAACATAAGCGTGCACCAATAGTTGCGTGAGAGAGATGCAAGGGGGGAGCACGGATGCACTTACTTAAACACCTATTGCTGACTTCAAATTTAAACAGGCATTTGATGTGAAATTAGCCCATATGGAGTAAAACCCTCAGTGCATATGAGCACAATGCGACGTTCTGTTGTTGTTTTTTGTTTTGTGCAGGGAAATCGAACGAATGAGAGGATGGCCTAGTCCTAGAAGCCAGACTCAGTTTTGAGTGAATCTAACGGCTGAGAACATGCGGAAGAGAACTAAACGGCTAGGGAGGAAAGAAAAGAAGTGATAAAGTCGAAGAGGAGCGGGATATGAGGTCTGGGGGGGAGACGACCGAAAGGAGCATAAGAGGAACTTTCAATTTTTTTTGAAGTTCTTTTTGGGTGGGTAAAAAGAAAAGACAGGAACGAAGGGAGAGATCAAGTGTTTTTAGAGGGGTTACATTTTCTTCTTCGTTGTGAACTCCTTCCCCTGTTTGAATCTATATTCATGTTTTTTTTTTCAACTCGCCAAGCTCCAGGCAGTATGTATGGAGTCATGAGACGAGATTGAGCTAGGGAGCATCACTGAGCAAGGAGGTGAACCTTAAGACACTTGAGTTACCTGTTATCCTCTTCCATTCTATATTTTGCTCTCTTACAGTAGTGTGAATATTTAACTGTGCTTCCTTACTAAACTATTAATCCCTCAGCATCCGAATTAGGAGTTCATTCATATGATTTTGTCATAGTAGGTAACAGTGACAATTGGATCATCAGCTTATCTATCACATAGCCAAGTCAACCTATTGAATTCATAGAAGACGTGCATTATCAATCAACCTAAGTAAAAACCCCTCAATGGTTCGACATCTTACTCACCATCTAAATTATTATTAATCTAAATGAGATGATGAGAATTTTATTCCATAACAACGACCAGGGTAACAACTTGAAATTCAACTTATTAGAAATGTTAGTCTGAACTCCATAGCAATATGAGAAACCAAAAATAATACTACGTAAGTGGTCTTGAAGGACACCACCTCCACTAGCCGGCCCTTGGTTTCCTTTGGTCGCATCATCCATGTTGAGCTTGAAAGAACCCATTGGCGGTGGGTGCCAATATAAAAATCAGTAGCCCTGTGGTGATGCGGGTAAAAGCGATCAGGATGCCAGAGGTATGGAGTGCATCACAAGTATTTAGTGAGCATCAACTGATAGATGGTACAAAGCAATGGGTTCACTATCACCATTAATGCGGCTCATGACATGTTGTGCGCGCATGGTGGACCCTACAAAACAAGAAGAGTTTTACCCTTCCATATCTCCCATAGAAAGTATGGTATGGTAATGTGTAGATAAGGACTAAGCTTAGAACATGTTGATGAGATAAAGATCTTGTCACAACACTATAGAAGTGTTAGTGTAGTATGGTAATGGAAAATCAGACGCAAGTGATGAGTAAGTTGGCTTCAACATTTCGTAGCAATGTCGCTATGAAAGAAGATGTGTTCCATAGTCTCAACTTGAGGAGATACAGGGAAACAATGACCGTGCAAACTAATGGAGTGACCAATATGGGTCATCCAATCATCAGTAGGTAGGCCATGGTGCATGAATCTCCAAAGGAAGAATAAGAGGTGGGTGATAATAGCTTATTGCAAAATGCGTCGACCCCAATCTGCGTAGGAAATCTCTCTCAAAAGTTATTCCAAGAGGAGTGACATGAGAAACTCCCATCAGGCATGAGTGTCCGGATAGGACGGTCTGGGTAGGTCCCCATCTCAATGGCCATATCCATCGGTAAGAAGTCTAACAAAAACCCATGTTACTCCAAAAGTCCCCATTACCAATTGGATTACGATCAACTAGAGTCGATTGTGTAGAAAAGTAGGGTGGCGAGCTAAGGCTGCAGGCGTAAGCCGAGTATTGTACTAGATACTATTTGTGCCTTTGTCGATGAGCCACAAGGTTAATATGGATATCTCTAGGTAGTGGGATTGCTAAGTATGCCACAGCTTGGGGCCTTTGATATCAGACTCATTGGAAGCCCACTTGGTGTGCTTAGCAGATATAAAGCGCCCAAAGGGCAAGCGCATGGTACATATATGCCACACAAGCATGTCCTGAATGTCTTGAGGGTGCCTAATCCCTAAACCCCCCTCATTCATCAGTCATCATGCCTTCTTCCAAGAGACCCAATAATGGTGGTGGCCTCCCTCTAAGTGAACCGACCAAAGGAAGTGCGTGCATAGGCACTCCACGAATCGAAGAACAATGAGAGATTGATGCTGGACATCATCAGAGACATCATCCAAATGGGTATTGAGAGGATGCTCTGACACCTAGATGATGTTGGATCTCGTTAGTGATGTCGTCCGACGGATAAAGTCCCTAAGGGGATGGAACTACGTGATGCAATGAATCATAGGTGGTTGTACGTGCAGGCCCCGACTCGTGGGGTATGCTGAGGTCCTAGCTCTAGGGCGGACAACCAGTGACAGTGATGGTGACCTTCTGACCCTAGTCAGCGCGACTAGGGTGACTACGACGTCGAACATAATATTTCCGTTGGCGCTTGCACGTAACAAACGGGCTCGATCCGTACCTAGAAACTCACTCAACTCGTAGTTTTTGATAATTAAACTCTCACCTAAACTAAACTAAGCGTGGTGGAGTGCAGCTTAAAATATACTAAAAGACGTAATATAACTGATGAGCAAGGGGAACGACGTACCTCATTGGTTGCAGCGTTCATCGTCGGCGTCTTTGTCGGGGCACAGTCCAATGTAGGTAGGTGTGGTGGAGGACGTAATGGAGACAGACACAGGTTGGCTCGATAGACGACTTTGGCATGGCGCTAGAGTGTGATGCTGGAAAGCGGGGGCAAGGAGAGTAGAAGGGTCAGCAACAAAGTGACACAAACGTACGACCAAGTCTCGATGGCTACAATTGTAATGATGGGTCGATATGGCAGGGCGCATTGGGAGTGGTGCACTGGCTTTACACAACAGAGGTGATGGCTCAGAATGACCATCGCAGTTCTGGTGCCGATGGGCGGCAAGAGGTCGGGCATGCGTAGCAGTTACAGGAGGTGTGGACGATGCTGCACGGTAGCACAATGCACTCATTGTGGCAGAGCAGCACTAGAGGCGCATGCTGCGATTGCGACCGACAGCTGCGAGAGCCAGCCAGCGGTGTGGGCACACGCATGCTATGGCCGGCGGCAGTTCAACTGGCTAGGGAGTGCACCCACTACCTCACATCATGCTGCGAGATTGACCGGGAAGGTGCGTCACATGAGCACGAGTTCAGTTGGCAGTTCTGACGTGCAGGAGATGTGACACACAGTTGTCGTGCACAGGTAATGTCCCAGTTGGTGGGTGACTTAGCGACTATGAGGGGAATCGCCATGAGCGCGTTGACTAGGGACATCGCGCAGTTCCAAAATCATTGCAGCATTTCAGTTGGGTGGTGCAGACACGCCGACAACATGCGTTGTTGGCGGATCGGTGTGCAGGTGGCTCAATAACCAGGAGGGCGATCCAACAAGTTGGTGGAGGCATGCATTCAGAGCCTTCAAGATGGTCACTTTGGGCACTCCGGATGGCAGGGTTGGATCATAGGGGGTTGGCGTTCTTCGGTGCAACCAACAACCCTTGGTGAAGTCATCAAGATTACTGACATGTTGTCCAGCGAACCCGTACGATTGTGGGTGGGGCCACAGTTGAGGTGCGACGTGCGTTGTTTAGTCAACACAAAAAGGAAGCCTGCGTGCTGTGTGAACAAACTGGCAAACACGGGTTGTGGGGATGACACCTGGTAGGATGTCTGCTTGGGGGCGTGCGATGGGGCTATCGATGGTGCAACCGAGACAACCGGTGAGCGAGTGATGGTGCTAGATGACCTTTGACAGGAGGTGGTTGAGCTGCCTATAGTGTCCTGGCGGGACTTTTGTTGGGAATCAATGGCGGGTTTCTGGTGTAACAAAGGAGCAAGTAGGCGGTATCCTTCCTGCAGTTACCCTCCTCTATCCCTCCCTTCCCTACTCTCCTTCCTCCTCTACCTTCTCCTTCTTCCGGTTAGACCAAGCTTTCAACAAACTTTCAATATCGATAAAACCTGGTCTGATCAACTAGGGGTCCACCGTGCCCCATATATAAGGGCACGAAGACAACACGGGATGATGCAACATGCAATGATATGAACACGTATGCGACACGACAAGAACAAAATAGAAACATGAATAAACTATGAAGGTGATACAAATTCAAAATGTGAGAAAGATACCGACGTGCTTTCACCCGGGATATTTGAACCGGGGTGTCTTCATTGATACCTTGGTGCGCCGGTCGGCTGGACGTGAACCGGCAGGCTATCGACGATGATGATGGCGGCTTTGATGATGTCTCTGATGGAGTAAGGTGGAGCACTCCATCAGAGATATAGAGTGTATTGCTAGGCATGTTGCAAAATGCTAATGAGGATGTTACAGATGAGTTGAATGTACCCTCCAGGGGATAGAAAATAAAGTTTTCATCCTTCGAGTTTCTTTAACAAATTGACCAATAAGGCTTCAAAATAATCATATTGTCGTGACCAATAAAGTGGGACATCCAAGAAGTTAAAAAGTAGGTATCCTCGTGAGTTTTCAGTGTAAAAATCGAGGATTTCTGAGCATTTTATGGTTCTAGATGGTCCAACCATAAAGCTGCTATTCTACGTATCGATGAAGTTGGCCCGTGTCATACGCAGTAAGTACACTCATATGCCCCTCGATGGATTTTTTAGATCCATTAAGGAATAGGGCTGCATCATTAGCAAATAAAATATGACAGGGCAACCCCTTTTTGAAATACTATCGTGACATCCCACCTAGGTGAACTAGAAAGGTTTTGCCATCAATAAGACCTCCTCTTTTGAGAACAAGACAAGTCTCATTCCATTAATTTTTGTATAGCCCCGCATTGGGATCATGTCGACAATTGTAGGGGGAAGCGTGATTCTCAGCAATCGATGGTTAGGGATCCTCTGTGGTTTGCCAGCTACAGAGGCTGCCCATGATACCATCAAGATTGAAGTGGAATTTCCAGCCATCCCCCCTTACAACGGTGGCAAGGTCAGAAGGAGCACTTTTAGTCGGGCCCAGAGGACTCTTAGACAAGCATGTAACTATGTCGCAAAGATCCGAATCAGGTGAATTGTAGTGAGGCACCTCAATCACGACAACGGGGGCATAAAATCCGAGGAAACGGGGCATTCCATGTAGGTTGAGCAACCAACGAAAGCAATGGGGCATCCCATATCAGCAAAAGCAATGGGGGTTGGGCATACAATCTGAGACATCCCATGCACAATTATCAATTCGGAACCAAATGGGTCATATCATATCAAGCCAATCAAACAAATCTACGTTTTTTAGATGGGGAGCTGGAATTTCTGGACCAATCAAGCTAGGAAGGGCCAGGCTAATTGGGTCAGGGACGGTTGAACCAATCGGGTTAGGAATGTCCAGAATGATCAGGATGAAGGTATCAATCAGGTTTGGTACGACCGAGATGGAGGAATCAATGACATCTTGCATGACTGGGATGGGGGTAACGATTGGATCTTGTATGGTCAGAATTCTCCAATCGAGTTCATGTAGGCTTATTTGGTTGATCAACTCTTGATTGACTCGATTTATTGGGTTCATTTTGGCAAAGTCGATTGGCTCTATTTCAACATTTAATGCTGCCGGGAGAGTGGCAGTAGACCCATGTGAGAATGGCGGTAGGATGTGGCCACATTAGCACATCCAGCAGCCAGTGTGGCCCTAGTGATGTGGATGCTAGGCATCCATTTGACATGTAAGACACGTCAAATGGATGCTGATGTGTCTATTTAAGGATGGCTTGGCTAGCCAATTGGCTGTCCAATGTGTTTGACATCTCGGACAGCTTGTAGTGGGTGCAGCCAATCTCACGGCCCTCATTTGAGGATGAAGTTTAATGTTTTAAATGAAATCAAAGCAAGATATAACAAAAAAGAAAAGGAAAAGGTTTGAAAACTTAGATTAGATCTTTAACCTGCCCAACCAGGAGCTTTGCTGACCCGTTTGGAATGTTTTTGGAGTTGAATCCAATATAAATTTATCCTATGAATCAAATTAAACTGTTTGGGCAAGATCCGAGATTGCACGAGGTAGAGACATTAAAAATGGCAAAATTTGCGAGATGTAAAAGCCCAAATAGTCAATCTGTCCAAACAAGAGCTATACTGATCTGTTTGCCAGATTTTTGTAGTCCAACCTTGTAGTTTTCTAGATTATGAAGCCAATAAAACTAGTTTAAGCATGATTAAAGATTGAATGAGGGAGATACCTGCAAAAACAGAAAAATGTGTGAGAGAAAAAATCAAAATCTTTAATTTTCCCAAATAGGGGCTATAATGATCCATTTGCTACGTTTTTGGAGTGGAATCCAATAGTTTTATGTCCCAAAAAGCCAATAAAACTAGTTTGTGCTTGATCAGAGATCAGATGAAAACGTTACCAGCCAAAATTTGGAAGTTAAATGAGATAGAAGCTTTGTGCGTGAAGAGAAAAATTTTGAAGGGTGTGTTGGACTTTAGATAGGATTAACCATACATGGAATTAAATATAGTTAGGAACTAACGGGTAGTATTCACAATGATATAGCCATTGTAATCTGTTACTACGGCTAAGATAATAACATAACATTACCTATTACAACAATATTTAATTCCATGTATGGTGAATCCTATCTAAAGTCCAACACACCCTTAGAATTTTTTTCTCTCCATGCACAACATTACATATTACAGCTATCATAATCTATATAAATATGAACAGATGTAATGATCATTGTGTGGGATAATTATGATGATGTTGATAGAGATCTCTTTCTCTCTCTATATCTCTGTCTTTTCTTTCTCTTCTTATGTCTTCTTGTTCTTTAGCAAGTTTAAATATTTTCATTTGTCTCCTTCATTTTGTTCTTCTTCTTTTTATTTGTTTTGTTCTTATTGTTGGTGTTCTTATACTTCTTCGGCCAGATCATGTCTAATTCCTTGTTTGTGGTTTCTTTTTGTTTGTGGTCTTCTTCTTCTTCATCTTTTTCTTCTTCTTCCAGGTCCTGTTTTATTCATTCTTCTTTGTGTTCTTCATCTTCTTCTAGGTTTTGTTTTATTTCTTATTGTCTGTGTTCTTCTTCTTCTTCTTATTCTTCTTCTTTATCTTCATATTCTTCAGCTTCTTCTTCTGCTTCTTTTTTTCTTGGATTTCTTATTGTTCTTTTTGGAATTCTTTTGGCCTTGGACTTACTATTGTTCTTCATCTTGCTCTTCTATTTCTTCTTCTTCTTCCTGGTCTCATTCTTATTCTTCTTCTTCTTCATAGCCTTCTTGTTCTTGGTGTTCTTATTCTTTGTAGTCTTCCTCTTCTTCTTATTCTTCTTGTTTTTTTTTCTTGTTCTTGGTGTTATTTGTCATCTTTTTTTCTTCTTCTAGTTGGTGTTATTTGTCAATTTCATCTTCTACTCCCTGGTGTTCTTATTTTTCATAATGATCTTCTCATTATTCTTTATCCTGATATATTTCTTCTTCTTCTTCTTCATCCTGATATTCTTCTTCTCTATCTTGATCTTCTTCTTCTTCTTGGTGTTCTTATTATTCTTCATCTTGATCTTCTTTTTCTTATTCTTCTTCTTCTTCATCATACTGATATTCTCCTTGTTATTCTTCTTTTTCTCCTTATTCTTCTTCTTCACATTCATCTTCATCTTAATCATCTTCTTGATGGAGTTCTTATTCTTCATTATGATGTTCTTTTTCTTCTTCATCCTGATATTTTTCTTGTTATGTTTTTTATTTTTTATTCTTATTCCTCTGAATCTTGATCTTCATCTTGATCACCTTATTCTTAGAGTTCTTCTTATTGTTCATCCTGAAATTCTTATTCTGCTTTCTTTCTTTTTCTTCTTCATCTTTATATTGACCTTGTTCTTCTCATTTCATCTTTATCTTTACCATCTTCTTCTCATCCATTTTCACCCTTGTTTTTATCTTTTTTTTATTCTTCTTCTTCTTGTTTGTCTTCTTGTTAATTTTCTTTTTATTCTTATTTTTCTTCTTCATCTTCATCTTCATCTTCATCTTCTTGGTCTTATTCATCTTTATCCTCATCTTGATATTCATCTTGTTCTTGTTCTTTTTCTTCTTCTTCTTGATCTTCTTGTTCTTGTTCTTCTTCATCCTCTTCATCATCATCATCCTCATCTTGACCGTCTTCTTCTTATTTATCTTTATCTTCTTATTTTTCTCCTTCTTCCTCTTTTTTTGTTATTTTCTTCTTGGTCATTTTTCTCATTCTTGTGGTTCTACTTGTTTATGGTCTTCTTCTTTGTGGTCTTCTTATTCGTCCTGTTCTTTTTTTTATCCTGTCGTCTTCTTCTATGACTACCACTTTTTCTTCTAGGTCCTCATTTTCCGCTTCTTAGTGGTTTTCTTCTTCTGCCTCTTATGTTCTTCTTATTCTTCTCTTTCTTCTTCCTCGTCTTCTTATTTTTCTTGTTTTTATTATTCTTCTTCTGTTCTCTCGTTTTCTTTTCCTACTTATGCTTTCTTCATCGACAACAATTACTATTTCTTATGCTCTACAACTACTATTTCTGGCTTATTCTACTGCTGCAGCTACCACTGCCACTACTTTTTCTTCTTCTTCTTTATTTTCTTTTTCATATTTTCCTTTTACTTTACAATCGGTGGGAAGAACTAATTGGAAAAAGCCTCTTCCTTCTATTTCAAGATGGCGTCTCAGGCTGGCCACGGCACTCCCCGAATTCTCAGGGACCCACCCTCTGACGTGAACGCTGACGAGCAAGATGACGCAGTCCAGCCAGAGGCGGCCAAAACTCTGATAGAAGCAGATTCAGACAGCACCGAAACCAACGGAAAGTTATGGAAAGCTCCAGCTATGAAAAATTATTTCGAGATGTGTTTGAAAAACAGAGTAAGCAAAAGGTCTAACAAAAACATTGAGATGTTTACTTGGCTGGCGCAGCTTGATGTCTAATAATATATTTGGCGCTGCTTTATCGATGTGAACGGAAAAGTGTCTTATTAGTCAGTATCTTTCTAGGTCGCCGATATAGCATGGGTCTTATATTACTATGTGGCAGCGACACTTTATTATTCGCGTATCCATCCCGTGAATCGGGAAGAGGGTGCGGGTTGACCACACAGCGCCCGGAAAGAAAAGGAGACAAAATTGGGCTTAGCGTTCCCCCTTATTTCAGTGTCGGTTCCTCTCCTTAGATGGACCAAAATTGGGGCCATGTGTTGTAACTCGTTGAAGAGAAACAACGACCCAAGACGCTACGGTGAAATGCGGAATCAACTCGGACGTGATAACTGTGTCGGCGTATAGAGACAGGAAACAAGAACCTCTTTACGTCACCGGCGTGACGTCAACGTGCAAGGCTCTTGGTGCAGGGCAACGACTTCTCGTATGGTGCTGCCGGAGCAACTCCTCAAACTCCCAAGACAAGGGAGCGGCCACCAAGGAGTGATGAAGACAAACCAAAGGAGAGAGAGAGAGGAGAAGAGAGGAAGAGACAAGAAGAATGAACAGAAAACTCATATGCCTTGCATTTCAGAATAGATTTGCCCTCTATATATAGAGGGCCAATTACAGTTTCAGGGAATTTGAAAGGTCTGGAATATGAAAAGCCAAGAGCCTTTTCATATTCTCCAAAGAAGTCTCTTCATATTCCCACAAAGAGACAAGAGGAGGGGGGTTAAAACTTTTCAACTCCCCATTCCTTTATTGGGGTTTGACTAGTCAAGCCCTCCCCCTTCACATTCCCGTAATGGGGGGGCTGACACACCCCAACACCATAGCTTGTTCTAAGTTGAAGAGTTTTACCCTCTTGTTTGGCCTAGGCTATCTAAGGCAAACCGAGACGTTTTACTGCATCTTTGAAATACTATACTTTAGAAGAGTTGAAGATCCATTTGATATAACCAAATCATTAGGTATCATTTTGCTAGCGTGTGCATTTCCTTGCGTGGAAATAAATTTTACGCAAAAAAGAGGAAGTTTAAAGATGAACTTCTGTGAGGTCTCAGAGGGATGTAGTGAACTTTTATGGGAGATCTTAGTTGCTGGAATTATTTATAGGCCGCAGAAGTCGTTGATTCACTCCAGCAAGAACTTCATTCCAGTATGATAAGAAAACCAATATATGAGCTCCACAATCCGTGAAGGATTCACCGATTACTCTTTACTATTTATCGTGGCTTCGAGAGACAACCGCACCATATATGGAGTTCCAAGAATATCGAGAGAAAGGCAAGTGGCTGCTCCAGAGAAGAGAGGAAGAGTGCCAGCGGCGAAGAGGAGAAATAACCCTACCACAAGCCCAATGGGATAGCTGAAAAGTTTAACGAAAAAAACGTTTTGTGATTCTTTAACACGTATCAGGCCAGCCGCTCTAAAGACAAAAAAGCGGAGATAGGTAACACGAAGAATGCCAACCCATTAGAGAAATCATCTCCTGAAATTGTAGAAAGCCTAAAAATATTGATTTTCGAGTGCAGTAACTATAAGAACGGCGGTAAAAGTAAGAAAAGTGAGAGAAATACGGGGTGGTCTCAAGCATCCCGGACCAGAAAGACATAGCGGGTCTTAACAGCGATATCGTACATGTGCATGGATTTGAGTTTGGCGAAGTCGCTCGGTACAGAGATGAGGTCAACAGAGGAGGGCTGGTGGAATTGCAGGAGGCTGGGAGAACTGAGATAGCGCTCCCAGCCTAACTCCGAGAGCTTCTGCTCCAGAACCTCGTACGACTTTATTACCTCGTTGGTCGGCGCATGCACGAGAACCTTCCATGGCTGTCCTCCACTATCGCCCTCCCTCGAGCTCCTCCATCGCCGCCTTGTTCCATCCTTGAACTCCCAAATCTGTGACATCTCTCTCTATCTCTCTCCCTCGTTCGTACTCTTTCTCTATGTATATCCCTCGTTTTTACACACACACTCTCTCTCTCTCTCTCTCTCTCTCTCTCCTTCTTCTTAGTCTCCTCTTATTGGACGAAGAGAGCGCTCATGGACAGCCGCGTGCCATTAACGCGGAGCATTTTGGAATCGACATTTACATGCGTACTTTGGCACCGACCTTGTCGTTGTCCGCAACTTGACCCAGAATCTCCAAGACTGATTGGGAGATATGTGGGGTGAAAGCTGTTGGAAAGGCTCTAAGTCCCCACCGTTATTTTTGGATTGAATCACATTGGCGCCAGCGCCAATGTTGGGAGTTCTCAGGACCCGCTCGTCGACATGATCGCCGGAGATAAAAATTAGCCAGCAGTTGAAAAATGCTGAAAATGCCTAAACCCTCAAGCCATCTTCTGGAAACTTACGGAAAGCATGACAAGCTTTTAACTTTTAAATGGAATGATTGTTTATTTGGCTGGCGATACCCACTGAAAATTAGACGTTGAATAAGGAAGGTGCACTGTACCGGATCAAGTTTTCAATTTATTTCTTGTGGGTCTAAACAATGCGAGAACCCGGGGCTCCGTTTATTCCACGTAGCTTCTTCGACTGTCCTGTCAAATGGTCGGGTCACAGAAATACAAAACCGCAGGTGGGCCGCACACTCGTTTCCATGACCACGTTCACCTCCCCCTTTTCACTTCCTTAGTTCAGGGATATTAGTCAATGATATAGGATTTAAACAGTCTACTATGGCTTTCTCTTGTGTCAGATATCGTAATTCTCACAAAAATCGTCCATTCACTTTTTCTTCTTTGAAAATATTTGAAACTATTGTTTCTTCTTTTGGAACTAATATTGACTCTCCAAATTATCCCTATTAACCTCTAATTCCATTTGCCCAATAAGATGCTTCCCATGTTGACTTCTAAAGAGTCAACGAGAATCTTTTGGAAGATTCTAAGACCATTCAATTAAAGAAAGAGGTAGAGAGTTGCAAGAAAACAAGTAAAAAACTAACCTGAAAAAAATGTCGGTGAACTTTCCAACTTACTCTTTCAAGTAATACATCAAACAGTTTAAGGGCATTTATAAGCCCAAATGTCTGTTACAAAGAAAACAGTATAGTCGTCGCTCAATGTGGCCCAATCAGAGTTAACATAACTCTATTCATCAGGCGGTTCACGACCCTTCACCTTGACTGAACGGTTCATCTTATTCCTGAAAAAACAAACTAAAAACAAAGTCGTTAACTTTGGTATTTCCTGTAATCTTTCCACTAATTGATCTGCCGATCATCAGGTTCAAAACTGTCTGAAATCTCCTCCTTGATCCTGATCGTTCGGATCTAGATATTTCAGACCCATCTTCTGACAGAACTCAATAAATTTATGTCTTCCAAAGGCTTTTGTGACAACATCGGCTATCTGTTTCTCCATTCTCACATGCCTCAGTACTTCCTAAGTGATATCTTGTGTCAATATGTTTTGTGCGATTGTGATAAACCACATCCCTGCTTAGCTCAATTGCTGATTTATAATCAACACATATATCCACTGACTTGGGAAGTTCTCCTCGAAGTTCACCCAACAATCTACTTAACCATATTCCTTGACATGTAGCTGAAGTAAAAGCAACGTACTCAGCTTCACAAGAGGAGAATGCTTCAACCTTCTGTTTACTACTTCCCCAGCTAATGCCTTTGAACCCAGAAATAAAAGTTGCCCTGATGTACTTTTTCGATCATTCATGTCTCCAGCATATTCAGTGTCACTATAACCAACCAATTTTGCTGACTTTCGCCCTTTGACATAATCAATACCATAATTCATTGTACCTTTCACATACCTCATTATTCTTTTCACTGCCATCATGTGACTTGTAATTGGTTTCTCGATAAATCTGCTAATATATCCCACACTGAACATTAGATCAGGATGAGTGTGAGTCAAATATCTCAAGTTTCCAATGATTCTTCTGAATGTGGTCACATCTACTTCTGATCCTTGATCATTCTTGCTGCTCAGATGAGATTCCATTGGTGTCTTTGAGGAATACAATCCTGCATATTGAAGATTTCAAGAATTTTTGAGGCATACCTGATCTGCTTCAAAGTGATTCGCAGGTGTTCTTGATTTACTTCAATTCCTAGATAAGATGACAGTAATCCCAAATCACTCCATTCAAATTCCTTCATCATTTTCTTATTGAAGAAATCTATTTCGTCTTGACTTGACCCTACAATGATCAAATAATCTACGTATACACCCACAAGGAAACAGAATTTCTCTTCGTGCGTCTGATATACCACAGGTTCTAAGTCTTGAATCCAAACGACTGTAAAGCTTTGTCTAACCTGAAGTACCATGTTCGAGGTGCTTGCTTGAGCCCGTAGAGTACCTTCTTCAGCTTTAGAACATAATCTTTGTTTCTCTTTGTGACAAAACCTTCAGGTTGGTTTACATAGATCTTCTCCTTCATTTCTCCATTTAAGAGGCAGATTTTATATAATGATGTATGATCTAGATTTCTCCAGCAACTAAAAAAATCAATAGTCTGATCGTTTCAAGTTGAGCAAATGGAGCGAAATCTCATCATAACCAAAGCCATGCTTTTGAGAATAACTTTTCACCACCAATCGAGCTTTATGCCTTATGAGATCTCCAATACTATTCTTGTTTACTCTGAAAATCCATTTCAAACCAACAAATTTGCAGTGCTTTGGTGGGATGACCAATTCCCATTTATCATTTTCCATAATTGCACCATTTCTTCCTTCATGGATTCGTCCAAACTTCTTTCTTTGAGCTCGAACGTAAGTATTCTGCTAATGCAATAATAGGAGCTGTTCTGCCATTAACTTTTTAGAGAGACCTCATTCTTTCAGGTCTGTAGGAATTAGACTCTGAGGAATATTGACTTTGATCAATATTAACAGAATTTTCTGGCAACGCTTCAGGTGTCTCAGAAAGCTAAGATTCTTGTCTGAAGACAACCAGCTCTGATGAGTTTGGCAGCAATAACTCATCACTTATCCTTAATGCTTCTTCAGTTTTCCATCTTCAAATTCGTTCTTCTTCAAATATAACATCTCTTCTCAAAATTTTTTTTCTTGTGATGGTATCATAGCATCTGTATGATTTTCTTCCAATTTCACATCCTATAAAAACCGTGGACTGACTTCTATCATCCAGCTTCTTCAAGTGACAACTCACATTCTTCACATAGTGAGTGCTCAGAACACTCTTCAGTGCTATTTGTTGTGCTTTCTTTCTGTCCACCTTTCATCTGGAGTCATATTCACCAGACTTTTAGTAGAAGATCTATTTAGGACGTATACACATGTACGTACTCTTCTGCCCATAATTCCAATGTCAAGTTCTTCTCCTTGATCATCTGACCTGTTTCCCCATGATGCAACTCTTGCAATATTTGTCAGATATATTAATACAAGGTAATCCATCTACCATTTTATCCTTAGACATCAAATTCATAGTATGAATACTGATGACAGAAACGCTAACTTATCAGCTTCAGCAGTAAAATATCATGATTCATTAGTATTGAACTTAATCATATCAAGCTTCCCCAATTGATTTGTTTACCTTAGGAAGGAGTGTTCCTAAGGCATTGCAAACCAGAAGTGTACCATTCTTCATGCTCACTTCACACTCACTATCATCAAACTGCCCAAGACTGAGTATATTCAGTTTCAGTTTTGGAGTATAAAGCACATATTCCGGCTTCAGTGTATCTCCATTTGAAAATTCTACTTCGATTTTTCATTTTCCTTCACACTCAATCACTGAACCATCTCCAAAACTCACTATGCCACTTTTAGTAGAATCAAGGTAAGAAAAAAATATTTTGTTACCTGTCATGTGAGATGTCACACCTATGTCAAGGTACAGTAGTCTGAAGTTGAAGACTCACCACATAGTCCTTGAAGGAGGACATCTTCAGCTTTGTCAAAGATGCCCATGAGGGGAGTGATGATTCCTCTTTCTCTTCTGCTTTTGCTAGATTCATCTTTGCTTTTTTCCAATCCTTCTTCTTGTCATTTCGGCACTCTGGTTTGAGATGCCCGAATTTCTGACAATTGTAACACTTTATCTTAGACTTTTCAAATGATTTTTTGACATCTTCCCTGAGAGAATCAGAAGAATGTCATCCTTGAGCTTTTCCTGCTCCCATCCCTCTGCCATAGCCTTTGCCTCCTCCTCTTCCTTTTGCTGCTGATTGACCATGATATTCTTTCTTCCTTTTAGCCTTTGCCTGCATCAAAAGAGCTTGCTCCTCCTATCTTGATTCACCTTCATTCAGTCTTATCTCATGGACTTTGAGGCACCCAATAACTTCTTCCATTGTCATAGCATTTAAATCACCAAATTTCTTGAGATATAACGTCGAAGAATCATACCTTAACGATGTGGCTTTGAGAAGCTTCCCACCATTTCACTCTTACGAATTCTCTCTCCATGACTCCTCAATTCTCCTACAATCTTAGTAAATCCGAGAGAAAATTCTGCTACACTTTCCTCCTCCTTTGAGATGTTCTTGAACATCCTCCACAATCCTTGTACTCAGGATTGAATTACCCTTTCAACCCCAACATTTGCTACTCGAATTATGTCCCATTTTTATTTAGCTGTGTTCTTGGCATGCAACTGGTCCATTGCATCTAAAAAAGCTGAGAGTATGGCCGAAAGAACTTGGTGGTCTTTCTTTCTGTGCGTCTCCGCCCCGATGATAACTTCCCAAAGCACACATGCTTCAAGGTGTACATCCATCCTCATATCCCATTGTCTACAATTGTTATTAGACAACATGAGTTGAGGTAAGTGACCTCACAATATGGTCTTTGACGTGTCGGTTTAAATGGCAGCTTTCTTCACTGTAGCAACCCATGACACTCCTCTTTTCAGCATCTCTCAGGCCTTTGACATCAAAATGCTCTAATACCACTTGTTGGAATCTAAAGAGTCAATGAGAATATTTTGGAAGATTCTAAGACCACTCAAATAGAGAAAAAGGTACAGAATTGAAAGAAAACATGAAAAGAATGAACGTGAAAAGATGTCGGCGAACTTTCTGACTTACTCAAGTAATACATCAAACAGCTTATGGGCATTTATAAGCCCAAATGTCTGTCACAAAGAAAACAGACTTATAGTCGATGCTCCATGTGGAACAATCAGAGTTAACATAACTCTATCCATTAGGTGGTTCACAACCGTCACCTTGATTGAACGGTCCATCTTATTCCTGAAAAAACAAACTAAAAACAAAGTCATTAACTTTGGTATTTCCTGCAATATTTACCCTGATTGATCTTCCACTCATCAGGATCAAAACTGCCTTTACCACACTCCAAGGGTACAGTGGTAGACCACTGAACAGGCTGCTGGATTTTGGCCTATGAGTGTTTTCGCCTAGAGAACAATAAATCTCTTGCTGCGTTCTTTTACAGCTCTTACCCTTTTACAACATGCCGTGTAACATTTACTTAAGCAATAGGCTGAAGAGAAGCTAGATAAAAGGTAAAATTATTCATTTCAAATACTTGTTCATTCTAATTGTGAAAATTTTAGAGTTTTATGTGGTTTGAAAATAAAATTTTCTGCTTAGTTCATGTTTATTATTTGAGTTTGGTACCCCATTAAATTCTGAGTTTTATGAAATTTTAAAGGTTTCTGATATTTGATTTTAAATGATGAAACTACTGTTCACCATAAATCAATCTAACCGTTGTACATATTGACAAAAAAATGGTTTCCATATCCCTTGAGTGTTCGACTTTTAAGAACGGCATACATTTTGTTGGTATACTGTATTTTGCATTTGAATTAGAATATATAATGTCTTTGTTAAAAACAACAAAAATTACATGTGACAACAGAATAATATAAGTAAGTATGCTCTTAAAAGTGAGTTTGTCACAAAGAGATACATCGAAGTCATAGGACTAATAGTGTGAGCTCTCATTTCAAAACCATAAATTGAATAACTACCATTTCATATCAGGAGTAAGTTTATTTTTCCATTGTGTTACCATAGTATACTCTTCAACAGTCCTTCCATTTGTTGTAATGACTTCATAAAAAAGTATGTGGGTTTAGTAATAGATAATGATAAAATGAAAACCTATATTCTTTTGAAGATAACAAAAGGTACTCTGTGCTAGAAGATTTTCACATGCCATTAACAACATAATCAGTACTCTGCTCTCATTTGCTTTCATTTGGTATCTATGAACTTTTCACATTCTTACATGTTTGATATTTATTTATCTTTGAATGAACATTGCATAATAGAATGAAGTATATATTTTCTCAAGAACCAACGAGGATAGGTCACAAGTTTTTATCTCTCAATAAAAATTCCAAGCAGTCAAAACAGAACTCACCAACTTATAACTATACCAAGAATAAAAAAGATTACGATGATAGAATTAATTCCATTCAGCATAAATTATCATGTATTTACCGCCTGTCCCAATCTCGATAACATAGTGTATGTTAACCATGGATCAATTAAACATATTAACAGGGTCAAGAATACAACAAATCCAAGAACTGTGATTTAGTACAATTGCCGAGACTATTTTAAACTCTTTATGTGTTTGTACTTTTCCTTTTCTCAGTCAATTCCCTTCTATATTGTTCACTCACTATATCCCTTTCTATCTCTTTCTCCTTATTTACCATCCCTTCAATTTTAATCTCTATCTTCATATAGAAACATTTTGTATTAGTTTTGTAATTTTTTTGGTCAGAATATTTTTTTTTATAAGTGAGATTAGCAGTGTCTTATCTGTTTTGAGTGATATTATGAATTTTCCCACTATCATAGTACGTTTTTTAAGTTAGAGTACATATTTATTCATTTATTTAAGTATTTATAAGATTCCAAATCTACTTGTATTTGATTGATTCTACTCTACTAGGTTCCTAAATCAGTTTCTTTGGAAATTAAGAAAAATAATTGGCATTTTTCAATCATCGGTTGTGATGAATGATCAGTGCCTGAAAATCATTTTCTGCTGCAAATGATTATGACACATCTTATAGATTTTTGTATGAAAATAAAATATATACTTTTCACTAGCAGAATGCAAAGTTACAAATGATAGTTATTGCTGTAAATCAATAAACCTACCTAATTTAAATGTTCTTGTTTTTTATTTTTTTCAAAAGTGCAAATGGAATCATGAGATTTAATGAAGAAAAATAAGTGCATTGAATAAATCAAGATTTATTTTTAACCTTTACTTTTGTGGTACATGGTGTACACTTGGATTTCATGCAGTGATCAAAGCACATAGTTTGATACATAGATAAGGATACGGTGATGGTCGAGTGTGTGAATGATGATAGTAGTTGAATGTAGATGGTATGATGGAGAAGAAAGAGAGACGAGATAAGAGAATATAAACGAGTAAAACGTGAGAGAAAATATGATGAAATATACTAATTAAGAGATCGATGGTGTTGGAAAGAGAAGCAACATAAGCCGAAGACACTTACCTTAGATCCTTACGTTCTGCCAAGATCATGGTAATTTATGAGTACCGGTAAGCTCCCCCACTTCTCCAATGCTTCTCCCCAAACACCCAGGACACCAAGAATACACTTGATGGATCTCAAAACTTATTATCTTTCAATCAGCCCACAAAGTATGAAGCAAGTTCAAGATGAATTTCAAAATGATCCAGGCGTATATTTATAGATCAGAGGATATGGATGGAAAGATGAGGGGAAGACGAAACAACACTAAAAATTTCAGCTTTATTGGAGTTGTGAGATCAAAAGTTATGGAAGTTTTAAGTAGAGCCAATCCTAACCCTTAATTTCATTCTATCTACTCGTCAGCGTCCTCGTTTTTCGTAACCTTTGAGAAGTCAAAGCACCTCAGATTCTTTACTTTTTAGTATTCCGTAGTGGCATTTTTCGTATTTCGCGTCACATGTACCTGAAAAGGACAAAGAAAAAAACAAAAGAAAGAGCATAAAAAATGTGTTCTCGAGGATGGCGTGGCAGCGCGTCAGCGTGCAATGTGACCCTCTTTCAACGTTTTCCTTTGTTTTTGGATCTGAGCGCGCCCTGTCACCCTGCGCCAAAAAAAACCAAAACTACTTTAAAATTTCATATTAATCAAAATAAAAGCCCAAAAAATACATATAAATATATATTTCAACCAATAAAAATCATATCTTTCCAAATTTAATGTTGAAAAATTCCAGTAAAACCATATTCCAGAAAAATCTTATTCTTTGAGAATCTCTTGTTATAACAATAAAAAAAAATGCAGAAAATCATTCTTAAGATAGATTTAGTCATTTTAAGCTTGATAACATGCAAATATGTGTGATTTAATGCAAATATACATGTAAATATGATCATATTAAAGCGTTAAAAATGCATGTTATCAGAACTTCTAACTTAAATTATTGCTTGTCCCTTAGCAATGACATTTAAAATCTCTTGGTTGATCCATTCACCTTATAGTCTTAACAACATGAGCTTGAAGTAATTATGATATAAACTACACCTCTAAGTATGATTATAGCCATGTAATGCTAGAATGCACATGAGAGACTCCCTTGTGATTCTGGAAAGAGCTGGTTATCATGAGGAGTGAAGCCTACTTCTCGCCGGGTATGATACTATAATCTAGGTAATGTTTTCCCTCACTTTCTCTCATCACTCAGTCACATATGATGGCTCCCTACTAAGTTTGCTCCCTCGTGAAAGTAAGAGATAGTCATTATTCACACCTCATATAAACACAAAATATCAACTATGTATCAAGGAATCATGTGTGACGAGGCTCTTACCTAACTATGTGTAAAGATAGAAGAGAATGAGGGATGGCTCAAAAGAGTGGGTGAAAGGTATGTCAAGGATGAATGGTGGGCTTAGAATACTTAGATAGCTTACTCCCATGATAGTCAAAAAGAATAGATGACACCTCAATGGTATGAGAAAATGAGTGAAGATGTAATACATCGACTAAGCATGGATGAAAAATTTATCAACATCCATAAAGAGAAAAAATAATTGCTTTCAAATATACCAAGAAACCCCATAAAATATTTTTCTTTTTTTTTCATTTTCTATTTTTTATTTTATTTATTTTATTTATTTTATTTATTTTATTTTATTATTTTTTATTTTCAACAGGGGTGAACATAAATGGAAGCATAATATGAGAATAGATAATGTTGATCAAATACACATCATTATATGCATCCCATGCTCGTACAAGGAAGATGAACTCAGATGAGTGGATGTAGACGTAAACAGAGAGAGGTATACAAAGGAAAAGATATCAAAAGAGGGTGATATCACAAAGGGAAGAGGAGAAGAAACTTGGGAGTAAGCATATCGTAAGCATCTAGGACTATCGGGAAATAGATGGGCACCAATAAGAATGAGTGAAATTGAGTTGATGGAAAGGGGTATGTTCGAAAAAATAGGTGAAGATGATACACATATAGGTTTCAAAAGGTATTTCAAGGTGGCTCAAGGAAAGGTGATTCTGTGCTTAAGAATTAAAAATATGACCATTTTTACCTCAAGAGAGATTCACTTAATGGAGATTTAAAACTCTAGACATGAATCACTCATTGGCGGGTGGATGATGGGTGGCTCACTTGGCATTCCCTGTGATGATAGTAATTCAACCCGTTGATTTTCATGTCTGTTCCTCACCCTACCAGATATCCTAACCATTTGGAACAAAAACACAAGCATCTTGACCACGGCTCATACCATTAAGAGATGTATTTGATCCGCTACATGAGCCTAACTTCTATACTCATGTTGCTAGGACAAGAGGTGAGTGATTCTCCAAGATGGGCATGATTAAATTTATACAATTATATGCTACCCCCCAACTTGCAAGGATGTGAGTAATTAAAAAAAATTTGGAACCAAATTTTTTCCTCCCCCCCCACTTGAAATATACATTATCCCTAATGCAAGAAATAAAATTGTAGGGAAAGGGATGGTTAAACCGTGATTCTTGTGCCACCGATCTTAATGTCTTACCGTGGATGCGTGTACTAATTGTATTTGCATCCTCCATATGAATCTCCTGGCAGAAGGAACAAAATAACTAGAAAGAGAGTTGATGAGATCATATTGACTGTGATAGCCAATTATTTAAATCAACAAGATAAAAGTGTTATTTAAAGCAACTTACTAAAAGAGATTATTAGATTGAAAATAAAGATGCTAGAAGCTCCAATAAAACAAAAGCCAACATGACCATGATACCATTAATAATGCCTATGAAATTTTTAACACCCATGTGCACAAATTTATATGTCAATGTTGAGTTTTTTGCTAATTCAGATGAGAAATTGGGATGTAGCAATAATTCAAGTGCAATCCAAACAATATATTTTTCAGCTTCATGGAATGTTAGTCCCGATACGTAAAACATATTTTCTTAAGCTCCACATTGCAATGGCTTCCTTTGAATATAATAGGTATTTGAAGAAACTATTTCTGAAATGAAATAAATGGTCATGCCAATCAGTAAAAAATATTTTTCTTCAAAATTCTTATATTTACTCCTTGAGACTCTCTCTCTATTAGTATTTCTCTTCGTATTATCAATGTTTGAACATCATGACCCTGAACTCCATTAAGAGACTGACTAGAAACCTTGTTATTTTGTATTTTAGTTGGATGTGGATTGAGATATTCACCCCTAGAGTAATTACTTTGAACATTTAAAAACAACATCTGTATTTTATAAGTATCACCAAAAGGACAAAAAATATCTTCATCAAAATATTCTTTTTTTCAACATATATCATTTTCATAAGTTTTATCCATAGAAGGAACATCTGAAAGTAGAATTTGAACGTTCTAAGTTTCAACAAAACGATATGAAATAGTTTTATCTTTACGTTAAAAAATGTATTTTTCTTCATTTGAGATTATATCACTTGGAATATAAATTTCATTATCAACCACATGATTAAAAATCTCAACACATTTCTTTGTATTACACTCAACCAAATCTTCTTTAAAGCAGTCCTCGTCTGATTCTTCATAATTATATGAATATGGTTTAGCAAAACAAATCTCCATTCTTATGTTATTCATTTTTCTTATGAAATAAAATTTCTCAATGTCACTACATTATTCCAACAATCTTGGCAATAAAGAATTGACATCTTGTAAAAAAATTATAAATTTTTGACAATACTTCTAACCATATTATAAAGCACTCTCATACTGAAAACACATTTATATTTAAATTCCTCGTTGTACTTCCGTAGAAATCTTGAGCACTTTCATACGAATCATCAAGTTGTGAAATATTATCTAAAATCTATGCATAATCATTATGCTTACTTTTAGAATATTCATGCATTTGGAGATAATGACTGATAGAAGTTTCATGATTTTTTAAATAACTAGGGACATGAAAAATAAATTTTTTTGAAAGGATTGAAAATCCACATGAACAGATTCACGTAATGTGGATCAAAATTCCTCTCATATCTCCTTTTATAAAATTCATAAGTTTGTTTAGGAAGATTTGAAATCGTAATATGCTATGTAACAAAAAATTATAAAAGGACATGTAAGAGTTATCTTCAGCATTAAGAAGAAATCAGTTCATACCTGAGAATGATGATTTCCTCGTCCTTGGCATACTTAATTACCCTTAGAAGATATTAGTATACGCAAAAAGAAATCACTAGAAAGAAAAAAAATCCCTAATGGTCACTGTTCCCTGGCAACGACGCCAACTGATAATCTCACATTTAGGGGTTTAACTTGTCATTGGTAATTGAGATAATTCAATAAAATATATTTACCCCTACTTAAGAATATTTAGTTAGTGATGAGTACGGATCGTCTCCACATGGAACCATGATTAACGAAATAATTTGTTATGATAGTGATGATCAATGAAAGAGGAGATGAAGATGACAGTAGAGGATATGAGCTAGTGATATCTAATAAAAGGATGTAAGTTATAGGTTAATTTAACAACGAGTAAGTGAACATTAAGGATACGGTGATGGTCGAGTGTGTGAACGATGATAGTGGTTGAATGTAGATGGTATGAGGGAGAATATAGAGAGACAAGATAAGAGAATATAAATAAGTAAAATGTGAGAGAAGATATGTTGAAGAACACTAGTTAAAAGATCGATGGTGTTGGAAAAGGAGCAACGTAAGGCGAAGGCACTTACCTTAGATCCTTATGTTCTGCCAGGATCACGGTGATTTATGAATGCCGGTAAGGTCCCCTACTTCTTCAATGCTTCTCCCCAAACACCCACAACACCAAGAACACACTTGATGGATCTCAAAACTAACTATCTTTCAATCAGCCCACACAACTATGAAGCAAGTTCAAGATGAATTTTACAATGATCCTGATGCCGGGCATCGTCAGGGGGACGTCGTGCAGTGAGTACCAAGGACAATGGCTCTGTACCTAGATAGTGTTATTGGACGTCGACGGGATCGTTGTCTGATAGAGAAATAAACCCTAATGGGTAATATGTAACTGCGATGCAAAGAATGAACGTCCTACCTGTCGTACGTGCAGGCTCCAACTCGAGGGAGATGCCAAGCTCCGAGCTTTGATGGGGTCACCGGTGATGGTGACAGTGGCCTCTCAAATGTCGTCGGAGGGATGAAGACGTCTACGGTCGAACCGTATCAATCCATAAGGCTCGCATGTAACGGACGGACTCATCCGAAGTAGTAAGACGCTCACTTGTGTTTGTAGTTTATCTCAATTACCTCTCTCACCTACCTAACCCGAGCGCGGTGGAGTCAAGACGACAATACACTGCAAAAGGTACTATTACAAGCGTTGGAGTGTGGACGTACCTCGTCGTTGAGCAGCTCATCGTGCAGGTGGTTCATCGATACAGCGATCGGCGCGGGTGTGGTGGAGAAGAGCCGGAGAGCTTCCATGGCTTGACTGATGATAGGACGCTGGAGCACATGGTAAAGGTCAGAGGAGGAGGACGAGGTGCAAGATCTCGTCGAGCGCTCGGTCGTCCCTAGAGCACAGGCTTCGGGTGGACTGGCTCGGGGTGGTGTCCAGTTAGGAACCGTGTAGGCGGGTGACAACCCTGGGTAGCATGACACCGGCGTGATCCCCCAACACATGGGGCAGCCACGTGTCCGCTGTAGCTCGACAATATGTTGACTGGTTTCAGAAACAATCACGGGCGTTGACTTCATCCCCACAAAAGTGGGCTGGTCGTGCCCGTAGCGATCGTGGGTCAAACGGAGCTTATAGTCATCTTGGGCGGTAGGGTTCACGGCTTCTTAGGAGATTCATTGCCAGTGGCCACTGCCAAGATGTGAGCCACCATCGCATGGAACAACGGTGGTCGCTAGTCATGCTGTAGAAGGTTGGCCATGCCGGTCCACAGTCATTCGTCGTCAATTATGGATTTGGGAGAGTATGCCCGTCCAGGTCAATTGACGGTGCGGTGAAAACCCTACGTTCGACAACATGGAATTCAACCAGAGGGAACGACACCAGCTGGCGTCGGACTTCTGTACAAGGTTCGAATACCCAAATTAAGAGTGTCGGGAGCCTGAGGTTGCTTGGATTTGCGCCCAATTTTGGGAGAGTCTCCAAATTATGCCTCTAGCCGAAATCACCGTATTACTGAGATTCACAATCAGAGTCGTCACCTAATCTGCCTGGAAGTCTCCCACTGAATGTGCCCCTGTGGTGGATTCCTCTAACAGCTGTGGCACTGATCTGGCATGCTGGACGGGCATCCACTGAGCCGAGATCGTCTTTCCCTTCGTTGCCTTTCTCACCCCCAACCTTCCCCTATTCTTCTGCTCCATCTATCTCCTCCCCCTTCCTCTCTTGTATCTTCAAAAGGTGAGACCAAGATAGAAAGGTAAACACTTTGACAGTTCCTTCTTCCTGGCCTGCCATCTTAGGGTGCCCACACTTCCCTTATAAAGGGGAGTTAATTGGGCCCCTAATGGTCAACAAAGAAAGGGGAATTAGGGGTCCATTAGGGGGCCCTTATATAATGGGCCCCCCATTACAAAATAAAGTAAAACAACAACATAAAGAAAAGGAAGCAGAAGAGGGAAGGGGACCAAATTGCTAGGGACCCCTCCCTACACAACGACATGACACACGAGCATGGACAAAACAACAGACATGTCGCGATGCGACGTAGGCAACTTGACGATTCCAAAAAAAAAGAAACGAACTAACAAATAAGGCGAGAAATCAAAATATGATAGATAAGCATATTTCACCTGGGTTGTCGGCGTTGGGTGTCTTCGTTGGAGCCGTGGCATGCTAGTCGGCTGGACACGACGGCAAGCAATCGACGATAGAGACGGCGACTAGAATGACATCTTCAGTGGTTCCGGATGGCGTGCACCATCAGATCCAGGCCTGTATTTATAGTTCAGAGGGCATGGATGGAGAGAGGAGGGAAAGACAAAGCAATGCTAAAAATTTCAGCTCAATCAGAGTTGTAGATAAAACGTTATGGCAGTTTAAAGTTGAGCCAATCCTAGCCCTTAATTTCATTCTATCTCCTTGTTAGCGTCCTCAATTTCCCGTGGCCATTGAGAAGTCATAGCACCTGAGATTATTTACTTTTCCGTATTCCGCACTGGCACTTTTCGTATTAGGCACCACATGTACCTGAAAAGGGACAAAGAAAAAAACAAAAGAAAGACCATAAAAAATGTTTTCTCGGAGCTGGCGTGGCAGCGCGTTAGTGTGCCATGTCACCCGCTTTCTCCTTTTTTATTTGTTTTAAATGAGTGGACGTGAGTGCGCCATGTCACCCTACGCCAAAAAAAAGCCAAAACTACTTTAAAATTTCATATTAAACAAAATAAAAAGCCCAAAAAATACATATAAATATATATTTCGACTAAGAAAAATCATATGTTTCCAAATGTTATGTCGAAAAATTCCAGAAAACCATATTCTGCATCAAAAATTATATTGTTTTAGAATCTATTGTTAGAACAATCCAAAAAATGCAGAAAATCATTCTTAAGGTAGATTTAATCATTTGAAGTTTGATAACATGCAAATATGAGTGATTTGATGTAAATATACATGTAAATATGATCATATTAAAGCACTAAACATGCATGTTATAAATCTTGAGTGGATGCTCCATACAAACATGGCAACTCAAGTCTACATCTAAAATACAAATCTTGCAGCATCAAATATATAAGCGCCGTTACTTGTATGGGGCTTCTTTGAGTAAACAAATATGAATTTTTAATTTTTCTTTATTTTTCATATAATTTTTATGTGCCAAAATTCATCGAATGATTGCGTCAAACTAAAACAACTGACATGTCATTTTTTTATTTTATGATTTTGAGGATACAATGATTTTATCTTTAAGATAGTAATAGTAAATGTGTTTGTGCATGTTATGAGCTGCATAGAACATACACATTTTATATACATCTAAATAGGTGTTTAACTCCTAAAAAGATTTCAGAATGTCATGAAATTTATGATTCTTGTTCTTTAGAGATAATCACCAGCTTCTGGATTCCAATTATTCCTTAGCTTGCATGAAAATTGTAGCCTTGATGATTTTATATGAAACGATCCAATTGGTTCACTGTGATATTGAATAAAATATCATACTGAATAAGTTATATGAAATAGGTGATTTCATTTTAACATATTGGGCGAGTTGCAAGATTTTGTTGGTTGTATCTATGGAATGGAGTATTTATGAGATGTTCTATTTAAAAAAAAAGTCCGAGAGAATAAAAATAATATCATGCTTTTTATTCATCCGTTGAAGAATGACGCCAAGATAAATGAATAAATATGAACCTTGACCTAAAAGTTGATGAGGAAAGTAAACAGACAATTCATATAAATTTTATCTGTGATTTTAGCTTCTATACTCCAGATATCTTGCATAAAGATTGTCTGATTTTGAGGACTCCGACAGCTAAATACGTAGATTATAATCCTAATATCAACATAGGTAATCCTTCTCAGATTCTCTCTTGAACAATGGTCCAGATTATTCCATATAAAACAATAATATTGAAGATCAGTTCTAGATAGACTACATCACAAGTCCAGTTTTGCCATCCAATGTCCATTGATCATTCATATTTATATCTCCATGAGCCACATGCATATTTTTCCTTACATTTTATGAGAAAAAAATGAAGTATGAAATAAAAGAAACAAGACAATTTTTTTCAGAAGTGTATCTTTTATCTTTGAACGTTTTGGAGTTGGTTTAAAAATCAGATGATACATGAATATCGATGATTTATCTTAGAATCAGATAATAGAATATTCCAAACATTATATCTAAATCTACGCTTTATGGGAATAATTTACGGAAACAGTCTAAATTCATATTTTAAGAATAAATTGATGAAGCTGTTCTTTTTGAACCTGAAGTTTTACTGAATCCACGTAAAAACTTCCAGATTTAAACTAATTTTAATAAAGCAAAATTATTGTTTTTAGAAAAGTAAGAGCTGAATTTTTATAAGGGCCACCCAAGAAGATCAAAATAAACATGGTTGACCCTTTTATCTTGTAGTATATTATATAAAAGTTCTCTTTATGAATTAGCGTGTTCATTTATTTAATCTTATGATTCCTTGGTCAGAATTGTTTTTTTTCATATCATTTTTTTATATTATCATTCATACTTCCATTTTTTTGAGAGCAAGAGTCAAATATGGGTTAAGCTATCGATAATTTGGATGAGATCATTTCTAGCAAGCTAGTTATATTTTGTAGACTTTGAAAGTGAAACTTTTATTACATTGTTAAATCAGTTTCAGCAATATATGTTATTTGGGGAAAACATGCGTACACAATTTCCAAAAACCATGCAATATCACCATGTTGAAAATTAGTTTGAAATGCTGGATTTGAGCGCTCTCAAGTTTATTTTGAACTTATATTTTTTATATAGTTTACACAACATACACATGAAACCTCCGGGTTGAGATATTCTCACAACCAGTATTAAAGTATAAGTTGGTTGATGTATCATTAGTGATGCCTTAAATGCATTTGTAAAGCCATGAGCATTCTAATTTTTTGTGTCCTATTCATTTTACCCTATTTTAATACTTATTGTTTTTTTTGTGTTTTAGTATGTTATCATCAGAATGTAGAAAAATGCATTAAGACAAAAACTTATCAACTAGTTTTGAAATTATTGTTTTTAACAGTTGCTTTAGCGACTATATTCTCCAATTGTATTGACTTTAATCAGATATTCATGGGTTTCGTGAAGTTGACAGCAATTCTTTTAAAACAATCCTACATGTTGATAATTCTTAACAAATTTATCACATGTTTGACCAAAAATGATGAGTTTCGAAGTTAGACTCTTCGTGTAGACCAAGAGCATTTCAAAATGGTACCTGGTTTTTGGTAGCATATATGGGATTCTCGAACTAGAAAATATATCTAGTGGAATAAGTTGGGGGTTTTAAATAAAATGTTTGAAATCATATGAGTGAATAGTAAATAAACTGAATGAATTGGTGCAGGAACACTTCCATCTCATAGAATGGAAGCCGATCTTGATTATCTGTCTTCTTCATTAAATTGAATTATCAGTGGGTCAAGGCTTGTTTGGCTGTATAGAAATGAGTGGGATACATCTAAAGTAATTCACAATACACACTACTTTAAATGAAATATTAAAATCTATTTGAAGATGATGATCAAATAGCTTGGGAACGGACTGTAGCTTCAGTTCCTCTTAACATTTCAAGACGATCCTCGCACATCAAATATGCTATTTTATCTTTATACCATTTCAATTATGTAAGGAATATACAATATAAAACGGTGGAGGGGAGAAGAAGGTCAGGGCTCGTCATTACACATGTCCTTGGAATGTTGCAGCATTCAATGCTTTCGTGAGAGGTTCTGAAAGAACTCATCTATTAGCGTATGATGCTCGTAAACTCGTGCCTTGCTAACTCTCGACAGAATAGAAAATGGCCGTAGGGTCCTTAAGGTGTTGTAACTTGGGAAAGACTGTTTATGGCCTTCCTTGTTGGTACTAAGTGGGAATTATCTATATAAACCCCCAATATTTATGTACAAGTTCTGATGTGAAAGGAACCATTTTTGTTTTAGCCTTTAGACCGTTTTATCTGCTGACTTAACATTAGTACTCTAATATTCTTCTTTATTCCAAATTAATTGTCTATATCATGAGATAGATTTATTTATGTGACATCTATGTAAGCAAGACAATAAGTTGAGTCTTTAACTCGTGAGGTGGCAAGATTCGTTTGGGCTTGATAACTTACAATTTGGTGAAATTTTGTATCCTTCATTATCATGAAAGAATAGATTGTCATATCACTGACATTCATAGGCAGAATTAGGGTATGGACAATTATCAATGTCTAATCACTGATCCTAGTCAGTACTGACGTATTTTGGAAATCATCAGATAACTGTTTTCTGATATTACACCACCACATGGCCAAGGATTTCATCATATCACCAAACTTCAGCTATGTCATCTAATATCAAGGTCCGTCGATCACATCTTGCACACTCATCATATGACAAGGGGTTCACAAAGTCATAATCAAAGTAGGACTATCCATCCAGAAGACATCTTTGGTGTTTGGAATCTAAAGACCACTTACACAACCATGACGTCAATCAACCTGGTTGGTAGTTTGATCAATTAGATCATCTGTTTTTTGTAACAAGCACCCACAAGGTTTCCTTAGTTTATGGTCATTAACTATGGGAGATCCACACCTGAGTACAAAAAGCAGGGGTTTGCTGTTTTCGTAAGCAGATCCTTCTTAAAAAAAAAAAAACTATGGGAGATCGCCATACTCGTCATATGAGTGGGAATAAACAGTTTGATGTCTTTTTAGTCTCCTTGGAAAATAAAGCTTTAGAATATAGGATTGAAGACTAATGATTTCCAAATCATGGTCATCATAGCGTGCTAAGTTTGAACATGTACTCTTCGAGATCATTATAAACATTGCGCATTGAATATAATGAATACATTGTATTAATGACTATGGATTGAAATACTGAACGTGTAATTGGCTTGGCAAACACATATATTCCCTTTTGGGGTGTGCATATCTTCACGTCTTTGGTACATAATCTGTTTTTCTTGTTACATTCATTTAGTCACTTCGCCATTGTACCGTTGCATACTTACATAACTTCACCAATGTTACTACTCCATACAGGAACATCTCAATCTTATTGGTTAAGATATATAATAAATTTTCTTTTTTAATTATACAGTTATATGTTATTGAATTCAACTACTTCAGAATGACAGCTGCGACACCTATCTTAAGAGATTTGAGGTCGTCTAAATATATGGAAAATGTGTTTAGGTTCACTATCAGACAAATATAATTCTTCGACCTCTTTACATCTATGTACATCGTTATTGTATCTTGATTTTACGTGTAATCTTCTATAACAATAGAATATATGGCAAAACGTGAATGTGCTATTTCAATATTTTTCTGGCATGGGTATCTCCATCGGACGCCTACCATTCTTAATGGTTGGAATGGATATGGGAATTTTAAAAATAATTAGGTGCTTTTCAGTAGCAAGGATATAGTATTACTGAGTTTTTAAGAACACTAAATTAAAATGAGGGTATAATCCTCTCTAGCCATGAACAATGTACTAGGGATGCATTAAAATTACAGACCCACTACTTTAACCAGCCTTGATGAAAAGTAACTATTAAAGCATTTACGGATTAAGGAAATTAGACTTAGTGTGTGGTTCCTTTAAAAAGCATCAATTATCTGTCATTTTGGCAAACTATATTTGCTAAGGACTGTATTATATAGTTTTGGAATATAGATTATTTTTAGAAAAATATTTTATGTTTGTACAAAAATAATCTAGATGACACCAAAAGAGCATTCATTCTTGTAAGGTAAGGAAATATTTTGTAAGGATTACTTGAACATTTAAGTTTTGAACTTTAATGGTTAATTATTGAGTAGTATCCAATTGTACCTTTTAGGGCCAGAGTTCCAATTTGCCAGTGTTAATTAGTATTGTCCTTTGAGGAATCCTGAACTCGTCAAAACCAAGCAAGATGGGCAAAATATGAGTTAGAAATTAGAACAATAATGTTATTTATTTGACACTGGAAATCATTGGCACATTGAAACTGACATTATTATATTTAATGATGTGTAAAAAGAAGCTTGAAAGACTAGCATGATTCGATAACTATCTCTTGATAATAATAACAAAATGGCGTATGGAACAGTATTATATGGTTTGAAAATTATATTTTATTGATTCAAAATAAATCTTTTATATCCTTTATAGTGCTCTAACTTTTTTGTATTTCTTTTTACCTCTGTCATGTTTTTTTTACCAATACAAACGAAGATGTCATTAGTCTCCCTGTCTTTATAAGAAGAGTTACGTTAAACTATCACTTATTTTTACCCGTAACCTTAAGGATTTGTGTCTTCAATAATATTTGAAACATATTTTGATATATTAATATTGGAAAATCCGATTGATTGATAACACTTGTTTTTCAAAATTCAGATACTTAATCATTTGTAAAAGTAAATTGATTTCTGAAGTATTCGGTTCTCTAACTTTCCTGTATAAAGTGATATATATATATATATATATATATATATAATATTTTTAAACAGTACTAGAAAATGAAGCTCATTTGTATAAAGTATTCTTCAGTGATAACTGAACTCAGTGGAAATATTTTATTGCAATTACTAAATCATATTTTGCCTGACATTTAAAATGATACCTCACTTGAGCTTCCAAACTTATCACTGAATTTCAAATTGAAACTCCCTATGCAGGATTATCTATAGAGCTGCCTAAAATTTATCCTACCAAACATTTAATTTGTTTGAAGTTAAAGTGGGATTGTTAGATTTTTTCTATTGTATAATCTGAATCTAGCTTACCAAATCTTCTCTGCATTCAATATGAAAATATGTTTTGGAACACTGTCTTCACAGAAACATTAATTTAGCTTACCAAAGTTTTTACTCAATTTAGGCATGAAGTTATTTTCCATGACTTTATGAGTACTAACAAGCGATTTCTTTATATTCAAATAGCAGTGTAATAAAATTTTGAAACTCTATCTCTCTGTGTAACACATACATACTTTCGGATAGTGAACATTGAGTCTTTTAGATTTTTTTCACGCATGCATCAAAATTTCTAATAATCTGAAGCCAAATTTTATTTAGATTAAATTCCATATTTTTCTACTATATATATGCATATAGGTCAGTAAGTCTAGACGTACATTTCTATACAATTCAAAATTTTAAGACCATTTTATGAATTTTTTGCTGTGAAATTATTCTACCCGCGTGAAGCTCTTGGAAAAACAACGTGAAAATCAGGTCAACTGATGGTACGACTAGTGCGTTGCCTTTGCTCGATAAATTGATAAATAATCTAGATTTGGGAATCGTGATAACATCGGGGATTTAAGATAAATACTATATATATTAAGTTTTCTGCATTAAAATAATGATACATGCGTGTCCTCAAGATGAAATCTATTAAAAAATATATACTACAATTCAAACCGTGATTCGAAACCGCTACCATCAATGTGGAGATATCCATTTTAGGATTAAATAATGATTTTTCCCGTACCATTAATTCGTCTTTATCAAGGCATGAGGACAATAAACTACACAATATGGTGAGAAACTATAAATGCCCCACTGCATGGTCTAATTCTGATAGGAAGGGAATTAGTTCGTCCATGTGCGCTCATATAAATAAATCTGATGGAAGTGTTCGAACTACTAGCTAATGCTAGAGTAAATTGAACCCCATGCAGGAGGTAGTTAGATAGACATATTCAAATGGTAAGACCCATCTCGACTTCTCCCTGAGCCTCCCACCGCAAGGCTTGTCCACATCTACAATCTGATCGACAGAGGGATCTGGCGAGACGAACCTTGGAGGGTCAGTCAATGGCAAATGCGCAAAACCTTGGGGAAGAACGCGGAAGAACGCGCCCTCTTCTCCAATGCCAGCATCATCCAGCGCTTCATCATTCCCACGGAATTTCTCTTTTCCTCTTCTCTCTCTATCTTATCCCTCTCTAATGGTTAAGTCCGGCGCAGAGTATGAAGAAGACTGTGATAGATTAATGAGGTGCTGGAGCAGCACTCCCTGGAAAGAGAGGAGAAGAACTAGCAGCTCGCTCAGCTGCGGCCTCCATCGTGCTGCCGAAGCCGCCATCCGCTGGCTGTTCTGCTTCTTCCCCTCGTTTCCCTTGCATGTACATATTCTCGTCTTGTGGGCTCTATTTTTACCTCTCCTAACCAGCATCAAACTGCGTATCCCTAGGAGGGAGGGATACTTACGGCGTGGCCCACGGCGTGCGTGGTGGCCAAGTTATTAGGTTGAGGCCCCGTTCTCCTCCAAAAGGCTTTCATGTTGCAGACGGCGCTTGTGTTCTCCTGCTATGATGTCGTTGAAAATAATCCTGGACAGCTTCCGAGTTGGACGAATTCTTCCGGAGGGGGGGGGGGGGGTGGGGGTCCTTTGTTTTTACTTATCTTGTTCTGTTTCCTTTTTTCACAGATCTTGCGTCTGCTCTCTCACAAAAGTTTTCCAGTACTTAAGAGTATGTGAAGGGCAAGCTTCTGTGGGCCCTTCTGTCTTGCACTCTTCCTTAATAGAAGTTGTCGCTCTTCAACTCTCAAAATATTCTTTTCTTACTCCTTCCTGCGTAGAAGTTTTTTTCTCCAGATGTCACCCTCTGGACCGGCCTGGTGTCTTGGTTCTCCCCGCCGGGCATCCACTGTGAGATGCTTGTGCTATTTAAGCAAGTTGTTCTCGGCAGATGGGGCCGGACATCATCGTCCTTGAGGTTCACTCTTTGAGGAATCCAACCTCCTGATCCTTCCCCTCTTTTTATCCCCAAATTGTTCCACTCATCAAAGCCTTCAATATCCTTTTTACCAAATCATGGATGTACTGAATTCCTTAACAACCCGTTGAACGTAAACAAACACCAACATGATGTTTAAGTTATTCTTTCGTGGAAGAACATCATTCGTTCCACGTCAAACGCCGAACTTCCTATCCCAATTTGATTGTAGATATGCAGTATGTCAAAATAAAGTTCTAGTGCATTTACAAAGTTAATTTAACTGAATACAACGAAATGGCACAGTTAGTAAATACCAAGTCCCAGTATAAGAAATGGTCAGAATAAGTAAAATAACTAATCCAACTTCGAGTTGGTTAGAAATAACTGAATAAATGCAGTCTAACTGAATATAACTAAAAGGCACGGTAACTAAAATACGTAATCCCAGTATAACAAATGGTCACAATATATAAAATAGCTACTCCAACTAGGTGTTTGTTAACAATAAAAATTTAATTGAAATAAGACACCAGTATACTTCCGGATCGTCCCGGATGGGGACGAAGGACGGGACGGGACGGACTTCGTCCCGATCTACGTCCGACATAATCTCAGGGACGAAGGACGGGACGGATTTTCGTCCACCGACAAAAAATCCGTCCCATCCAATTATCTCGGGACGATTTTTCATACCGTCCAGTCCTCCTGGGACGAATTTTTTTGTCCCAGACGAAAAACGCTCTTCCGGTGGAGCCCCGACCTCCGCGGCTGCGCCGCTCTCCACGCGGCGGCGCTCAAACTCCCCTTCCCCCCTCCTCCCCTGCCTCCCTCTTCCTCTTCAAATCCCTCATCGTCGCCTACGCCCGCAGCGGCCATCTCCCTTCTGCCCTCTCCGTCTTCCTCCGCCTCCCCTCCCCCGACGCTATCTCCTTCAACGCCGCCATCGCCGCCTGCTCCTCCGCCGGCCACCACCGCCGCGCCCTCCTCCTCCTCTTCCGCCTCCTCTGCCATGGCCTCCCCCTCTTCTCCGCGGCGCCCTCCTCCTCCTCCTCCGCCTCCTCTGCCATGGCCTCCCCCTCTCCTCCGCCAGCCTCTCCCCGCTCCTCCCCTGCCTCGCCTCCCCAGATGCCACGTGGCAAAATCTCAACCGTCGGATGTGAATCCGGCGGTTGTATGCCCAGATTCGTTCGTCCCTCGTCCGGGGGCCCCGGACGGACGATTTTTTTGTCTCACGGGATGAAAACCGTCCCGTCCGGTGGCCAGCGGACGAATTTCCGTCCCATAAGTCGTCCGGAGATCTCGGACGGGACGATTTTTTGTCCCGGGATGAAAAAATCATCCAGTCCGCGTCCTGGAAGTATAGACACCAGTCAGGTGTTTTATCTTCATCCTCTTTTATTACGGAATGGCTTAAGACGTGGATGACTTCCTCGTGAGCAATAACTAATTAATATGGTTTGGTTTCTCTAACGCCGATATCCATACGAGGAACAATAAACTAGAAGGCGTACTTCTGGAGCTTATAGACCCTGACGATATACGGAGCTAGTACACCAAAACTGTAAAACAACTTCCATACAGATGTTCGAAAACACTGAGCAAGACGCTGGGTGGATAAAGACGATTGCTGAGTAGGAATTGAGGGTCCTCTCATCCATCCCGAACCTGGAAGACATACCGGGTCTTAACAGCGATATCGTAAATGTGCATGGATTTGAGTTTGGCGAAGTCAATGGGGACTGAGATGAGATCCACCGAAGAGGGATTGTGGAATTGCAATAAATTGTGGTCATTGACATAGCGCTCCTAGCCTAACTCCGAGCGCTTCTGCTCCAGAACCACCTACGACTTTATTACCTCTTTGGTCGGTGCATGGACCAGAACCTTAAAGAGGAGTCGAAGACTCGCGGAGACGAAGCAGCTGGATAGGATCTTAATCAAGATTAGAGTAGTAATAATCGACGCTATAATTATACTCATTAGAGGCTAGAGTATTAGGAAATCATATAAGTTCAAACATAGATAGGATTAAATATAGTTAGGATTAAACATAGATAGGATTAAACGGTCAGGATTAGATCTCGTATACACGTTATAATGAATGGGTCCATGGCACCGATCAACGGTTGCGATCGGTGCACCCAAACGTTATCACGGTTGTGATTTAAAACAGTATTTCAAAACTATGTATCCGTTGTGAGACGTTACAACGGATACATATACGTTATAGTAATTACTATATTTAGTTACCTATATATACACAGTATAAATAAATCACCAATGTTCATAAACAAGATGTGGGAAATAGAACGATCTTGAAGTATTCCTGTGTGTTTTCTCTCTTTCTCCCCTCTTCCTCTTCTCTTCTCTTTCTTCCTTTCTTTCATTCTACTTCTTGCGGCGAGATCGAAATCTTTCAAACATTCCATGGCTGTCCTCCAGTGTCACCCTCCCTCGAGCTCTTCCATCGCCGCCTCATTCCATCCTTGAACTCCCAAATCTGTGATATCTCCCTCTCTCTCTTTCTATTCCTCTTTGTCCTTCACTCGCCGTTACCTTTGTTTTTAATCTTCTTCTGGTCCTCCTCCCTCTCCTTATCGGATGAGGGTTACAGTTCTGCATCCCAGATAGCCATCCATGAAAAGCACCCATTTGAGTGAACATTTGAATACTGAATTGAGGTACTGATCTGTTCTTCGGCACAGTTTGATCCCAAGTCTCTAAGCGTGTGTCAGGAACGGGTGATGCCCCCCTGCCCTAATTTTGTGATTTTGTCTTAGGCGCAGCTATAAATAAATGAGTCGTGAGGGCCTATGAACCAATTATCTGCCAGAGGGGATGTCTTCGTTGGGGACAAAAACTGGCAACAGCGGAGCTTTCGAGAAGCTGACACAGAACTTGTAACGCTCTCATGGACTACCTGCCAGTAGAGATATAGAGTATAGTCAACACTAAGAAGCCAATAAAATGCTCTCTTCCAGAAAATAAGACAAATGTGGGAGCTTAAAAGTCCTGTTTGTTTGATCTTCTTGGATCACCGTAATAAATGGCGAAGGGAAAGAATATACAACTTGAGAAGAAGATAGAAGAGATAGAAGATCTTTGTATTAATGCGCAAGTCTTTTGTGTAACATTGGTTGAATATTTATAAGTATTGGAAGTTGTCGAATGCATATATCCGTTGTAACAGTTTACAATGGATATACAGATTTAAAAAGTCATCTTAATCCTGATTGTTATAACGATCTGGTGCACCGATCAAAGCCGTTGATCAGTGCTTTGTACCCGCCTTTTATAACAAAACGTTATAACTACTCTTGTCCGTTATAACAGATCGGGTGCACCGATCACAGCCGTTGATCGGTGCTATGGTCCCATCGTGTATAACGGATATACCAAGACTTAATCCTGACTGTTATAACTCCTTATGATTTAATCCTGACCATCTAAAGTTTGATCCTATCTATATTGAATCCTACTCTATGTTTAAACCTATATTGAATCCTATTTTCTAAACTCTAACGAGTATATTATTTATTTGATTTTACTAACTAATCTTTTTAAGTCCCTATCAAAGGATCACCGAGTTGACTTCCACATCTATGACTCCATGGTCTTGACTTGGCGGATAATCGGTGGACAGGACTGCTTGATACTCGGCGGAGGTGAGAAAAACTCCTCAATACCCCCCTGCAAGTTCATCGGCGATGCAGGCGACGTTGAGCTTGTTCTTGAGAAAAAAGAATTATGATTTTGGAAGAGATTTAGTAAAGCAGTCGGCCAATTGACTGTCAGTGTTAACAAATTGTATTTTGAGATCTCCTGCTGCGACTTGTTTACGGACAAAGTGTTAGTCAATCTCTATGTACTTGAAAAATTGGATTTGAAAAATAAGAATTGTGATTTTTCATCCTTGCATGAAAAATTGGATTTTCAGCAAGGTATGTTGCACCCAAATTATCACACCACAATGTTGGAATGCTTTCATCTGAAATTTTAAACTATTTTAGCAAAGTCTTGATCTATATAATTTATGCCGTAGCATTTGCCAGTGCCTTATATTAAGGTTCTGTACTTGATCTTGCAACAGCTGATTGTTTCTTTGAGCTCCAAGACACCAAATGTTTCCCAATAAAAATCAGATATGCTCCAGTCAATCTTCTGTCTTCTTTATCACCTGCCCAGTCAGAGTCACTAAATGCAATGCTGTCCATATTTGAGTTTCTATAAAACAGTAATCCATGTAATAGACTGCCTTTGAGATATCGAAGTAAATGTTGAAGTGGATTCCAATCTTCTGTGTTTGGGGAATGCATCTTCTGGCAGGCTTTGTTCACGGCAAATGCTATATCAGGGCGAGTTAGTGTTAAATATTGAAGAGCACCTACTATCTGCCTGTACAATGTATCTAAAAAAGAATCAACTATATTTTCATTTTTAATTGTTCAAAAAGAAAGTGCAGTGGGAGTCGATAATGGTTTGGAATCTTCAGATTCTGATCTTTTAAGAATTGACAAAAGATATCTCGATTAAGTTCATAGAAAACCATCTCGATGAGGTACTAATTCAATTCCTAGAAAGTGTTTAGCAGGTCCTAAATCATGAGTAACAAAATTTTCATGTAATTTTGAGACAACATATTGAATTTTCTTGGCTTCCGGATAACTTATGAGAATATCATCAACATATACTCAAATAAAAATTGGAACATTCTTAGTACGAAAAAATAAAGAGGTATCAGTTTTAGAACCAACAAAACCAAGGGTTTGTAATGATGTTGAAAATTTATGAAACCATGCTATAGGAGACTGTTTTAAACTATAAATTGATTTCTTGAGTAAGCAAATAAAATCGGGGTGAGATATATCTTTGAAACCTGGAGGTTGCTCCATATAAATGGTTTGTTCAAGCTCTCCATGTAGAAATGCATTTGATACATCAAGTTGATTTATTTTCCAACCTTTGGTAATAGCAATAGAGAGTAGTAATCGAATCGTAGTATGTTTAATTACCTGACTAAAAGTTTCATTAAAATCAAATCCTTGTTGTTTAAAATCTTTAGCTACGAATCTAGCTTTGTATCTATCAATTGTACCATCAGGCTTATGTTTTAGTTTATAAACCCATTTACATCCTATTACATGAAAATTTTGATTCCTGGGTACTAGAACCCAACTTTTATTTTGCATAAGAGCATCATATTCATTTTTCATTTCTAACGCCCAATTATTATCCCTTGACGCATCATTATAAGTATTTGGTTTTATGTTACTAACACTTGCAAGTAAACACCGGGGAATAGGATGCTTTCTAGCAGAAAAGGAGAGATGAGTATTTTTGTGATCATCTCTGGAATAAACATCCTTGAGAGTTTTTATTTTGATAGGAATTCCTGGTTTAGGTGTTTGATCAAATGTACAAGATATATCTAATATCGACTTATCAAATTTAGATGTTTCATTGTTCGCATTCGAAACATCTAGAACCAGAGTTTTATCAGCATTTGATGTAAAATTTTCTTCAGTATTATTTGATTTTAAAACATCAGAATTATCTTCTACCGTAGATTGAGATATTGAAGAATTATATATATTATTACCAATGTTCTTTTCTGATGTTGGTAATAATATATTTGGTTTATCAATGTTTGGAATATTGGATACTTCACTTGGGTGAGATCCAAGTATTCCTGATTCTTTTCCATCTGAAATATTAGAAGCAAATGGAAATATATGTTCATCAAATACGACATGCCTTGAAATAAAGATTTTACCTGATTGTAGAGAGAGACATCTGTACCCAATATGCATTGAGCTGTACCCCATGAAGACGCATCTTTCTGATCTTGCATTTAGTTTATGATGTGTGATAAGCCAAAAATAGGGGTGAAAATTACGCGAGTTTTTTAGCCCTTGTCGTTGTGAATTTTTGGCTTATGCAATAAAATGTATAAAACTCTACTTAATATGTACAGTGATAAGTATGAGTGTCGTCCAAGGGAGGCAAGTAGGAATTTCAATTTGATTTTATTTTTTTTGTGTTTTAGATCCTAATTAGAGTGAATTTGATCTTCAATGAGGATCAAGTCACCCTAATTAAGTGAGAATTTAGAGAGGGGGATAGAAGAGATGAGAAGACTAGAAGAATTAAGGGCTCTAAATTTCCTTCTTTGATCCTAATTAAAGGATCCAAGAAGTCATTTAGAGAGGTTGAAAGAGGGTTCTTAAAATGAGTTGGGTTGATTTTTGCAGATTGATAATTCAGAACTAAAATGGGGAAATTGAGAATTCTAAGAATTAAAACTAAATTTTTTTATAATTTTTTTTGTAATGCAATTGAATGCCCAGGTAAAATTTCTCAATTTCTCCTCTCAATCCTAATCAGGGCTTGTACATGCCGCTCAAGCCAAGCGATTTAGAAGTTCAGACTAGAATGGAGATGAAGAAACAAACAACTTAACCTATTTCATTCAAAATGCACAAAAGTTTGAATACAATGAAAGAAAAAAATACTAAAACTGTTGATCCAGGCTGGAACTCCTCTCTGTCTTGCAGCTGTGATGAAGCACCCTCCAGAATGAGCCCCTTCTCTCGAAATTCAGCTTTTATACCTAGGTCACATGGTGAAAATCACCATTTTACCCCCATTTAGTAATTAATTTTTATCTATCAATGTAGGCTAGATCTGAATGATCCAACCATACAGATAGAAAGAGGGGATCAAGACGAGCAAATCCATATAAAAATCATCTCAATCGGACATCAGGATCAAAAGTTATTAATAAATCAATTTTAAACCAATTTAGTCCATCGGATTTAAAATTGATTTATTTATTAATACACGCAATGACGTGTCGACTTCCCATTGGCTGCGGCGTTTCAACTCCTTTGGCGGGCACTCTCTCATCGTGCCACGTACCCCTGACGAGAGAGTAAAAAAACAATTAAATTTTCGTTCGTGCGCATTTTGCGTACGTTTTGATACGCACGCACACGTGCGTTTTTTCGTTCCTTTGCCTACTTGTGTGTCGCCACGTCACCGCCCGTGCACGCGCATTGTATGCACCGCACGGGCGGTGAACTTACCTCCTGCCACATACACATGTGCGATCGCCGTTGGATTTTTATCCAACGGCTAAAGTTGCGCCACGTCGACAAGGCGGGAGGCTCTTTGTGTTTTTTTTGAAGAAAGCCCTTAATAAAACAAGCAATTATAAATGAACGCCGCCCAAAAATATTCGTGTATATGCCCTTTCGGCACTCTCTCTCCTCCGATTTTCTCTAAAATTAATAATGCAATTGCAAATAAACCCTAAATGATTTTAAATTGGATCTTTACGCGTGCCGTGGCGACCGAGAGCTGTTTTCAGGGTCTTTTTGCAACGAAACGTTGCAAAAAGGCCCCGAAAAGTCTAGAAATTGCATACATACATTTTTTTCTCTTATATATATGCCCTTTTTTAATAGAATAAATGCATTTCTTCTTGAAATAAATCCCAGAAAATTCCTAAAAATTCGTAAAAAATTCTAGAAAATTCTAGAAAATTTTAGAAAATTCCCTGATTAATTCCCATGTTGATAAATGTCAAAATAAACTTTTTAATGTGCCATTTTAATCCAAAAATAATTATTTCGAGCTTCAATAAATCCTTACAAATTCATATAATTAACAGAAAATTAGGGAAAAATCAGAAATTACTTGGAAGCATTATTTTCGTGTAAATATATGATAACAACCCAATTTTAAGCGTTTTAAATGCATAAATCATGCTAATAACATGAACTAAAGACCGAAATTAGGGTGTTATCAGTGTGCATATGATCTCAAATAGGAGTAACAAAGACATCCAAATGTTCTGAAAAAGAGGGATCCGGTTTACTGTCGGGTAAAATTTTGAAGGAGATTTGTTTTCTAAAACTGGAGTAGCTGTTAATACTGCTTCATCCCAGAAAATTTTAGGCATAGATGCATGTCTATGCTTTCTTTCTACTGTTCAATTTTGTTCAGGGGTATGAGGACATGATACCCGATGAACAATGCCGACTGTTTTAAAGATTGAGTTGAGAGACTGATACTCTCCTCCCCAATCGAAACTGAAAATACTTAATTTTGGTAGAAAGTAAATAAAAACTGCAAAAACTTAATTCATATAATTTCTGTACACGTCTTTTATAACAAAACGTTATAACTAATCTTGTCCGTTATAACAGATCGGGTGCACTGATCACAGCCGTTGATTGGTGCTATGGTCCCATCGTGTATAACGGATGCACCAAGACTTAATCCTGACCGTTATAACTCCTTAAGATTTAATCCTGACCATCTAAAGTTTGATCCTATCTGTATTGAATCCTACTCTATGTTTAAACCTATATTGAATCCTATTTTCTAAACTCTAACGAGTATATTATTTATTTGATTTTACTAACTAATCTTTTTAAGTTCCTATCAAAGGATCGCCGAGTAAACTTCCACAGCTATGACTCCGTGGTTTTGACTCGGGGAGACGACTGCTTGATACTCGACGGAGGCGAGTAAAACTCCTCAATATTGTTAAAGCCTGCTACATCATAAACCGACCAAGATAACACAAATGACGATAAATTTGAACAGTCTGTTAAGTCGGTAAAATAAGTCCGTGTACTGCCGACTGTATGCGGGTGATTCAGCATCATCCCACCTGGGGCCATGGCGAATACACCAAAATTATGCTTCCCGCAGCCCTCTGATTACTTTGATGGAAATCTTCCATTTGTATTTCCATAAGCTTCCGTGGTCGAATAAAGCGCAGAAGGGTAATAAAACGTGATGCCATATTTACGAGACAACCAAATGCTCAAATATTTGCGATTCTTTTTAGAAACACTTTTTTAGAAAACACGGCTAAAATATGCTTCAGGCCACGTGTCTTTTCGAATGTACGTGTCTACAACTGGACTCAAATCTAGGCTTCTGGTACGTTTCTTTTTGTTCATTTGCGAACACGAACAGAAAAAATCCCACTGGAACGGGTTTGAATAAAAATACTCCTCTCTCTCTCCCCCTGTGTTCCCTCCCTTCTTACCCCGCCCCCCTCTCCCCTAGGCCCCTCCCTCCCCTCCCTCTCTCTCTCTTTCTCTCTCCCCGCCCCCCTCTCCCGTGCCCCCCTCTTTCTCTCTTTCTCTCGCCCCGCCCCCTCTACCGTGCCCTCTCTCTTCCCCCCCCTCTACTGTGCCAACCCTCTCTCTCTCTCCCGGCCCCCATCTCCCCTGCCTCTCTTTCTCTATCCGCCTTCTTCCGTCCACCTTCTCTCTCTTTGCCCCCCTCTCCATTCCCCTTTCTCTCTCTCGCTCACCCTTCCCGCCCCCCTCTCCCATGCCCCCTTCTCCTCTGGGCCCCCTCCCCTGCCCATCCCCTCTCTCCTCTTGTCCCCTCTTCCCTCCCCATCGCTCTCTCTCTCCTCCCTCTCTCTCTTTGACCATTTTCCAAAGCGGGCAGCGTTCGAGAACTGTTTGCGAACGATCACTGACCAAACACAAACACGAACACGAACACGAACACGAACACGAATCTTGCTTTGACTTGTTCGTTCATATTCACGGAGATGTATATGTATGCGAGGCAGTCTCGGCATCGTTATCCCACCCCTAATGCGCTTGTTACCATCCATGATTTCTTGCAGTTTTTATTTACTTCTGGCAATCTACATAGAGATGCCGGGGGGCTTTCTAGGATTTTTGGACGAACGAAGAATGACGTTTTCGGACGGACAGAAGGGGACTGAACGGATGTCCGTTCAGTTATCTGCCTGACTGCCCATAACATTTTAGTTCGTTAGTTTCGTCATCCTTCCGTTCTTCTTCATCGTAGCAACTCGGTCATTAGTAGGGTCCATCATTTGTCTGTTATAGAAAACGGAACTGATGACAGACGAATGGAGGACAAAGTAGACTGAGAGGGCGGAGAGAGCTATTGAGAGAGAGAGAGAGAGGGAGGGGGAGTGATCGAGAGAGAGAGATGGAGAGGGAGAGTGAGAGGAAGCGATCGAGAGCGAGAGAAAAGGAGAGGGAGCGATCCAGGGAAAGAGAGAGAGGGAGTGTCAAAAGTACCTGTCAGCAGTACTGACATCCCAGACCATACCACCGCCGCCACACACGTCAAGTAGAAGCATTGGGACTCATCAACTCATGATGCACCATCATTCCACTTCGCCGGACTCCAGTTTAATTTAATTAACTATATTTCATACTTAAGGGACATCCATCTCTATAAAAAGCTGCGTGGATCAAGGGGTTGAATATACTTTTCATTTCCTGAAGATCAATTGTTTCCATTTTCTGAAGATTGTGTCGATTTCTCAACATGGTATCAGAGCACGCTCTGCCCGAGTCTGAAGGTTCCTCCAATGAAGGGATCATTCAAGGCAACGGCGACGTACAAGATCACCTGAGAGAATCATGCAGGTTCCACCAGTTGGGATTAAGCTCACTCAGAGCAATTATCCCCTATGGATGAACTACGTAAAAGCCACCGTTGGAGCCCAAGGACTAGGTAAGCATCTCGCACATGAGAGATGATAAGCCGAAAATAGGGGTAAAAACAATGCAATTTTTAGCCCTTGTCGTTGTGGATTTTGGCTTATGCAATAAAATTTATAAGAACTCCACTTAAGACGTATAGTGATAAGTACGAGTGTCGTCCAAGGAAAGCTAGTAAGGAATTCGATTTGGTGATTGTATTGGTCATTTCACTTTGATTAAACTGAATTTGATCTTCAATGAGGATCAAGTCACCCTAATTAGATGAGAATTTAGAAAGGGGGGTAGAAGAGTTGAGATGAATAGAAGAAATATGGAGCTCTAAATTGGCTTCTTTGATCCTAATAAAAGGATCCAAGAGGTCAATTAGAGAGGTTAAAAGGGAATTTTTAATTTGAGTTTGGTTTGTTTTTGCAACTTTGATAATTCAGAGCTGAAATGGGGATAATTTAATCTCCTAAGAATTAAAACTAATCTTTTTAGAGTTTTTCTTTGGAATGCAGTTGAATGCTTAGTTGAATCCCTCAAATTCTCCTCTCAATCCTAATCAGGGCTTGTACATGCCGCTCAAGCCAAGCGATTTAGAATTTCAGATCAAAACCAAGAAGAAGAAACAAGAAATTGAACTAATCTCATTCAAAATGCACAAATCCAAATACAATCAAGGAAAAAGTACCAGATAACTTGATCCAGGGTGGGAATCCTCTCTGTCTTGCAGCTGTGATAGAGAACCATCAAGAATGAGCTCCCCCTCTCGAAATTTAGCTTTTATACTTAGGTTATATGGTAAAAATCATCATTTTACCCCCCTTTAGTACTTAATATTTATCTATCAATGTAGGCTAGATCTGAATGATCCAACCATACAGATAGAAAGAGGGGATCAAGACGAACAAATCCATAAAAAAATCATCTCAATCGGACTTCAGGATCAAAAGTTATTAATAAATCAATTTTAAACCAATTTAATCCATTGGATTTAAAATTGATTTATTTATTAGTTTCGTTTTTAAACACGCAATGACGTGTCGCTCTCTCATTGGCTGGCGCATTTTGAATCCTCCTTTTTGCAGAAACGTCCTTAAAAAGCCTGGAATTACTTTTGGACGCCGCCCAAAGTAATTGTGTATATGTCCCTGGCGCACTCTCTCTCCTCCGATCTCTCCTTAAACATTAAAAATATATATTAAAAATTGCAATAAAACCCTGTAAAATTTTAAATTGGATCTTTACGCCTGCAGTGGCGACCAAGAGCTGTTTTCAGGGTCTTTTTGCACCGAAAGTTCGCAAAAAGGCCCTTGAAAGTTTGAAAATAATAAAAATACTTCTTTTTCTATTATAAATATACTTTTTTTTCCTTGAAATAAATACATTTCATCTTCAAATAAATCTCAGAAATATCCTAAAAATTCATAAAAAATTCTAGAAAATTCACTGATTCATTCCCATGCTGATAAATGTCGAAATAAAATATTAAATATGCCATTTTCATTCAAAAATAATTATTTCGAGCTTCAATAAATCCTTTAAAATTCATAGAATTAGCAGAAAATTAGGAAAAAATCAGAAATCACTAGAAAACACTATTTTCATGTAAATATATGATAACAATCCCATTTTATGCTCTTTAAATGCATAAAATCATGCTAATAACATGAAATAAAGACATAAATTAGGGTGTTATCAAGAGACCTACTTCTGCTCCACCATTTTAAGGTTAACAACGAACACGACCGTACATTTTCTTGCAGATTAACAACGATCTTAACAACCTTGTGGGTTGCTCCTGTCGCCCTCTTCTTTCTCTCTTTCTTCCCTATATCTGATTCTTTCCTCTTCTCTTTTCAGTTCAAGAACCATGAATTGCATCAACATAACTAATTAATATGGTTTGGTTTCTCTTACGCCAATTTCAATGTGAGGAACATCAACTAGAAGGTGTACTTCCGGAGCTTATAGGCCTTGACGAGATACGGAGATAGTACACCAAAACAATAAAACAACTGACATACGTATGATCTGGAAACTCTGAGCATGAGTCTGGTTAAATAAATAAGATTACTGAGTAGGAATAGAGGGCCCTCTCATCCATCCCAAACCTGGAAGACATACCAGGCCTTAACAGCGATATCGTACATCTGCATGGATTTGAGTTTGGCAAAGTCAATCGGGACTGAGATGAGATCCACTAAAGAGGACTTGCGGAATTGCGAAAAATTATGGTCATTGAGATAGCGCTCCCCGCCTAATTCCCTGAGCTTCTGCTGCAGCTCCTCATACGACTTCATTACCTCGTTGGTCGGCGCATGCATGAGAACCTTCCATAGCTGTCCTCCACTATCATCCTCCCTCAAGCTCTTCCATCGCCGCCTCGTTCCATTCTTGAACTCCCAAATATGTGACACATATAGTCCTCCCAAATATGTTACCTTTCTTTTTAATGGTCCTCCCTCTCCTTATCGGATGAGGGTTACCGCTTTGGATCACAGATAGCCCTCAATGAAAAGCACCTATTTGAGTGAACATTTGAATACTTAATAGAGGTACTGATCTGGTCCTCGGTATAGTTTGATACCGAGTCTCTAGGCATGCCTTGTGAAAGGGTGATGCCCGTCTGCCCTAATTTTGTGGTTTTGTCTTAGGGGCAGCTATCAATAAATGAGTTGTGAAGGGATTTTATCGTCCAGAGCTTATAGGCCTATGAACCAACTATCTGCTAGAGGCGCTGTCTTTGTTGGGGACAACAACTGGCAACAACAGAGTTTCTGAGAAGCTTATACAGGACTTGTAACTCTCTCATGGACTGCCTGCTAGTGGAGACAAAGAGGAGAATCAACACTAAGAAGTATAAAATGTTATATTCCAGAAAATAAGACAAATCTGGAGCTTAAAAGTACTGTTAAAGCCTGTTACTGTTAAAAGAAGAGTTTTACTTGACAAGCCAGCTCATCAGGAACCGACCAATAGGGTTTTAATAACATTAGACTAGTAATAGATGAACACATATCCCTTATACTCGTTGGAGGAACTAGCAGCTAGGATTCTATATAGGAGAACATAGACGGATAGGATTACATATCGATAGGAAAAAGATAGACGTTAGGATCAAATCTCGACAACTTTAAATTGGACGGTATAGATGCAACCTCAAGTATCTGTTATATTTTTTTATAACGGTAAGGATTAAATATGAAACATAACTACCTATTTCTAGTATCATTTTTATCATATAAGTACGAACCAACATGTATCGAATTCTTTGCGGAATACAACGATCTCGACGACCTCATGTTGCGTCTTCTCCACTTCTTCTTCCTCCATTCTTTCTCCTCTTTATTCTCTGCACACGAGGCATGAGCAGTCTCAACATGGTATCAGAGATTCCGGTCATCAGGGCTGAAGATGCTTCCGCTGGAGGCTCAACCTCGGCTTCGCCCGCTAATGCCAGATTCGCTCTCACCGCTGGACAAGTCATGGTGAATATTCCGTTAGGAGCCTCTGTGCTAGTCAGGCTCAACGATGATAATTATCAAGTTTGGAAGATCTCGGTTATCCCAATTTTAAATGGGTGCGAGTTAATTTCTCTTGTTCAAGATGATCCACCCCTATTTTCTATAATATATTCATAGAGTAATTCAGTGCAGAATCTGGATTACAAATATTGGTTTAGGAAGGATCAAGAGGTGCTTGGATTCCTTCTGTCTACTCTGTCCGAATCAGTGGTTCCATGTATCAGCAGAGCCAGAACAACAAAGGAAGCCTGGAATTTACTTGAAAGCACATTCTCTAGCAGGATCCAAGCTAGAATTATCGATCTTCATCGGCAATTTCACACTATGATGAAAGGTACATAACTATAGATGAATATGTGAAGCATTTTAGATTTGTTGTGGAATCACAAGAGTCAGGTGGGGCAAAAAATGATGATGAGACAAAGAATTATACGTTCCTTAGAGAAATAGGAACTCAATATAGTTAATTTGTACTTGGTGTTAATGATAACCTTCATCATATGAAGTTTGAAGAAATCGTGACTAACCTCCAATCACATAAGGTATATATTGACTATCAAGATAAGGCAAGCTCAAAGTGGTTTCCCACCATAGGCTAAGAATAGCCAATTCTAGAAGAATTCTGCTCAAAATTAACAGAGAGACAACTATCACTCGAGGGGATCAAACTACAATCGAGGAAGAGGAAGAGGGAGGAACAACAAACTTCAACCCAGGTGTCAGATTTGCTCTCAATTTGGGCATAGAGCCCTAGAATACCAAGAGTTTACAAGGCTGCAGAGTAGGAGCAATGCTAGTTACCAGCCTTATCTGCAAGCTTACAGAGTAAGTAACTCTGAGAACAATGTATGGTTTCCGGACAGCGGAGTTACCTACCATGTGATAGCTGACTCAAGTCTGATCTCAAATTCAACAAGCTATAAAGGAAGCGAAGATCTACAAATGGATAATAGGACAGGTTTCAAACTTCTACCGACTGGTTATCTAAACTATCTACTTTTAATAAAATACTTTATCTCAAAGATGTTTTACGTATTCTAGGAATTACAAAAAATCTATTGTGTATTCACAAACTTACTGTAGATAATGATGTTTTTGTAGAGTTTCATCCCTCTTGTTGGCTTGTGAAGGACAAGAAACCAATTACACCCTGCTAAAGGAAACAATTAAAGAAGGTTTATACTGTCTGGAGCCGTGGAAGAACTAACCCATGGTACTGGTTGGAGAAAGAGCAACTCCAGACACAGGGCACTCAGAGCTTGGACACCCCCAATTTCGAATTATAAAACTAGTCATTAGAAAATTTGGAATTTCTTTCTCAAATACTTGAAACAATTTGATTGTGATATTTTTAGAATTTCAAATTCACATAAACTCCCACTTTATCCTACTCTAAGTTATTCTAACCTACCACTTGAAATTATTCATTCGGATTTTTGGGGACTTCCACAGTTTTGTCAAACCTCATGGTTTTGATAATATGTGGTGTTTATAGATGATCACATTAAATATACTTGGCTGTATCTTTTGAAAAGGAAAAATGAAGTGATAGACAAATTTCTAGAATTTCAGAAAATGGTGGAAAATCAAGTCTCCACTAAAATTAAAAATTTCCAATCATATGGGGGAGGACAATACCAGTGTCTCCGCTCAATCTTAAAAAGACAAGGAATTGTTCACACGGTATCTTGTCCACATACCCCTGAACAAAATGGAACAACTAAGAGGAAACACAGACATATTGTAGAAGCAGCTCTAGCATTGCTTCATAATGGTTCTAAGCCAAAAACTTTCTGGAATGAAGCAATAGCTATTGCTGTGCATCGGATTGACATATTACCAACTCCGGTTTAAAAAAATAAATCTCCATTTGAAATCTTGGTTAAGAGATCACCCGACTATTTTTTTTTGAGATCATTTGGGTGTTAGTGTTATCCATACTTAAGATCGTATGCTCAGCACAAACTAGACTCACGGTCTGAGAAGTGTGCACTACTAGGATACAACTCAATGCATTCTGGATACAGATGTTACACAATGAAAACAGGTAAAATCTACATCTCTCAACATGTTTTCTTCGATGAGCATATTTTTCCTTTTTCATTTATATCAGATAAGTATTCAGGAATACTTGGATCTAGTCCTAATGGTACTCTAAATATTCCAAGTATCGACAACGCACACACATTATCATCAACAACACAAAATAAAGTGTTAGATAATGATGTTTAACGATCAATATCAGATTTATTTCTGAAAAATGATATTTATAAAAATAATGATTCATCAACTAATGAAATTAACACAACTACAGAGGAAAATTATCATAATATTTCAAATATCTCTAGTATGTTTGATCACACACCTGAGCATGGAGTTAAGATCACAGTGAGGGATCTTAAAGATGTGTATCTTCGAGACAATACACAAAGTAGTCATCTATCACTCACATATGTAAGACATCCAATATGACTTGTATGTCTATAGTGGTGAGTGTCACAGAGCCCACTTAGTACACTGCAGCATCCAAAGATAGAATTTGGATGCAAGCAATGAAAACAGAATACGAACCATTGATTCAAAATAAAACATGGGATTTAGTTCCTAGAAATCAAAATTTACAGGTCATTGGATGCAAATGGGTATATAAACTAAAGTATAAATCTAATGGAAATATAGATAGATACAAAGCTCGTTTAGTAGCAAAAGGTTTTAATCAACAGGAAGGATTTGACTTTACTGAAACTTGTAGTCCTGTAATTAAGCATACTACTATTTGTTTATTAATTTTAATTGCCATTATCAACTGCTGGAAGATACGTCAACTTACTGTGTCGAATGCTTTCTACATGGAGACTTAGAAGAAAAGATTTACAAGGAGCAGCCAACAGTTTTAAAAATTGTTTTCATCCTGATTATGTTTTCTTACTTAGAAAAACAATCTATGGTTTAAAACAATCACCTCATACTTAGTTTTTTATATTACTCTCTTCATTACGAAATTAAGGGTTTTCTGGATCAAAAACTGATACATCTTTATTCTTGGGGTTAAGTGATACCAAACCAATTTTTATTTTGATTTATGTTGATGTTATCTTGATAATTTCTACACATTCAAAATATATACAAGATGTTCTTTAACAGTTTGCAATTCCTGATCTTAGACATGCAAAATATTTTTTGGGCATTGAGTTATTACCTCATCCAAAAGGTTTTATTTTAACAGAGTCATGCTATCTATTGACGATTATCCAAATAGCTAAAATGGAAAATTCGAAACCACTGCCTACTCCAATTGCTTCCTCTTCAACATCTACAAGTGAAATAAATCGCTGGATGCGACTTTATACAGACAAATCGCTGGTGCATTACAGTATTTCTTTCTTACTGGGCCTGGTATAGCTTTTGCAGCAAATAAAGCTTGTCAAAAAATGCACTCTCTCAGTTCAGAGGATTGGATTTCTCTAAAATATCTATTTCGTTATCTAAAAGGAAGTATTTTACACGATTTACTTATTCACAGAGAATCTAACACAACCATTAGTGCATTTAATGACTCTAATGGGGCAGGTGATCGAGAAGATACAAGATCAACAGGAGGTTATCTCGTTTCTATAGGGAAAAATCTTGTTTCTTGGAGCTCAAAGAAACAAGCCACTGTGGCCAGATCTAGCACAAAAGTATAATATAAAGCCATTGCAAATACAACTGTTGAGATAATGTGGATTCAATCACTGCTCAAAGAGATTCAAGCATTACCCAAAGATATACCAACATTGTGGTGTGGCAACTTGGGTGCCATTTATCTAGCAGCAAATCCAGTATTTCATGCTCGAATGAAGCGTATAGAAATCGACAATCACTTCGTTAAAGAACAAGTCATGGCCAAGGCCCTGAAGATTCGATTCGTCGACAGCGAAAGTCAGGTGGCATATGCCCTAACGAAACCTTTACCAAACTTGTGTTTATGTTTTCTCACGGACAACTTCAACATCGTTACCACCGATGATCTTGTGAGAGGGTCCTAAAGAAAGAGTTTTACTTGGACAAGCCACGTCATCAGGCCGGCCAATTGGGTTTTTATTAACATTAGACTAGTAATAAATGAACACATGCCCCTTAAACTCGTTAGAGGAATAAGCGTCTAGGATTCAATTTAGGAGAACATAGACGGATAGGATTACATCTAAATAGGAAAAACATAGATGTTAGGATCAAATCTAGACAGATTAAAATTGGATGGTAGAGATGCAATCTCAAGTATCCGTTATATTTTGTTATAACAGTCAGGATTAAATATGAAAGAGAACTACCTATTTTTAGTGTCATTTTTATATATGAGTATGAACCAGCGTGTATCGAATTCTTTGCGGAATGTAATGATCTCAGCAGCATCGTCTGGCTTCTCCATTTCTTGTTCATCCATTCTTTCTCCCCTTTCTTTGCTGCACACGAGGCACGAGCAATCTCAACAGTTACATCATAAACCGACTAAGACAACACAGGACAAGAAATTTTAATTCTCCGTTAAGTCGGTAAAATAAGACCGTAAATCGTGTACTGAGGACTGTAAGCGGTGAGTCAACACCATCCCAGCTGGGGCCATGGCGAATACACCAAAATTATGCTTCCTACCGTCCTCTAGAAACCATGATGGAAATCTTCCATTTGTATTTTATTAGCTTCGATGGTTGAATAGAGAGTATCACCATAGGAAAATGTCAATTAGTGCTTACGGCACTGCCAAATGCGTAGTATATATTTGTAATTCTTTTTCAGAAACACGTTATTTATTCATCCTTGTAGTAAGTAATATGCTGATAATGCTAAAATATGCTTCTGGCAAAGTGTCTTCTCGCCTATCCGTGTCTATAACCGGACAAATCTAGATGGTCTGTGCCCCCAATCACCTTTTTTTAATACAAATATGCAACCGAAATGTGATGTTGGCACCCATCCGCATATCATACATCGATGCGATGTCAGCAGCATTATCCTACGACTTTTCGATTAACGCCAAATGGGATCGTTGTTGGAAACAATCTAGGAGATTTCCATTTTTGACGGTTTCCTTTTTTGGTGGTTTTCTTTTTTGAAATCACATTTTTTCCAATTCCATGGCTGTTGCCTATTACCCTCTCATCCTATCCTCTATATAAGAGGCTGTAAGGGGCATGCTCTAAACAAGCCAAAGATCTTCCTCCTTTGAGTAGAACATATTCTGTTATTGTCTTCTCCTCTCCAAACTATTGTCTTCTTATCTTTTCTAGTGTAGATGTGTCTATGTTTGGTATCAGAACCTGGATTCTGTAACAATCTCAAATCAACGTATTGCCGCCGCAACATGGAGAATCTTCATCATAGGACCTTCCTGTCAATGCTGCACGAGGGTTGGTGGAGCCAACTCAGGTTGGGGCATTTCCAATCCTCACCCAGCGCAACTATCAAGTGTGGGCTATGAGGATATGTCTTCATCTCAAAGGTATGGATGTTTGGGATGTAGTCAAGGCCGAGAATGCTGTTAAGAAGAGAGACCGCCAGGTTATGTCGGTCATGTTCAGAGCTATCTCAGACGATATTAGCTGCAACCTGGTCATGGAGAAAACGGGAAAGCAAACATGGCAAACTCTTATGACCATGAATGGTTGAGTTTCACGCCCTCGCAAGGCCAAGGTTCAATCACTCAAGAGAGAATTTGAGACTCTCTCCATGGAGGACAAAGAACCAGTGTTAATCTATGTCAGGAAGCTTTCTCGAATAGTCACGAAAATGAGGAGTTTAGGAAAGAAACTCCGTGAAGTTGATGTGGTTTACAAACTCCTTCGCTTAGTGTCTGGTAAATAGATTCGCTTACTTCCTTGATAGAGCAAATTCAGGATTTGGAATCTCTCACGCTGGATGAAGCCATGGGATCTTTGAAAATCCATGAAGATAAACTGAAAGATCGACGAAACAGAAGAGAAGAGAAAGCTCTTCTGGCTAAAGCTCTTGAGAAGCCCAATAAGAATGAAGACAACTCAAGAGGAAGAGGAAGAGCTACATGAAGAGGAAGAGAAAGAGGTCGAGGAAAAGGTCACGGCAAAAACTGCAGACCGCAAGAATGAAGATGAAGACGAGGATGAAAAGTCCTATGATAAATCAAAGGTACAATGCTTCAAATGCAATAAATTTGGGCATTACGCTAATGAATACAGCAAAGATAAGAAAGGCAACAAAGAGGTGATGGCTAAACATGCCAAAAAATAGGAGGAAGGGGATACTTTCCTGATGATGGCTGAAGTTGAAGAACAAAAGGAGCTTCTATTTCAAGGAGTCTCCAACACCGAATTGAAGGAGTTTGGTACCTTGGAACGCGTGCAAGCAGCAATATGACAGGGACAAGAAGCCTTTTTCTATGAGATTGATGACACATATGTTGGCGCTGTCAGATTTGGAGATGACTTGGGGATTGCTATTAGAGGACGATGGAACTTCTTCTTGTATTTCCTGGATGGCAAATTGATGACACTCACCATTGTTCTCTACACACCAAAGCTGAAAGCTAACATCTTTAGTATTGGGCAACTGGATGAGTAAGGCTATATATTATATGACATTAGAGAATGGCTCTCTAGTTATTCATGACAAATTTGGAAGACTTTTGGAAAGACTGAAGAAAGGTGCAGGAAGGCTTTACTTGTTGGAGCTCAATGTGGTTCAAAACTGCTTTCAAGCAAGGGAAGATGTTACTTGGATTTGGCATAAAAGGTATGGGCACCTTAATTTTCATTCATTGAAAATTCCCTCTACACTGGAAATAGTCAAAGGGCTTCCAAAGTTGGAGACCACTAAGGAGATATGCTAAGACTGTGTGAACTCAAAACAACATTGAACTTCATTCCCAACGACATCATCATTGAGAGCCTCAAGACCTGGCGAGCTAGCCCATGGAGATCTGTGCAGGCTAATTGAATCAATCACTCTAGGAGGAAGCAAGGACTTTCTTCTCCTGACTGATGATTACTCACGGATGATGTGGGTTAAGATGTTGAAAGAAATCAGATGCATTTGATGCCTTCAAGAAGTTCAAATCCTTGGCTGAAGTTGAGAAGAAATAAAAGATAAGTTGTTTGAGGACTGACCAAGGAGGTTAGTTCAATTCAGATGAGTTCACTACCTTTTGTACGAATGAAGGGGTCAAGAGGCACCTGAGTGTGCCCTATTCACCTCAAAAAAATGGGGTGGTTGAAACAACGAATCCATAATGAATATTGCTCAAAGTATGCTCAAGTGCAAAGGACTTCCACATGAATTTTGGGGAGAGGCGGTAAATACTGCTGTCTATATGTTGAATAGATCTCCCCCAAAGTATCTTGCAGGTACGACACCGTATGAAGCTTGGATGGTATGCAAGCCTCGACTTGATCACTTGAGGACTTTTGGGTCGATTGTGCAGTTCAAGTCCCTCAGTGTCAGCCTGAAGAAGATAGAAGACCTAAGAAAATCCATTATTTTCATTGGGTATGAAAATGGAAGGGTTATATAGAGCATATGACCCGACAACTGGAAACATTACTAATTGAAGGGATATTATCTTTGAAGGGAACATTCAATGGGATTGGGAGGACTCCAAGGAAGATGAAATTTCATTTACTTTTAATTCACCTACTTTTTCTGATTTCAGAGTTGACCAAGTCAACAATGAAGCTGGGTCATCTTCAACCCAAGTATTGGAAGCTGAAGAAGGTGAAGTTGAAAGAACTGATAGTCAAAAGTTAACTATTGAGGAGAGTGGACTAAGAAGGTAAAAAACTCTTCAGCAATTTTATGTAGAGACTCTCCAAGTGGATAATGATGTTGAGGATGTGTGTCAACTCTCCGAAGAATAACCCAATACTTTCAAAGAAGCCATGGATGATGAAATCTGGACAAAGGCCATGGACGAAGAGCTTGAAGTAATAAACAAGAATCGGACTTGGAAGTTAGTCATACCTCGACCAAATTGCAAGCCCATTGGACTCAAATGGGTGTTCAATAAAAAAAGATCTGGCGAGGAGAAAGGTTTAGGCACAAGGTGAGGCTATGGTCAAAGAATATCGTTATTAAGATACTTATAATCACTTCAATGAAGTTTTTGCTCCGCCGAGAGATCCTTGCAAAGACAGTGGGGTAGGGGGTGGACGACATGGACATCTTCAAAGGGATCAACTTGAAGATGATGGCCTTCAAGCAGATGCTGGTCGCGCACCCAGGCTAGAAGGGTGCGCCGTGATGGTCCATATTGCGAACCCTGCCAGGGTCAGGGACAGGGGCATGGACGACATCCAGGCCGACATGCAAGAGAGCTGCCACCGGATTAACAACACCTACGGGTCTGAGAATTACAACTCGATAGTGTACAACCATGACGACATCTGCTTCGGCAAGAGGGCCCCCTACTACACCATGGCCGATGTGTCTACAATGGTTAGAATGCCTCATCTATTTAGTTTATTCTTTATTATCTGCCACTACGGAGAAATATCGGAGGGTTATCTTTTCACGTTGTTCTAATCGTATCTTCTCTATTCTCATCCTATTGGTCTTCTTTTATCGAACGCTGATGTTTGCATGATAAAAAATATATGTGTGAATGTAAAGTTGCTTTACCGACTAAGAGAAAAGTCTCATATTTTTGTTTTCACCTATTATTGAATAATCTCGTGGTTGGCACGACTTGTTTGTTGTCTACTGGCGTATGTAATACTTATTATCTATTTCTAGATTTTAAGTCATAGTAATCATGTGTCCTTCTCAAAATGTATTTTCAACAGTATTCTTTTAAGTAATACTTTGTGGATATGTTGGCAGGTTAAAAGCACTACATGTGGGTCCTACTTAAACTTAGTTCCCGTTCAGCACATTTTGATATCCCGCTTTAGGTTCCTTGTTAAAAGGAACAATGTTGCATATTTGTATAAAGAAAAAGGGTTCCTATCTTGTATATTTTCTTTATTCTTCTTCTCCTTTGTTATCTCCCAGCAGGATTTATGCTGCCAAGGTCTTGCAGTAGGGACTCTATCCCAACATTTGGTATTAGAGCCTAAAATGATGCAATATAATGTGTCGGGAATGAATGGCTCGTGCTACGCCATAGGGAGAGGATGTATAACCAGCTATGTAATGATGTAGAGGTGTGATGCAAGCATGATAAAATCAATGCGAGTACATGATGGAGGCAGCAAACCTAGTGCGTTAGGCCAGGGCAAGGATGCGTTGTGTCTAGGGTAGCAGGCAGGCTCCCATGACCCGAGAAATCAGCTCGAGGCCGACAGGATGAAGGACAATCACTGTCTGTAAGTGTCGAGGACTGTCGCCAATAGTGACACGTCACGACATTGAGAGTAAAATTCCAGCCTCTCAACTCGGTGGCTAACCTATGACTTGAAAACTACTGACCATGGAGCAGAAAACGACGACACTCAAGAAAGTAATAATCCCTAAAGTAAGAGGCGAGCTAGTGTGACCCACAAGCTAGGGCCCGCACACTAGAGGCAGCATACTGCTTGTGAGCAACACAAATAGGAGGATCCCAAGTTTGATTGGGGTCGTCGTGGCTGGTTGGGTAGATGGCGGCACTGGAAGGCGAACTATCACGGATGAACGATGCACAATCACTAATCAGGTACCAATATGAACGCTTGTGGCACGCCTAAGGGCGACAGAGGTAGGCACAATGATTAGCGCAGCTGCGGGCGCGGCAGCAATGCCGCGACTGCAGTAGTGATCATAAGAAGGCAGTTGCAGACAGAGCCTTGTGGGGGGCTGCAGCCAAGGTTGTGGCTGGTGGACGCGATCGAGGTTAGGCAGGCGGCCCTGAGGGCGGTGGTCACAACTAGGGCACAGCTGGTGGCCACAAGAAAGGTGGTTGTGGTCAGGCCAATACGGTGGACAGCAAATGCAGCGGCATGCGTAGGGCATTGTCGGCGGCCCTAAGAGTAGTGGCCGCAATCGCGTGAGAGGCACGCAGTCAGCAGGGGAGTCGCCATGCCTACGACATGGCTGGTGGTCACGAGGGCAGCGAGTATGGCTGGGGCACGGCCGATGCCCGTGAAGGCGATGGGTGTGGTCAAGGGCATAGTGGCTGCCATGAGCAAGGTCATAGATGGTAGCCGTTAGGGCGACAATCACAAGCCGGGCCAAGGTGGGCGGCCATTAGGGAGACGATAATGGGGGTGGCGACGTAGAGTGGCCGCTAAGGCAACGGTCCAGCTGGACTACAGTAGGCATCCGATACGGTGATGGGCGCTAGGATGGCGGGTGAATAAATGGTAGCAGCTGGTGGCCACTAGGGTTTTGGCTGCAAGCGGGCGCAACAGGCGGCGGCAAGGGTGGTGACCACGAATGGGAGAACCGTCAGCGGCTTGGGGCGTTGCAGCGGGGATAGCGGGTGGGAGTTTTGGGAGTAGTGGGAGACCATAGCTCTAACAAAAGCGGCATCGGTTTTGTGGCACAACGGGCCATAGGCTTGTTTGAACAAAGGAGGCACGCGTTTGCTGGAAGGATAGCGTTTTTTCTTTTGGCAGCGATAATAGCAGCAGTAAATCTGGCACCGGCTTGAGCGGCGACGCTGTAGGATCTCCTACTAGTGAACAAGGACATGCGATAGCACCTTGTGGCAGTGACTATTTGTTTGGCGGCAGTAATGGCTTAGCGGCAGTGAACTAGCGGCGTCGAGTCATCTGGCGTTGTCATCCTTGAGACTACTCTAGAAAATGTAAGATAATTCTCCATGAGGAGACGGGTGGAAGCCTCAAATAGAGAAGACAATTAATTTTCAATTTTATCAATAGAACTCCCATTGTTTCTTTGTGCATACCTTCCCTTATATAGGGTAGGGAGGGTATGCCTAATGGGCATGATTGCGGGAACGTCTCCTAATGGGCTGAATAAAACCAGAAAAACACAGGAAAATATCTGGAGAGACAAAAACACGAGGGCCCTCGTTAAAAATACAAAGAAAATAAATTTGCAGGAAATAAACGAACTCTTGAGGCATGCCATTAAGCTGGATATTTGAAGATGCGGCCCTTAACGTCGAATAAGGCTCCACAACGTGACTGCTAACGAACTCGGGCATGGTCTCCCAGATGGTCCTCCATCATCCTACTGAGGTAGGAAGAACTCAGCTCCGACGAGTTAGAGCCAATGATATCATGTAAGGGCTGGACGACTTCTGGATGAAGTCGTTGTAGATCCACCTTTGAGATCCATATGTCCTCACATGATGGTAGACCTTGCCAAAGAACCAGAAACTTGTGGTCCAACTGCTCCCTTGCATCATTAATTACCTCATCCTATACCGACTCGACCTGCTCATGCCTCAATGGAGATAGAATGGGCATGAATAGGTGGAGTTTCTCACTCACATTTTTACTAAGGCTTGAGGGGCTGTGAGGCTCAATAATAGGTGGCATAGATCTTGAAGGTGGAACATATCCCACAATCTGGTGGGACACTCACAACGTAAGAGTTGTGGCCTATCACAAGGGTTATGGGGAGAGACCCAGCACTACAAGCATGAAGCTTTGTAACGACCCCAAGATAGTATCTTTTTGACCTCAACCTGACTAGGACTAGATCTCCTTTAGTTTAGCAAAATTACCTATGGCCTACATCAACGACAACTGTGTATTTTTCATTATGCAAGACAATGCGAGTATGAATGCCATGATGATTCTCCCTAATATGAGGCGTGGATGGAATCCGGTCCCTAGAAGTCCTAGTACGAGGATCTAATGGAATGCGACTACGGGCCTATGAGGTACCTGGTGAAAATCCAGGTGTTTATTTTCTTTCCCTTCTTCCAAGATCTATTATAGACGTGTTCTAGTGAGGGATTATGTCAACAGTAAGTGCATTGGTAGAATCGAGGTGTTAACCTGCTTGATGTCGGTCACTTGCAAGTTTCACTCAATCTCTTTTCGTGTGTGTTTAGTAAAATGTCTGATCCTGGCGCGAGATAAGGATCCACATTCCAGTAGTCGCATTGCCGGCTCAAGAGATAAACCACGACAATTAGGAAGTCGGAGTTGTTTATTTTCTTCATTGTGTTTTAGCTTGTTATTTTCCCTTTTGATTTTCCTTTCACTTCTTATGCTGGTTTTTTCTAACTTCTGTCTCCTTTATTTCTGTACGCCGAAGAGTAGTTTTCCCCCATCACAATCTGTGTTTTCGCTGTTCCATCTTCTAAAAAGACTGCCGAGTAGAAATTTACAATAAGTAATCGGGATAATTCACCCTTTCCATACTTACATCAATACTAAACTATATGGAAATTTCAAATTAAAAAACCATTGATTATAGATTATTTAACTTCCAAAATCTATTTTTCCTAAACATATTATTAGTTTCATTCCAAAGGATATTCTTCGCTATCTTTCATGAACACCATGGAATAAACACTTGGATAAATCTATATTCCTTTATCAATGCCCAATTCGTCTGAACTAAATAAAAATATATAATAAGAATGATCAAAACCTTTCAAGTGTTATCTTCAGCTAGCTATTCATGAAATATGAAAAACTGGACAGTTTGTAATATTGATCAATAGAAATCTGTAGTGGTATGAGGGTATGGTTAACATTATCCATCAATACTTGAGACAACATAAGAGAAAAAAATGAACCTATATAACATTTAAAAGCATTTAACCCCCAGGTACCAAATTAACTTTGTACTGAACAGATATGTAATGTCTTTGATCATTTGGCAAGTTGTGTTGAGTGGTTCCATGGTCTTACATTTATATTCAACCATTCAAACCATGTCATGATGAGCCCCACTTTTGGATGCATTGAACCTTGCCCTTCAGATCACATCAGGAGGAGACGGTGCCCATGAACAAAAAGGATAATAATGATGAGAACATATAAACTTCTTGCGTAGGTATACATAATAAAGGCTTTGACATAATATTTTAATTAAAATATTTTATTATAAAGCTAATGATCTTAATGTATGCCCTCGAGATCCATAAATTTTTTATAGAGACTATTGGCAGGTTTATCGTCTATGCTCATGTATAAGTATTTCTAATGACACTGCTTTATGAACCAAATATATATTTAATTGGTTAGCTTTTTGACACATAGATTGCCCATCTCTATCCTCTATTCTGGAAAATATAAAAAAGAATCTAATTTCCCTCATAAAACGTTTATTGTCATCAGCCATTGTGTAAGCTATAATCTTTATTTCTATTGATGCTTCTTATATGGCCCAAGCCGTGGAGAGTTGTTAAGCCCTAAGAATCTATAAAACTGGGTAGGGTCAACTATCAAGGCCTAAATTCCTAGTTATCATAGAATTGTCACCAAATACTAAATTACTTTGGCAAATAACTTTATCACATCGTATTTCTGGCTATGTTTCCTCTTACGCCATGGTTTGACAAACAGATTTTGAGCACCAATTGTGAGCTTATTCGTACATTGGGCCTAAGAAATTTGGAATTAGATGATTGTGAACTCAGGGTTCATTGTCAAATCACGGCTATCCATGGAGATGATGGCTATGTAATGAGCATCAATTAAATACCAAAGTGATAAATTAACATGATTGGAATTTAGGTACAATAGAAACCTAATTATCATATTGATGAATTTAATGAACCTGTCCCAAAATATCATCTACTTTATTTCTCTCAAAAGGATTGAAAATAATAACAAAATTACAAGTGTGAGTGCGACTATAAAATATAATTTGAAAGAGATTTTTACATATTCATGTAAAATATTATTAGAAAACTTTTTTTTATCATAGTAAATTCTATATTACAATTTCATAGTAATGCTCTTAGTCCAATGATTTATTAATGTATTTCATGGTAATCATGCTACATGTTATAAATCTAGCATGTGTTATCAGTGAATAAAGAACGATTAGTGGAATATGTTATTAGTATTCATTTGCAAAGAAGGATCTAGAATTGCATGCATAAAATAATATTACCCTAAAACAGTATTTTTAATCTGTATTTATCTAAGACATTTAATCCAAATCTTGGTCAAAATTATCCACAATTTAACCACTCTTATGGTATGTTAAACCTAAGTGTGTGTATGTTATACTTGTACTATTACTTTCCTAGGAAACATTATGGATTATCCTAATTCATACTTATTTGGTTAATCATAAAGTAATATTAGTAAATTTCAATAAAGAAAAGTTTAAAAAATACTCATGATATTTTTAACCAAGCATCTTATTTGTTAGGAACTCTTTTACTGCATATAGGTTGAAATCTCAAGCAAATGGATACTAGTTCTCATTGGGAATCATAACTAGATCGCATGTTCCACCATGATTCAATATCATTGAAAGAGTAAAATATTAGAAATATTGGTTTGTAAGATGTGCATGATATGAATGACCCTGTCATAGTGAGAATAAAAAGTTTTGACTTTCACCTCTTCCCCATCCCACTAAGTTGTATAAGCCTATGTGTTAGTTTCTTATGACAGCAAAACTATGAACTTCGTAACATGGTAAAAAGATAAATTATTATACAAACAAAGAAGTGAACAAATTTGACTAAAAAATGTAATGAGGTAAACCTTTTGGTAATCTTTGTAACTCTCTGGAGCGCAAAACTAATTCATCTATATGATTTAGGAAAGTATCAAAAATGTGAAACAAATTATGAATGTTGTAGGACTATTTGTCGCTTAGGTTGATGAGTATACCAATTGAATTAACTAAATTTCTAAAAAAAAATATATTTCTTAACTTTGTGTCCTCTATTGTGTGTTAGGGCATTTGAAATTCACTCTGTTATATATTCATCTTTGAGGATTTTGTACAGGATATGACTGTGAACAATTTAGTTTTCAGTCGGTATTGATATGTATGTTGTAGCCAGAGTAAAATGTTCCAGCGAAAAGATCTATAGGGTTTGTTTGGACTAATGATTACCTTTAAAAGCAATTCTTCAATAGTACATATTAATGTTAGGCGTAACATGTTTCAGGGAATAGAATACATCATATCCATGACAAGATGTTGTCAAGAAAATCAAGTTTCTCTCATAATCATCTCCATATGACTGGAGTTGAAATAACCTACCTATCTCACAATAGAAACCACATGTACAGTAATTAGTTTATAGACATTAAGTCATTTTATCAAATACTGTATCAATATCAGTTATTATGATATTAGTTCATAAATAAATGACCACCCTAGTACGATATTAACCTTAACCTCATGTATAATTAATAACAATGTTTTTGTGCTAGTGTCCTCCAAAGAATATTTTTGGTTTACATAAGCTTAAGCTGCCCTATGGGGTTCAACAAAATACGCATCTTATGTCACGTGATGCAAAGAAGCACGAGGATGAAAAATTCTAAGCCAGGAACACTTATAGTAAAAGATGTTTAAAATAACGTTCCTTATTTATACTTTAGTTTCTGTAGAAGATTGGCTATTGTTAGTTAAATTATCTAAGAGATAACTTAAGAGGGGGGCTTAATTAGGTTCTCAAGCCAAAGGTCAATCTTTCCACATTCTTAGTCCACCATGCAAATCCATTTGCATCCAAGCTTAAACCACTATGACTATTTCAAGTTCTCTGGATTTTTATAAAATTATGGAACTATTCATAAGTTAAAAAAATTAATAATAATATAAAATAGATGTTAAATGAGTCAAACTTATCCTGTTGTCCAGGACATGTAAAATGTGGAAGCCAGCCTACTTTACTTTGAATATTGGATCACCCGATAACAAAATTAATTATTCCAATCTCTATTGACTCAAGTTGATGTTCCAACAAATATCCTTTTGAAGTAAGGCTGAAAATATGTTTGAAGATTGATTCATGGGGGAGAAGATATTTCTAGGCGTTGGACTGCAATTTTTTAAGAGCAATGAAAAGAGGGATTTGAAGTTAGGACTCAAAATGTCATATCTTTGGTAAATGGTACACTCGTAATTTTTCAATAGGAAACCAATAATGTTTGTTGTTTATGATTTGATAATACAAAATACTAATCTCTTTAAGTTTAACTTTTATATTCAGTATAATCTTATAAGTTTTAAGAATATCTTAAGTGTTAGGAGTAAAAACTATTTGTTATGCAGTGATTCCATCTTTAAAATAATCAGGAAAGTTCTGGTATGTTCAGAACATTTTGCTGAATATATGAACATTGGATAGTAATATATTCATGTAATTACTTTTTATTAAAGTCTCAATAAGTTCAGCATTAAATACATGCTTTATTAAACCACCTCTGTCAATAAAGTAATAAAGTTTTTGTTTCTAAATGTTTATGATATGAGGGATCCCCCAAGAAATGCATAAGTGCGGTTGTTGTTTTATTATCAGCTTTGCATCCTACAAAGTCTGAATCACAAAAGTTGATGAACATGAGCTCTGGACTCTTAGGGTATCAAACCCATAAATCAGTATTCCCCTAGAGATAACATAATATTCTATTTGTAGCCTTTAGCTGTGATTCTTTGGAATCACTCTGAAATCTGGCACAAATATATGCACTAAAAATTATGTCTGATAGGCTTTTTGTCAAGCATAGTAGGGATCTAATCATTCTTCTACCCATACGCTGGTCAATACTTTGACCAATGATGTCTTGGTTCAGCTTACTTCTTAGACACATGGGATTGCCATTTGCTTGGCAGTCCTCTATGTTCCCTTTTTAAAAAGTCCTATGTATACTTCTCTTAGCATATAAAGATGCCAGTTTGCGTTTTTAGATTCTTAAGTCCGAGGAAATAACTTAATTCCCATATTAGATTTATTTCAATTTCATTCTGTATGTGATGTGAAAAGTATTCGTAGAACCTAGGATTTGTAGATGCAAAAATAATATCATCACTATAGACTTGGACTAATGTCGTATTTTTCTCTTACTTCATAAAGATATTAGTATCTACGCTACCTATCTTGCAACCATGGGAAGTTATGTACTCAATTTCTCATGCCAATCTCTAGGTGCTTGATTCAGAGCAAAAAATGCTTTATGCGTCTTTTGAACGCATTTCCGTTTATCTAGATCTTCAAAACCTAGTGGTTCATTTGCATATGATTCTTCATTAATCACGCAAGTGGTGAATGCACTATTTACATCCATTTGGAATAATTTAAAACTAATGGCACATGAAAAGGCCAATAATACCCTAATGCATCAAGTCCTGCCACTTGATTGTACGTGATAACATACTATCAAATCGTGCACTAATGCCATTTGTTACCAATTTAAACTCCTAACCTAAACCATTTTGATGCAGCGTATTATGTTTTCTGATCATTTCTACATTCACTACATTACATCGCCTATATGCTATTTTTGTGAATTTAGCATTAATATTATGTAATTTACAGGGTTGACCTTTCTCGAGGCCAAAACTGTGTAAAATAATCAGTTCTTTGGAGTTCTTGATGTGCACAAGCCAGGTTCAAACAATTCGGAACTATTTGTCTTTTCATGCCAAGCAGGGTCCACATTTCATGTCCAACGCAACCTTCCCACATCGGGACCGGTGATTGCACTGATCAACTATGATCGTTGGATCAAGTGGACCGGCCCTCTTGATCACTTAATTGAAGCGGGTACGTGTTTGTGATCAGACAATGTTCAGAGATTATTAAGTAGTGGCACACATGCGAAGAGAATACGTGGCCCTATACAATTTTCATAGATAGTGTTTGATAAAAGAGAAGAGCTGTAGACTATGTGCATGCCCAACAATGTACAAGCACATACTAAGTGCATTTATGTCATTGTTTAGCCGTTATCTACCTGTCTCTCTCTTTGGAAGAAATTGTGATGGTCAAATTGTTGTATCCCACCTATTAGCTGGCCCCTATAGTATGGATTCAATGGGCCGAGTTTCTTTTCTATCATTTCTTTCTCATGGGACAACATGGTCTTATATTGGCTCATAGCCATTTACTTGGTTGCTCGATTTTGAGTTGATTTGTTGAGCGAGCCGTGATTTTCTGTGACTTTCGGCTGTTCCTACAATGAGATCCACCGCTCAAGAGGCATGAGCACATGTGGGAAGCAATTTTTTGATCAAATGATTGGGGCTTTCACCAAGGGATTTAGAATGCCATGCTTAACTACACTTCATTTCAAGATTTAATTTTGAATGTAGGGTTCAAAACTAAATATTCCTCAAAATTTAAATTCCAAATTCTATGATCTTGATTTCACATTGGATATAGACTGAATTTGTGTAATCTTTGACTCATTGGACGGCTACCAACCATATCATTGTGCTTTCACCTCCAATTTAGACTTCTAAACTCAATCATATTTCAATGTGTCTGAAATTATCTCTAGCAGTTGCAGATTTTACCTAAAAAACTCTATTTCTTTGTGGTTTTGACCTCCATTTTATGCTTTACACTAATTTTAATCATTAATTTCATAGAGCCATGTTGTATTTTATGGACACGGAAATTCCTGTTTTGATGACTGGAATTTTGCGCGCGTCAATATGGCTCCTCAGAATCAACTCCTTTGATTTGGACATGCCCTTGAACAATGACAAACCATGCCTTATGTCTAATTATTTGTCCTCGTTCATGTAGCTTATTCTCCAACACCCACTTCTTGCCTATGACATTCTTACCTTTGTTTCTCAGTATTATATCCTACACCTTATTCCTTTCAAAATGCCTTAACTCCTGATGCACAGGATTTACCCAATCAGGACCTATCAGCCACTTTCTTTGGCTCAATTTGAGGTTTAAAGGCTACATACTGATTTTCTTTAAAGGTGCATTGAGTTCTAATTTCATCAGTAATACTGCCAACAATGTTCTCTTGTTCGTGATCCTTAGGTAATCTCACTTTTATAAGTTTCTATTTAAGTTCATTCATATCTAGATCCACTGAGTCCATCTCTCTTTATTATCATCATTGCCATCAGTTGATTTAAAATATGTCATTTTTGATATCTCTCACCCACACTAATCTTGGCATTTGTAGTCCTCTCCCCATTATCTGTATCTTCTAGGCCCTTAATGGGTCGATCAGTTTTAGCCTCTCTAAATTCCCCCAATCATGAATAAATTCTTTAATTTTTCTTAAATCCATGTTATATACGCCATACATTTTTCAGGTATCTGAATGTCCCTTCCTGAGTAGACGGATCAAATGTTCCTATGCCCATGCAATTGATATAAAAATGTAGCATTTACATCCAAATGGTCAAAAGTATATGTTTCTTGCCTATCAACTACTCATTTGGAGTCTGCTCCATATGAGGTATAACGACTACCTTGTTCTGAATATAACAATCCACTGTCACATCCTCTTCCCATATGAACTTCACCACATATCTTCTAGCATAGTACTTAACATCTCAATTAAGGATCATTTATTCCTCTTAACCACTCCATTGTGCTGGAGAGTTAGTGGTTACGAGAACTTATGTCTGATCCCCTTCTCATCGAAAAATTCAGTAAATATTCTATTCTCGAACACTTTCCCATGGTTACCTCTGATCATCTCTATCTTTAAATCTAAGTCATTCTGTATTCTCTTTTAAATTTTTTGAAAATTTCAAAGGCTTGGTTATTATGCACTTGATAAATCACCCAAAAATATAGTAATATTAATCGATTACGATTAGCAAGCATATACTTCGCTCAGGGTTGAAGTTTGATTTGGCACAAACAGGCCCCCGTGTAGCAACAAAAAGTGGTCTCTTAGTAGAGACATCAGGCTTTAAGTGCAATCTTTCCGTCACATGTTTGCTCTTTAGACATGTTTAACACACATTCTCTATGCCTTCAAACTTCTTTGGTCAGTCATAACGAATCACCTCGCATGTGTTTTGAGCATCCAGTATCTAATTACCAGGTCCTCTTTGACTAACTCCATACCATAGTTTCAAATAGACATGGTGAAAATCTAACTCCATACCATAGTTTCAAGGTATGGTTTGTCTAGGCTGGAGCGTAAATGTCTGAATAGATCCACGGATATTATGATGTGAGCTTGGATAATTCCTAGGAGAAACATATGTATAGGAATGGTCATCTGTCTCCACATATGATCATATTCATATCAACATGGCCTCGCATTTCTCAGAACATGCGTAAGCAAATGTGGACACATGGAGTAACAGGGATAAGAATGATACGTATCCATCTTGCTCGGTCCATTTACATTCCTGAACGGACTCTGCCCTCCTAGGTCTTGTCTCATGGGTTTAGGTGCTCTGAGCGTAGGGTTCATCTTCCTTATTTGTCCCAATATATTCATCTTCTTCTCATTCATGAATGCTGGTGTTGATATTTTTGTCTTCTTTAGCGTTGGGTTTACTGCTATTTCCCCATTTGCATTATTCATAGGCTTCAATGTCTTAGTGATATTAAACTGAAATGAAGAATGGTTTTTCAGATCGCAACATCATGTTAAGGAATTTTGAGCTATCCGCATACTTTTTTATACCTTGTTATGTCATCTATCTCAGTTCTGTCCATTCTATGGTAAATCCTCAGTTCTTCAAGTTCTTCATTCATGTTAGCGACTTCTTCATTGATATAACTCATTTGTTCTCCTATCCTATCATTATCCTTCAATGGTTTAACGTTATCGAACTCTAGTTCATCTATTATGTGTTGAGTTTGATTTTACCATCAACTACTTTAGGGGGAAGACACAAATCAAGTTCTTCTCTCAATCTAGCATTTTATTTCTCTAAACTAGCTACTTGATGTGTAAGAATTCAAGTCTTTTTCTTTTTTTATTTATTTCTACTCGGTGTTTTTCCTTTGCATCTGCATATTTCCTTATAACATCAACTCTATAGGTCTTCAGCTTTTAATTCTACTTTAATCAGCTTTACAAGATGATTAATAATTAAAATCACATGAAGTTGATTTTACCATGTAGTAGCCATCAGTGTCTTTGCTCTCAGACCCTAGCTCCCTCACACTTGATGCATAATCTTTATTGTTATCACTCCATGTTGCTCGAAAGGCTATCTTCTTTTTATCCTCAAATCCTATTTGCTGATTGCAGCCATTTTTGTCTTGCCTTTCTTTCTTCTTTCGTCTCCTTTCTGGTTACTCAGATATGAAATGCCCTTTTATGCAGTTAAAACATGTTTTTACTTTTCCAAACGCTAATTGCCTACCTCTCTTCTTCAGTAGACATCCTATGTTGCAATAAGTATGACAGTCTGCTATTCTTCATTGGTGAACTGCTTATTGCTCTTTAAATCTATGGTGTTTATTTTCCTTTTTCCTTCTTGGACTAGTTTGGTTACCTGCCCTGAATTCCTTTTTTCCACATTTATTTATTTCATGGATGATTTCTGAACGATCCACTTGTTCACAATCATTTCATCCTGGAAAAAAGTTTTCTATTCGTCCTCAACTCATCTAAAGAGGACTCGAGATTTTTTCTATTAATACCAAAATCTATAAATATCTTCTATTACTGAATGACCTCATAGATTTTAGGAGTCTAGGCACTTGATCATTTTCTTGGTCTTCTCATCGTCACTCATACTAAAAATCTCAAATTTGGTAGTTATAATACACAAATTAGTTTTCTTTACCCTTTCTGTACCTTCGTAGATAGTACATAATTTATCCCAGATATGTTTAGCCATGATAAAATATGAGATATTCTCATATTCAGATTGGTCTATGAAACAAAAGACAGTGTTAATGGCTCTAGAGTTAAGTGATCGCTCATTTTCACTCACCATATCAAGGTATCCACCTAATCCATCACACTCTTTTCCACGGTGCAATAGTAATCTCCATCAGAATATGTTCGTCCCGTTATGCTAATAAGTAAAGTTTCTTCCATGAAAAGAACGATGCCTGAAGTTACTATGCCTATCCATATAATCTACTCCTATGTACTACTTAAAGCTCTGATATCAATATTTTATTTAAGTGGCTAAGGATTAACCAAAGAATAAGGGGTGAATTAGGTTATCTAGTTAGATTATTTTCTCAGAGAGTAACGTATGATTCTTCTATCAAGGAAATGGGATAGGTGTAATGGTTGACATAATTATTATTTTTAGACAGCTTAGGCTAATCCTTAATAATGTTTGGGGATATCCATTCCAAGGTGATGACATGCCCCAATCGTGTTCATGTGAATATCCCCCAAGCAAATCATTTGTAAATAGAGTTGAACAAGAATACCAAAAAATGGAAAAAGTTAATAAGCTCTTAATCAACCATTCGATGCCCTCATGTAAAAGTTTAAACCCATGTAACTTTTAAAAAGTGCAACCAAACGATGTGATTCTAAATTCTATGGATTTGTATGATTGTTAGGAACTATTCATCAATTGAAACAAATCTCTAAACCCATATAAAAGGATATTGACGATGGGAAACTGATCACAACTTAAAATAGATGAAATTTGGAGGCCAGCCTTCTTTCCTTGAAATATTGAATCACCCTACACCAAAAACCATGATTCCAGTTTATATGGATCCGGGTTGATGGTAGCAAAATACATTACTTTAAAGAAATGCTGAAAAACTGCTTAAAAATTTCTTCATGGATTTCAATGTCTCTGGATTTCGGAGTGGAATTTTCAAACAGCATGGAGAGTGGGGGGGATTTGAACTTAAGACTCAAAACTATAAATCGACTTACAAATTTTCATAGGTATAGTGCTAAATTTCAACAATACAACAGTCACGTGTACTGATTTAGATTGGATGATACGAATTAATAACCCTTTTATATTTTAATTTTTATATCTACTATTATTTTAAAGTTCAAAGAAATCTCTAAACCCATATAAAATGACATTGAGGATGCAAAACTGATCACAAATTAAAACAGATGAAATTTGGAGGCCAGCCTTCTTTCCTTGAAATATTGAATCACCCTACACCAAAAACCATGATTCCAGTTTATATGGATCCGGGTTGATGGTAGAAAAATATATTACTTTGAAGAAATGCTGAAAAAATGCTTGAAAATTTCTTCATGGATTTCAATGTCTCTGGGTTTTGGAGTGCAATTTTCAAATAGCATGGAGAGAGGGGGGGATTTGAACTTAAGACTCAAAACTATTAATCGACTAACAAATTTTCATAGGTATAGTGCTAAATTTCAACAATACAACAGTCACGTGTACTGCTTTAGATTGGATGATACGAATTAGTAACCTTTTTATATTTTAATTTTTATATCTACTATTTTTTTAAAGTCACGTGTACTATTATTTTAAACTATTATTTTCATAGGTGTTTATTTTATAGTCACCATATACAGAATATTAAAATATTAAAAATTATAAGTAATTTTTAATATTCTCATAGTTAGTGAAATAGTTGATTGATGAGATTGTGCTTGATTACAACTCCTATTCAAGAATGCATTACTTTAACATCCATTGAAACACAGATTACAACATTTGACTAAACTGAACTGAAATCTTAATGTTCAGTCATGAATTTGCATCATTCTACTAAAATATTGCGCTTTTAAAATATCATAAATGAAAACATTAACTCAAATTGTTTTGTATTTTTTATTCAAACATTTTATTATCAGAATGTATAAGTTTTTAGGAACATATCACTTCTTTTTTGTGAAAAACTAATTTTCTTGAGTTACATATATTCTGGAAAATTTGATTTCTACTTCTCTGAGGACCAAGTAGACTGATGGATTAATGTATGGGCGTATAAGGTCTGTAGATTGGCGTGTGACGTAGAATAGGTAGAATATCTAGTTACCTGGGATGTTGTCCTGGTAGGTTATCAATGTATGGTCTGAGGCACACTCAGGGATGGACAATTGAGTAGGTACATAAAGGAGAAAGGCATCCGATTTTTTATGAATGGCTCGCATATGGTGATGCGTTTGTGAAAAATTACTTTAAAACCCTCATCTTTAGTTTTCACTAACAAAAACCATGTTGTGTTGAATCACAAATAAGTACTTTGAATATCTAACATATGAAGATTCTTGAAGCACTAACAAATAATTCATAAATATTTGGTACATTTTTGTGATCCCTTAACAGTAATAGTTTTAGAAATAATAGTTTCAACATATGACACTATACATTTATTGATAATTTTGCATTTTTTAATATTTTAATAATATTTTAATATTTCAAGCTGATATAATGTGTTTTTTAATTTACTTAATTGTGATTTATTTCTATTTGCTTATAATGTCATGGCCATTTGGGTAATATTATAAGATGAATTTAGTTTTGTTGTATTATTTTGTCTCATAACACGTAAAGCCTACATACATATACTAATCAAACTATGTGGCAGTAGCCACTTTTTTATATATTTTTATAAACTTTCAATATATGACATTTGAGAAGCTAATTATATGTTGTGTTGTTATAATAACATTATATATGAGTTTTTATACCCTCTAATAGCTACTCCTATTTTATGTATGTAAGTAATGTTATGTTGCTGAACGAGTTGTCTCGTAAGTCTACTCTCATCTTTTGAATTACTTGAAAACTGGTAGTGGATAAGACAAGTTTTTTAACCAAAATTTAAATCAATAAATCATATTTAACGAATGTCAATGATGTTACTAATTTGATGTATCAATTTATTCATTAAAAGGAGCATATTTATTTAGTTTTCTATTGTTTGCTTTTTAGCAAACTAATATATTTAATTTTCCAGGAGGTCTATATTGTTCTTCAAAGATGATCAACGAAAAAAGCAGGTTTTAAGTTGGTTGATATTTTTTATTTTCTTCTATAAAAACATAAACTTCTATTGGGTTAAGTTAATCCAGCAAGTGATCAGGACGAATTGTCCTCAAACAAATTATAATTAAATTTTAATATTCTGTATATGGTGACCAGTGAGATGAGGTCAGATACGCATACAATACAGAGTGGAGCAATAAAAAGTGCAAGGCGAAATAGTGATAACTAGTAGTATATGGGGTGAAAATAATGATTATAGTGGATAATCAGAAGTCTAGAAGATCAAGTGACAAAAAGATAATGGGGTGAAAATAATGATAAAATATACAAGAACGAGGTGATGAAGAGAGTGAGTGGTGTACGGGAGTGAAGAATGAAATTACAAATATATGACAGCGTGAAATGGTTCAGATGTGATTAAATGGTATAAACATGTAATGTACTGGTAGAATGGGATGATGAACTTGATTTAACCCAAATATGATGCGTAGAGAAACCCAAGGGGAAAACATTTTTTTAAAATCCTTATATTCGACTTGAATTGCTTCAACTTGCAAGGGCAGGTAAGGTCCAATTATTCTCTATTGCCTCTCCTCACACATTCGGACACCAGGAACAAAACTTCATAGATCTCTAAAACTCACAATATGGAAATTACATAGAAACAACCCAATAATGTGTGTGCTATCTAAACGGCACTTGTCATTACTCAATCATATATATAACCCTTAATATCTTTTTATAAGGGAATTGTTGATATTTGGAAAACTTTGGAGTATACAAGACTGATATAATGTTTTATATTTTTACTCATTTCTCAATAATTTTAATAGCTGCATAATTTGTCTAGAACATATGGTATGTTACAGTTTGACGAAAGCCTAACTGATTTCATTTCATTCACTTCATGACTATAAAATAAACACTGTGCAGTACACAAGAACATGATGAACTATGCATCAGCTGTCAATTCATTTTTCTCGTATATTCTTCATATTCTATATATTTTACAGCTTTTTGAGCATACAAATTGATTACCACTATATTTGAAGAATAATACGTGCTCCAGAAAGTCAATATGTATATCAGTTTCATTGCATTATGTATGATTGTCAAATGTGATATTACTATTGAAATAAAATGAAGTAAGAAATAAAAGTTGGAAGATTCAACCGAATAATTTTTTTTTCTTGTACTAGATTGCAATGAAAAAGTTAACTTTTTTATTATCTTATCATTTATTTTTACCCAAGACTCCCCTGAAGTATTTTATAGCTTTACTAATTTACTATATATATCTTTAAGAAATTCATGAGCCCCTCATTAGAAATAATCGGTTGTCCTTGTTTTCTTTGTCTCGTGCGCATGGTCAATGAGGGAACAAATAATTTGCCCTAAACGGCAACGCAAAGACTACTTCCGGAGCCTACAGACACTATGACAAGATAGTCTAGCAGCGTGATGATTTCCGCATATAGTAGGTAAACTCCCAGACTGATTCTTGGGGAACAATGGGCATGAGAGAGGGGCTAAAAGAAAAAGATTAGTCCAGAGAAGTAGAGGGCCCTCACAGGCGTCCCAGACCTGGAAGACATAGCGGGTCTTCACAGCGATATCGTACATGTGCATGGATTTGAGTTTGGCGATGTCGCTCATGACAGAGATGAGGTTAACTGAGGAGGGCTTGAAGAATCGCAGAAGATTGGCAGTACGGAGATAGCGCTCCCAGCCCAACACCTGCAGCTTCTGCTCTAAAACCTCATACTACGTTGTTACCTCGTTGGTCGGTATATGCACGAAAACATTCCATGGCTGTGCTCCACTATCGTCCTCCATGGAGCTTCTCCACCGCCGCCTCGCTCCATCTTTAAACTCTCAAATCGGTGACATTTCTCCCTCTCTGAATATTTATCTTGTTCGTGCTCTCTCCCTCTTTTTCTCTCTTTTATCCTTCTTCTCCTCCTCTCGTCCTATTCTTATAGAAGGATGATAGCTGTTGTGGGTCGCAGGCAGTCGTTGGTGTATAGCATCTGTATAACACCACATTTCAGAGTTAGCTTTAGACAACGACGTAGTCCTTAACTACAATTTTATCCTGGGTATCAAAGTTTGCTCCATAAAATTATGGGTTGAAAACGATGGGCGAGGCTCCCCTGCCCTAGTATTGAGATTCCGTCTTACTAGAAGCGCCAAGAAAGCAAGGCGACATGACCACCTACACAACGCGATATCAGAGGTGATGTCTTCGTTAAGGACGAAAATGGCGACAGCAGAGCTTCTGATCGTCAGACACAGAGAGTCACCGCGGTCAGGTGGAGTTTCCCCATAAATATAGAGGAAAGTAAACACTCTAAGGGTAAACATAACTACGGATTGAGGATCATGTTAGATCGTTGTTTCTTTTAATACAAGCATACACCAATTAAGATAAGATTGAAGACTATAATGTTTTACAGTAAATGAGTCAGTGATTCACCATCATCAAACGTCTCATCGCAGTTCAACGCATCATCAATACACCAAAACCATGTTTACAGCCTTCCTCTCAAAATTCTGACGGAAATCTTCCAGCTTTCTGTCATTCGGTTCTTTTGTAGAGTGTTTTTAGTCGGATATGTTTTTTTGCACCTATGTTGAGTTTGTGATCTGTTGGCTGTGTCTGAGTCACCCCTATTGAGGAATGCGGGAAAGGGGGTGAAGGCTTGTTTATCACCTCACTTCTGTCTCTTTCTCTAATGGCTGAGTGTGAACGCATCGCTTGTCCTATTTAGAGGCCTTTACCCTCTACTTTTGGCAAAGGCAAATACTTCCTGGGGCCCCCAAGAAGCATTTCTTGGTCTGATGAAAGAGATATTTGTTGGATGTTTACCTTGTCGACTAACCTCGTGTAAGGGCATGCTCGTCTTTTCTATGGAAGACGATTACACATTAGGGTTTTTATTCTAAAGGGGGGTTATGGTTTGTCCTACAAATGGCATACAGATTAGGGCTACCACCGTCCTATTCTTGAGCTGCTTACTTGGTCTTCTAGGTACCTAAACCGTGGAGGGAGTCTCAGGCTTGTTGGAGCCTGTCCATAGCTTCCAAAGACAACCCAAGGAGCTAGGGTGACGTATTCCGCTTTCATGGCACCTACAGGTATGCTCCTATATCCAACAAGCTGTATCAGTGAAAGCGTTCGTCCTCGCTCAAGAACAAGAAGAAGTAGAATGTGTAGAATAAGATAAGATAGGAAAACAGATAAGAGGAGGACCCAAACACAAGATTTAAGATCATTTGTATTCCATGCTTATTTGATTAACAATGGTTTGTATTTATCCATATAATTTTGTTGTTGTTATAACCTATATAGTCGAGCCGTTATAATCTTAGCCGTCATAACTTGTTATAACGGCTATGTGGCAACAAACTGTAGCCATTGGATCTTTAAACGAGGTGTGAACCTATCTATGTGTAATCATAGAACTATATTGAATCCTACTACTATGTCTGAACTTATATTGAATTCTATCGTCTATTCTCTTAACGGGCATAGTGGGCACGTGTCCGGTTATTACTAGCTCGTCTTTATGAAAGATCCTATGGCCCACGTCAGCTCCATGATGTCGCTTGGCGAGTTGATGACTCTTCTTTTCCCCTTCATTCAGAGCATGTGTTTTATATGTGGAAGCATTTTGAAGAACCCTAGAGGTTGCCGTCACCCTTCGACAACGGCGACCTTGTTCAGGATTTTCCCCGAACACAGGCTCCTTAGGGGACCAGTGCTGCGCTAAGCTCAGGGGCTTGCGCCTGGCCAGCCCAGATGGGCTGCCCCTTAGGGCGGTCTGATAAGCCCAACTGGGCTACCCCTTATGGAAACCTGCTAAGCCTAGGCGCCTTGGGTTAGGCGACCAAGGTGGGCTGCCCCTTAGCACGTCCCGCTAAGCCCACGCCCTAAAGGGCCCCAACCTGGGCAGCCCAATTGGGCTGCCCCTTACCGCAGCCTGTGATGGCGCACACCATCAAGGATCACCGACGACGTCATCCGCGCCGCCCGACACAGCCGTCGATGGTCGGGTGAAATTGCTCGATTATCACTTTTGTTTTCATCAATCTTTTCTCATGTTGTGTCTTTTACCATTCTTTTCATCTCATTCGCGATGGGTCACGTATGTCCATCTTTGTCGTCATGGGAAGGGGCCTCTAGTCCTTTCCCCTTTCCCTTTTCTTTTATAATTTCAATCGCCCCTCTGTCTTTGTAATGGGGGGCCCATTATATAAATGCCCCCTAATGGACCCCTTTCTCCTGTTGACCCACTTAAGGGGGCCCATTGACCTCTTCCCCCTTTATAAAGGAAGAGGGGGGGCGTCCTAATCTTTCAGAACAACAAGAACAAGGAAAAGTTTCGTTTGTTGAAATCTATGGTCTTCCCCCTTCATCCAGTGAAGAGATCTCAGAAAGGGAGGGGAGAAGAGGTATCCAGAAGGATTGGGAGAGAAATTTGATCTGCTTGCAGGTCGTCCTTCCTCTCAAACGCAGGGTGGAATCCTTGACCCCTCGGTGGGCAAACAATTTTGAGTTACCGTGGGTCACGATCGTCACCTTGGCGAGGGGGAAATTCCCCTGTGCTGTGCGCGATCGAAGCGAATTGGCATCAGCTGGTTTCCCTAGGGGCGTGCTTCCCGTTGTGGTTCAAGGTGGATGGGTCCCTTTTCTTTTTGGTTCAGCAGAGTTGACAGACGTCGGGGAAAATCAGACGTCGTTTTCCAATGCTCGGCGGCCACGCGATAGAATTGCGGATGACGTCTTCAGATTCTGCCGGGGAATTTCAGGCACCAGGTGATCAAACCCATCGAGCCCTTCCGCCGAATAACAGCAGATGCTAGGGGACCGAACACCCCCCTCCCCCCTCTTCCGAATTCTTTCTGCCGACGGGATTCAGGCGCCAGGCGCTGGGTAATTGCTCCCGCCGTGACTTCTTCTGCCGATGTGAAATCTATCTCAACGGAGAAGTTGAAATCGCCCCTGGAGCATCTCCGCCGTAGGATCACTACAAGAGGACTGTTCGGAAATGGCCGACCAGGCGAGAAGCCAGAATTGGAAGCTTGATCCTTACCTCCGCCGCTCGTGATCCAGATCGGCCGAATAAGGATAGGAATTTCTGTGCACGGAGCGTCCCTCGACAATGCTGTGAATTCTGCTGGGCCCTCGACTTAGCCTACCGCCCGTTACTGCCCGCTTAGTGGGACGCCACCGTGATTGGCACACCCACTAATGTTGGGGTCCCCTGGGTTGTCGAGTTCCGCCTCTATGAACTCCTCCGCCAGGGATTGACTCAACTCTCTCGAAATTTGGACTTCCTACTTGTTCGCAATACGCCAGTCAACCCAATTACAGTTGGGGATAAGCTACCAAGCGGTGTGCAGATACGTCGGTCGAACCCCACCACCCCGTCGGCCGTCGCGCTATCGGGTGGGTATTCTGCCACGAAGGAAAACTCATCCCGTTGCCGTTCGCTCGCCGTAGCTGCCCGTTGGTTTGCGCCGTCCAACCGCCAGCACATACCGATCACGACCAGTTCCGGTTGGAGCCGTGACTGCTGCCACTCTTGTCGTCCTCTCTTCCCCGACCTTTAATTATAGCTCCGGCATCACCCTTGCTCGTCAAGCTGCTGTGATCTCTCCTCCGATTTTCTACAACACCCGCTCCGACCATTGCCGACCGTCGACGACCCTGCACGAAGACCTACGCACCAACGAGGTACGCTGTCCTCTCCTGCCACTCGTTTTAATTACCGTTTGCAGTACTCGTTCCTTTTGACTCCACCGCGCTCGGGCGAGGTAGGTGCGAGAGACAAATTGATAGAAAACTACGACATTTGAGTGTCTTACCAGTACGGACGAGTACGTCTGTCACGTGAGAGCCCTACGGATAGATTCCGCTTGGCCGTAGACGCCTTCGTCGCTCTGACGAGGTTCAAGAGGCCGCCGTCTCCCTCACCCGGTGACCCATCCAAGCTTAGAGCTTGGCGCCCCCTCGAGTCAGAGCCTACATGTACAACACGCAAAGCGCTCATCTTCGCATCGTAGTTACATTGACCCGTTAGGGTGTTGATCCGTCAGATGACGACATCGTTGATGTTTGATACCACCATCCTTTCTCGCCACAGAACCATCATACTCGGTGTTGACCGGGCGACGTCCCCAACGATGTCCGACATCAGCCTGCTAAGGGCAATCCCCATAGGGCATGCGTCTGGGCAGCCCATTTGGGCTGCCACTCAGCGTGGCCCGCTAAGGGCAAGCCCAGTAGGGCCTAGGCCTATGCAGCCCATTTGGGCTGCCACGAAGTGTGACCAGCCAATTTTAGCCCCCAAAGAGGTCCAGAGTTTGGTTGGCAAAATGGGCCACCGCTTAGCGCGGCCGACTTAGTGCTGGGTTGTTAAATTTCACTTAATTTTACAGGGGTCTTGTCAATTAATACAATGGCCTAGTTATTTGCATATTAAACTAAATTAAACTAATTTATTTGATGTTTATTGAAATTTTAATGGATTAAGCAAAGTTTTCTATAAATTAATTGCAACTGTTTGTTTTTATACATGGGCTTGCTATATTTTAATTCCATAATTATTATAATGAATTTTCTTCATATTCAGTTTTAATTCATGTTGCAAACTTCGAACACGTGTGATTGATATTTGAAATGCCAAGTAATCTCAGCATCTAATCAGGTCAATTTGGGCGATTACCTACGTGGCACCATATAAGAGCGGTTATTTGTTGAGTTATATAAAGTTGAATTTAATCTATGAGAATGGCTTTCAAACTTGTGTGTTAATAATTGAGAACAATAAGTACACATCGACGCAGGACTATTATGCTCGTATTAACATAGATAGCATCTTGATCATGGGTATTAAATATAAATAGTAAAGTATACTATGGTACTGTGCTCTATACATTTATTGTGCATAACTCAATAGGTCGATGTTAAATTTAACAACGAGTTATTGCTTTCAGCAACCTACGTGGAGTTCCAATTACTGCTGTCGAATATTAAAATTTAAAATGTGTTCTGTTTACCCCTTTACACAGAGCACATTGGCCTTCGGGTTCCCATGTTAAGTGGAGGCAATTTTCTTGAGTGGAAGGAATCGTTGCTGTTCCAACGAGGGCTTATGAACTTAGACTTATGTTTCAATGAAACTAAGCCAATCGATCCTAATGAGGAGAGTGATGTAGAGTGGGGGGCACATCATGCCAAATTGTTCAAGTCCAACAAATTGTCCATATCCTATATGCTGGAACATATTCTAAGCGACATTAGGAGTCTTGTTTCTAAAGACTGTCTTGCTTCAACATTCTCGACACTATAAAATAAGTTTTTTTTACAAATGAGAAAGCTAAACCGGAGCACTGATTCAAAAGGTTCAGCAACACGCACTACACTAGATAGGGAGCGTTTGTGAACACATCATGCAAATGCGTGACATCATCCGGCAAATGGCCGAGCTTGACATACACATGCTGGAAAAATATGTGGTTTACTATATCTTACAAATGCTACCAGCAACCTTTGACGTATTTAAAGTCTCCTAGAATACGGTTAAGGAATTATGGTGACTTAACGAGTTAAGTATCAAATGTGTCCAACAGGATGAATATCAGGCTGCTAGTATGCTTGAGTCTAAGATGAATAACGTGAACTTATATGTTCACAATGATAAAAATGAACAATGAAGAAACTTGCATACCAATAGCCATGCAGCAAAAGGACACACAAAGGCAAAGAGGTTGGCTCCGAAGGTGAAGTGTTGCTTCTGCATAAAACTTGGTCGCACCAAGAAAGACAGCACGAAGAGGAAGGCATGGTTGGCCAAGCGTTAGTCTGGAAGTATAGACTACGTAACTACACATGAATCCAAACTAGCATTTGTTCCACTATCGAATTGATTGATTAACTCTGGTGCCAGTATGCACATTTCAACCATCTTGTTGGATTTTCAGACAGGGCGAACCCCAAATGATAGCAAAGCATCTGTCATCTCAGGCAATAGAATGCGGTCTCATGTTAAATCTGTGGGAGATTATTGCCTCACCCTGGACACCAGAGAAGAGATGATCTTGAAGAATTGCCTTTTCATTCCATCTTTTCGAAGAAATTTGATCTCTGCAACAAAACTAGTTAAAGAAAATATATAGTATATTTTGATTCATTTGGAATTTCTTTAATGACGAGAAATACTCCTATTGCTACAACAATAATATACGGATTATTGAAGCTTAACATTGCTTCAATTGAAACACCCACTTCTCCGTTTAGTTCACTCACGAGGACAAGAGTTGCTCAAGATTCTGGTATTCTATGGCACGGAGGTTGGGACATATATCCCCAGCAGTGGTGGAAAGACCTGTGAAGGAGGGACTTTTAAAATCCCTAGAGTTCAGTAAGTTCCACCATTTTGTTGATTGAATAAATCCTGCAAAAGTCAATACCCTAAAAAACCCTGATAATAGAAGCCATATCTTTTAGGTTTGTTTCACAGTGATGTGTGCGGACCCTTTGACCCATGCTTCACCAGCCCGAAATGCTTTGTTAGAAAACTATTTACTTTGTTAATTAAAAAAACGTATAATTTGTGCATTTATATTGTTACAGTCACAATTTTCAAAATGGTATACTTCATGCCCCACATAAAAATAATCAAAGAAATTATATTTTTTATACTACGCTGAAATACAGTTTTTATAACACAAGAAAATGACAGAATTTAAGTGAAATTAATTAGGGGTTACCGCTTACACATGAAATGGTACTTACATAATTACCCTGAGCACTAGCACAGTAAGATGGATCGGTCCACATGAAGGATAGTAAGTTTTATTTTAAAAGGTAAGTTTTATTTTAAAGGATAGTAAATCTAAAAGTTAAGTTTTATTTTAAACAATGGAGTTTTACTAGGAAAAAAAAATTGTATACCACCTGATTTTGTCCAGATATGTGATGCGCATGGAAGCAATAACAATCTGTACCAGGTGCACCCTACTACTGGAAGTTACTTCATGATGATGCCTGGTAAAAAGCTAGTTTAAATTATTGGGCCTGACATACACTTGTTATAGTTAGTTTTTTAGTCTGTGACTTTCGGAAGGAGACTCTATTCGGAACAAAGTGATTGTAGGTAGATAACAGGTTTAGATTGGTCCTACCAGCTAAACATCTTTCCTATATATAATTACTTTATAAATCTCTTAGTTACAGGTAGATTATCTGATGGAGAAGGAGGAAACTTAGATACACAACAAGTTTGTATTGATCAGTAAGAAAACAAAACCTTCCTAGTTATAAAACTTAAACATTCTGCTTTTATGTCAAGCATCAGTAGAAAGGGATAGCACTAATGTCTGTATTTTTAAACTAATGTTTAGGTACAGTGATCTGGCTTTCAGATTAATATTGACTACTGATAGCAGTTCACCATCCAGGTAATAACAAGCTATTTTCTGCACTACCAAATAGCCATATCAGCAAATGCTACCTGTGCATCTTCTTTTTCCCTTCAATATGGTTGAGTGTATCAACAGAAAGTAGGACAGTTTTGTCATCATAGCATTTATATTAAGATGCAAAAACCTAAAGAAATGGACACTGTAAACACAGTAAATTTTTCTTCCGCGTAAGAGTATTTCATATTCTAAAGCTAGGTAATGACATCTAGCACCTTGCCTATTTTGTTACTTTGCCTACTTTACTAAAATCATTAAATTCCTAAAAAAATATTTTTAAAAGTTTTAAAATATTATTTTTGAATAAAAAATATTGTATATATTATAATAGGAATAAATTCTTTCTAGGTTAACTCAGTTATATGAAATAAATAACAGGTGGAATATATCAAAAGGAGCAAAATTATTTTCTAATTTATTGAGCAATAATTGTCTCTAGTGATGTGATCCTTGTGTAGCTTGTAAAAGAGGAAAAGATATTAAATATGACAGTAGAAATATGTGTCTCAAACTGAGATATCTAACCCAATTTATGTTTTAACACTGAGTCCCTATTGGAATAACTTATATTGGCTCATTTTTGTTATAGGACTCTAATTATCTCCCGGTTACAAATAACGTGATCAAGACTACGAATTTAAATAGTGTATTAATAAGCCATGACCCTTACAAGGCGTTATTTTACCAGGTAAATATTGACTTCAGAAGTTAGAAGTTTTTTTGTATCCTATCATTGAATAATGTGGTAATGCAGATTCCAACAATACCAGAATCTACGTATTTCTTATGACAGGGTTTTATTGATAAATTTCATTGTAACCGTGATCTGATAATTGCATCAGTACTAAAGTAGTATGCATTAACTATTGATGACATGTCTCAATTTTTTTAAATTTTTTTTCCATATTCCATTTGTCTAGAGTCTTCTTATTATCTTATATATTCAATTTTTGTGGGACTAAACAAAGAGATATTCTCCATGTTGGATATCTTGTAGAGGATCAAAAGTCATTGATAGTGGATTATGTTAGGATGATTAAGCTCTCTTGGTGGACGAAAAAACAAAGTTATATACTAGTCTTTTGTTATTTCCACTCAGTTGGAAGTTCTTTAAGAAAAACAAGTGTGATTGAAGGCTATTGATTGTGAAGGTGTATCGAACAATAAGAACAACAAGATGTTTCAATGATAAGAATAACTATTCTTGTGAAGATCCAGAATAATAATTGTCTAATATGTAACAGAGCATATCAATGAATGTGGACATGTTAGGAGTTTCATCATTGGTTTCATGAAGAAGGTTTGGTTTACTTGTCATGGCAGGAATTTGAGAATATGGGGATGGTCAAGGAAGGGATAAAGACTGAGTTTAGAAGGAAAATGTCCACTAGATTCTCTCAACTACAGGCTTTGAAGTAATTTGGATGCACGAAATTGATGGCCCTAGCTGAAGTAGTATGATGATTAAAATTCCATGTAGAGAAGATTCTTGACGATGAAGATGATGGAGGGGAAGCTAGCTTTACTAACACATATGTTGTGATAGATGAAGAATAATGGAAATTTCTATTCAGAACAGAGAAACAAAATAGTGAGATGTTATGGGTGACTGTGCCATAGAAGCATTAATTATATTTCATAAAAATGTACCCAAAATGTTACCATTATTAGAATTTGGGGCATTTTGGATAATCATACCGAGATGTACACCATTAAGTGATATCTTTTGAAATTTTCTGCATTCCATGAAAACCAGTTGACTATTTTCATTTGTTATAGTTTCATCATTGCAGTAAGTTTTAAGAACTACACAAAAACTGGACAGTCGTAAAATTTGAAGTCGAACAAAGGTGAACAAATGCAAACAATATCACTTTGCGCATCTCAAATCTCAAACTTTTGATTATATAAACTGGAGTCCTGAATATATTTAAAGTCTTTAATTTATATTAATCTAGTCAATCTTTAAATCGCTAGACATCATGTTTATTCATCAAACTATACATCTAGAAATTACATTTTTTATTTACTTTCTATTAACCCCTTTTTCTTCATCTCTCCTCCTAGTTACTTAATCATATTATTAACTAGATAACCCCTCTTCTCTAAACAAATATGTCTGAGCTTAAACTCTTAGGACACATATAAGTATTTTTCTCTTCATGAAATCCGAATCTTAATAAATACATAATTTCTTATTTCTTCTGTCTTTATAGTACTCTACTATCTTAAATTTCAGATGGAATATTCATTTGGATGATAAATTGTATAAGAATAACTTCTAGAATATGTTACAACTTTTTTAGACTGTACATAAAAAGCTATAAAATAGTCGTCACGTTCGGTTGTCCTATATTAAAACAAGTTCCCCCTTGACAATGGACAATGAGTGAGAAAATAGACAAGTGTGGAGTAATGTACAATAGTGGTTACAATGAGACAATTTAATAACATAGAACTTAACTTCCTTTTCTTATTCTATATTTCTTATCCTGGAGTTATCATTTTATTTGTAGGAAGTGTTCATTACAAATCCAGTATACATAAAAAATGAGAACTAAAGGTGAAATAGTGTGATATGAGTACTACACTAAGTGAAAACAAACATAAGAGTATTTGTTATTTAACTTGGAGAGTCAAAATATTTTCAGATTCATACATTATTTGTATACCTAGTTTGCTTCTGGAAGAAATAAGGCTTTACTGTTTAGTCACATTGAATACATTACCTTAATCAAGATGATCTTCTTATCCTCCAACTTAAATAACTCACTGAAATTTAGAAAACAAATAATACATCAGATGTATATTTACCTTCAATATTTATTGATCATACCCTAAAATAATGTAAAAAAACACAAGATAGAGGACTTGTACTTTATATAAGTCAATAATCGACTATTTTTCATTTATAAATGAGAACTTAAAACTTATATATTTATAAATGATAACTTAAAATAATTGACAACGTAATATTTTTTTAAAAACCTAAATTCATGCATCATTATTTTTAACATTTTTATTTATATTTGTTAATTTATTAGACCTTTCTTTTAAATCTGTATATGCTATTATCTTTACTTACCTATATTATGTATTTAATATTATAACCAAATATGATAACTTTCATGCATCTTTTAAATATCCAAGTATGAAATTTATTTTTTTAATAGAGGATATCCATTTTATTCCTGTAGTATGTGTTTAAATAAAAGACAAAGAATCTCTTTAAGCATAAATTTTTTTTTCAAGGTTGGCTTACTTTTTTAGCTTAATTAACATTTTTAGCCTGGTTAGGGGTACTATGTGTGAGTAGTATCTTGTCAAAAATAAAAAAATGATTATTTGGAAATAGGGGCCCATATGCCATGTATTTAAGCCATGTTATGATAATTGGATATTTTGTGCAAAATGGAAAGCAAATCTGCACAAATAGACTTCTATATCGCATGATGAAATAAGGCATGTGCTGGACAATTAAATAGCAATAAGATAGTGAATACCAGAAAATTGAACTCATACTATGATGAAATAAAAAATTAAGTACAATTAAGTATAGAAGGATTATGTTATGATCTGTTTTTATTTTAGAGCACCAAAATAACATGAATTGTCAAGTGTCTCTAGTGTGCGACTAATTTTTGCTTCTAGATAAACAGTACAATTTTCAGGCATTCTACACTTTAAATACACTTTTCTATAAATGGGGACACCTAGGTGAGAGGCAGTCTAGTATAGATCCATTGGCCTCCAATGAGTAAAATAATTTGCTTTTATTGAGGGCCAATGCCTAATAATCGAGCATCTAATGTAAATATACTTGGTGTTGTAGTAGTACAATTCAGTGTTATTAGAGAGTTTTTATCCCTTAATTGCAGTACAGTCATGAGTTGTTGATGACTCTCAAACATGTCATCAAATAATTAAACTTTTTAGTTTTCATTCATCAAAATTACAATGTTAATTCATGCTAATATCATGCATATGCATCATTTTATGAAATCACTAACCCCACTTGATCCTTTGAATCAAGTGGAATATATTTAACATTTTATGGTTAGTAAACATTCAGAGACAGGTTAAGAAGATCAAGGAAAGAGACGAGGATCAAGAGGAGCGGGCAAAAATTCAAAGAAGCAGAAATTATGAAAATGCCCCTGGGCATGACTTAAGAGAAACCTATAAATACTCTCTTGAGAGTTGATTTTAGGTTGTTCAGAATTTCTCTCAAGGAGCTAAGGCTTGGAGAGGAAGGATTTCTGCACCCTCCAAGAGCTGCTAAGCATTGGAGTTGGGAGGAGAAGGAGCCTGAGTTTTAGCCGAAGCAAGAAGATCTCTACCTCGCCGTGAGGGACGTGACACTGGGTGGAGAGATTGTTGAAGTTTCAGAATTCTCTCTTCTCCCTTCTGAAGACAATCTGTATTGGATTGAAGATCACACCTTGTGTTTTCAGCAGTTCCAAAAACAATTGTTGGTAGATTACTCTTAGAATTCTATTTGGTATTGTTTTCATTGATTTTCTTCAGTTATCCATCTCCAATCTTGTTCACCATTCTGTTCATCCAAATTCCAGCAAACCCGCAGGTTCAGCGAGAAGAATCGCAAGCACAGACCCTCTATGCAAGCGATTCAGCGCGCTGAACCGGGCACCCGACCACGTGCGCGCGAAGCCTGTGAGAGGCAGGTCGCACGCGCGCAGGTGCAGCCTCGCGCTACGAGGGGCACCACACGGCCGTAGCGCGCGAGCGGCTACGACGTGCGAGGGTCGCTCGCGCGCAGGCACCTTTGCGCGCAGGCATCTTTGCGCGCAGGCATCGCATGCCCTACGCGCAAGCGCTCTTGCGCACAGTGACCACCGCAAGCAGCTCGCGCTAGCTTGCAGCGATCGCTGTGCTCTATGCGCAGAGGCACAAGCACACCAGGTGCTTGTGTTTTTGTCTTCTTCACAAGCGTGAGCTTGTGAGCAAGAGAACTTACTATACTGACCTAAGGTGATTAATTAAATTTCCCTGAAGATAGTTAAGTTGATTAAAAGAACTGAATTATATATTTCCCGAGATAAACTAACTCAAAAGCGAGAATCAGTATTGTCTTACCTGCTCCCTGTGGATCGACCCTCACTTGCCCTAAGCCGTGAGGTTTACAAATTCGTTGTATAAGCTCAAATCCTCACACGTATTAACTGCTAAATAACCAGTAAAAATATCTAAAATTTGAGTCTGTCAGTTGTTTATAAGGTTTGTGCAGAAGCATTTTTTTTAGGATATAAGCTTTTCTAACAGTAAGTTTTATCTATAGTTTCCCTACCCATTTAGGTTGTTACAATAAGTTAAAAATTGAGAACAGCTTATGTTCTAATTTATTTTAAAAAGTGGATATTCTATATCAGTACATTCCCACATTTCACTTTATGTGAATATTGCAGTTATTGATAATTGTAGAGGATGAATATAGTCAAACCTACATAAGAAGTAAAGACAAAAGAGTAAACTAAAGATTAGATCAACACCAGTATTAAACACGATGTATTATATAGCTGATAATATTAGGAAATAAATTCAAAATAAGCAAAATATATAACTAAAAATGCTTATGTCCTTAAATGATTTACTTTTTTAGGTGTCTACCGTTAGCCTAAATTCAATATTTTAACTTCTTGTAAATTAAATTAATTAAATATTCCTAACATGCCTGTGATCTTTTCCCTCATTTGTACATGTCACGACTTATAGGACTAGAAGAGCCATCCTGGAACTATCAACCAAGTTTTCTCAATGTTTTTGTTTATTTCTCATTTGCAAGGAAAATTAAATAGTTCCTAAAGAGGAGCTACTAAACAGTGTACAACTGTGGAGGTCCTAGTGAGCATGCCGATGATAACCAAAAATAATGCAGAGACTAATGTGATATATTGTGGTCAAAGTACAAGGAAAGCAGATATGGGAAGAAAGGAACTAGATAACAGATGAAGGCTCTCATAAGCATCACGCAACTCAAAGACAGACTGCATTAATGATGATATCATACATTGGCATGGATATGAGTTTTGTTAATCTGATCGGGACTGAGATTTCAATAGGCTGGTAGTACTGTGTTATCACCTTGATGTTGGTCTTCATGGCACTCTTCGTCTTTTTCACCTTGTTGTTTGTCTTTGCGGTTGTCTTCATTCAAGAGTAGTAATCAAGTGGCAAGTAATAGATCAGCAACCCTATGGATGAATAGGATTTCTAATAAAGAGTAGCTACTAAAAAGGGAAAATGTACCGAATATACTTGTCATAAGATTAGCAATCATGATTCAATATATGATTGAGCGTAGTTAGGGTTTAAGAAAGATTGAATCATACAACTAGTATTCTAGATAATATAGATGTTGTAATCAATTACAAGAGCTACGATCATAACACGACAGTACCTCTACATCTATTATTATTTATTTAAATAGGAACCAATGTAACGAGCATTGTGTGGGATTAATGACAAGGATCGTGATAGAGCCTTCTTTCTCATCCCACCCCTCTTTCTGTCTCTCCTCATTATCTTATCACCTCTTATTATTCTTAAGCAATATCAAATATTTTGATGGTATCTGAGCGATAAACAAAAACTGACATCTCCAATCTGCGACTCTCATTCCCAATAGATCGTGAAATGAGATCTGGAGAGCAACTACGGGATATGTCTCAACCGCTGTGCCAACCAGGATGGTGGTTAACCTAAAAATCACAATCAATAATTATCCAATTTGGGAATCATCAGTGCTGCCGATTCTGAACGAGTATGATTCGATGAAATGCATCTCTAGATACCTAGCACTCTGACTTGGACACCAACAATTTTGCGTCTTAAACTCAATTATCAAAAGAACTGGACTTCCTGTTTCTCATTCAAATAATCATATTATATGGGAATCCTAAAGCACTTCCACCTATCATAACTATCTTTTACTTTGTCTAATGGGTTTTTTAACAAATGGTTGGAAATTATTCATTCAGATCTATGAGGCCCCTCTCCTATTATCTCTCCTTCTGTTTTTCACATTCTGCTGTATATATGGACCAATTTAGTAGATATACACGGCTTTATCCCTTTGGAATGAAAAGTACTGTATGACACACCTTTATAGAATTTAATATACGTGCAGAAAAACAAGTTGGAAATAAGAGTCAGTATTTTCACTCAATCTGGGGTGGATAGTAATAATTTGCCGACTCACATCTGAAGACTCGTGTTTTTTTTAGGTTACGAGGTCATCATAACCCTGAACAAAATGGAACCTCTGAGATGAAACCTCAACATGTAATGTAAAAGACTCTTGCATTGTTAGACCAATCATGTATGCCTAAAATGTTATGGGATGATGTTGTTGCCACTACTAGATTTGTCATAAATTGCTTGGTATCTTCTGAAGACTCGTTCAATGTTTTTTAGGTTATGAATTTCTCATAACCCTGAGCAAAATGGAACCTCTGGATGAAACATCAACATGTAATGGAAAAAACTCTTGCATTGGTATACAAATCATGTATACCGAAAATGTTTTTGGACGATGTTGTTGCCACTACTAGATTTTCGATAAATTGCTTGATAGCTTCTGTTACTAACACTAACTCGATATATAATTTGTTATTCCAAGTTCAACCAAATTACTGTTACTTGTTTTTTCCTTATTTGGGACCATGCACTCGAAATAAACATGAAGCCAAGTCAGAGAGAGATGTTTTCTTGGGCTATAGTCCAAAACATAGGAGCCACATGTCTTTCCCTACAAACAGGTAAACTCTTTATTTCCTTACATGTTGTCTTTTATGAGGATTATTTTACTTTACATCTAGCAAAGAATATCATGGACTACTCGGATTACATCAGTATGATCGCTCTGGGTGGAATCCAACAGTACTAATCAAATGCCTGATGTTCATATACCTTTTATTGAAATAACCATTAATGCTCCTACAAATACCACTTCTCTAGCATTATTAGTTCCTGAACCATTCCGTCAAGCATCTTCTGCATCAAATTGGCAAACACTTGACCATTCATCTCTTTCGTCTCCTATGTTGGATACTCATAAATCAAAATTCACAGACAGAACATTGAAATTCATCTTCAAACTCTATTAGAAAAGTACAAATATAGGAATCACATACAAAATCAATCTGCTGAAACCGATTTTACTTTCAAAACTGAAAATATTAAATATATCTATTAACAAGAAACCGTGGATCTGCTAACAATCCAAAGCCAAGCCAAAACAATGAATGCCCGTCCAAAACAATCATTTATTTTCTCGATGAGACACCCCATCCCACAGTATCTGATATAACCCTGAGAATAACTTGTAGAACCCTATTCCTACACCACTGCATCGAAAGATCAAAACTGGGCGGAGGCGATCACTGAAGAATATAAACTCCTATGCTTTACAACACCTTAAAGTTAGTTCCTCAAAATCATAACTTTCACGTTATTAGTTGGAAGTGGATTTATAGATAAACACATAAACTCTTTGTTGATATTGATAAATATAAAGCTGAATAAGTAGCAAAAGGATATAACAAGCAAGAAGGATTTTTTTTTTTAATGAAACTTTTAGCCCAATCATCAAACACCCCACTAGTTGCTTTGTATTTTCATTAGCAGTTCGCAGTCGTTGGAAGAGATGTTAACTATATGTAGCTAACGCTTTTCTTCATGGTGACTAATATGAAACAAATTTCGTGGAACTACCAACTAAATCTTATGAAAGAACACTCCCTAATCATGCTTGTCAAATTAAGAAATGCTTCGGTGGTCTTAAATAACCTCGAGGAGACTAGCTCACAAAACTCACTTCCCATTTTTTGCACCTCATATTTAATGGATAAAAAACAAATACATCTCTAGATTATAAGCTATAGCATGACCCGATTTTCATTCTGATATAGGTAGATGATAATTAGTTAGAAGTCCAAACACGTGTGCTAGCACAAATATCGTACAAAATATAGATTCCGGATCTTCTATTCATAATCTAGGAACTGCTCACTATTTTTATGGGATACAATTTGTTAAACAAAATAACAGGTACTGCTTGGCCCACTCTAAGTATATTCTTCAATGTCATCTTCATGTTCATCTGCATCTTTATATTCCTCTTTATCTTCATCTCATCTTTATCTTCATCCTCTACTTCTTCATCTTCACTAGTATTCATGCGTATCTGGGTCATCCGTTCCTTGATCTTCCTTTTCTTTTTTTTTCTTCCTTTTTTATTATTCTCATGCTTCTTCTTGTTCTTCGTCTTCTTTTATGTTTGTTATTCTTCTTCATATTTATCTTCATCGTCATCTTGATCAACCTCCTGTTGATCTTCTTCTTCTTCTTCTACTTGTTATTCATTTTCTTCTTCTACTTGTTCTTGTTCTTGTTTTGTTCTTCTTCATCTTGTTACTATTCACCTTCATCCTTATCTTGATCTTTTTCCTTGTTCTTATTCTTCTTTATCTTCTTAATATTCATCTTCATCCTCAAGTCGATGTTCCTCCTTCACTTGTTCTTGTTATTCCCCGCCTTTTTCATCTTCATCTTATTCTTCTTATTTATCTTCACTCAACTTGGTCTTGTTTTTCCTATTGTTCTTGTTATTCTTCATCATCTTCCTCTTGATCGTCTTCTTCTTATTCATTCTCATCCTCATCTTCCTCTTGATCGTCTTCTTGTTATTCATTCTCATCCTCATCTTGATCTCCTTATTCTTCTCCTTCTTCCTCTTTTATATCTTCTTTTTATTCTTGGTCATTTTTCTCATTTTTGTTGTTATTGTTCATCGTCTTCTTCCTCATGGTCTCCTTATTCTGGTTCTTCTTGTTTTACACTCTCGTTTTTCCTATGACTACTATTTTTCTTTTTACGTACTTATTTTTTTCTTCTTCTTCGTCTTTTTGTTCTTCTTCATCATCTTCTTCATGGTCTTCTTCTTCATGGTCTTCTTCTTCATCTGCTTATTCTTCTTCTTCTTTTTCTTCTTCTTCCCCTTCTTTTTATTTTTCTTCTTCATCTCCTTCGTGGTCGTCTTCTTCTTCTTTTTATTCTTCTTGTTCTTATTCTTCTTCTTCTTATTCTTATTTTTCATCTTCTTCGTGGTCTTCTTCTTCTTCATCATCTTCTTCATGGTCATCTTTTTCTTCTTCTTATTCTTATTGTTCATCATCTTTGTGGTCTTCTTATTATTCTTCTTCTTCATCTTCTTCATGGTCACCTTTTTCTTCTTCTTAATCGTCGTCCTCTTCTTCTTCGTCCTCCTGTTCTTCTTTATGGTCTTCTTCTTCTTCTTCTTCCTCCTCCTCCTGCTTCATGGTATTCGTCGTCTTCATCATCTTCTTCTTCTTCCTCCTTCTTCATGGTATTCTTCCTCTTCGTCTTCTTCTTCTTCCTCCTGTTCTTCGTCATGGTCTTCTTATTCTTCTTCTTCTTCTTCCTCGTGTTCTTCTTTATTGTATTATTATTCTTCTTCTTCTTCCTCCTCGTCTTCTTCTTTTTTTGCTCTTATTATTCTTCTGCTCTCTCGTTTTCTTTTCCTACTTCATATGCTCTCGCTCATTCGTCTACTGCTGCAGCTACTAATACCACTACATTTTTTTCTTTGTATTTATTTATTTTTTCTTGTGTTTCTTTTACTTTAGATTCGGGGTGAACCACTAATTGGAATTGGCCTCTTCCTTTTATTTTAAGATGGCATCTTAAGCTGGCCACAGCACTCTCCGAGTTCTCAAGGTCCCACCCTCCAACGTGAGCGATGACGAAAAGATGAAGCAATCCAGCCAGAGACAGCCAAAACTCAGATAGAGGCACATTCAGACAATACCGAAATCGTCTGCTATCATTGGAAAGTTATGGAAAGCTCCAACTATGAAATTTTTTTTCGAGATGCGTTTGAGCAATAGAGTAAACAGAATGTCTAACAAAAGCAATCAGAAGTTTATGTGGGCGGCCCAGCATAATGTCTAATAGTATATTTGCCGCTGCATGATCGATGTGAACGGAAAAGTGTCTTCTTAGTCAGTATCTATCTAGGTCTCCAATTTAGCGCGGATCTTATTATTACTATGGTGGTAGCGACACCTCATTACCCGCCGTCGAGCTTGTATCGAAGGGCTTCCCTCTGGTCTGCCTTCCTCGTCTCTGATGGCAGCTTCCTGTGGGACTTGGCGGACCAAAGCAAATGAAATTACGACTATTGAGGAGTTTTACTCGCCGAGCAAGAGCTGTGAAGACAGCTCGGGAGGCAACCCACTCCGCCATTGCTCATATCATCGAGCAGACGATGTTCCACTCCGCCGGCAGACGACTTGAGCCACCGTCTCCTCAGACAGCCGACGATTCTTCTGATAGGAACTAATAAGATTAGTTAGTAAAATCAAATATATAATATATACCCGTTAGAGATTAGATAATAGGATTCAATATAGGATTAAACATAGATTAGTATTCAATATAGCTAGGATCAAGTAGTAAACGGCTAGGATTCAAACACTAAGGAGTTATAACGGTTCAGATTCATTCTGAGGTATCCGTTATACACTGTGGGTTCATAGCACCGATCAACGGCTGTGATCAGTGCACCCAGTCAGTTATAACGGACACGATTAGTTGTTATAAAGTCGGGTACAACACACCGATCAACGGCTGTGATCTGTGCTCCCGATCTGTTATAACGGTCAAGATTTAAACAGATATTTGAAAACTTATATCCGTCGTAAACTGTTACAACAGATATGAATACGATAACTACTTATATTTACGTATAAATACAACCAATGTTTATTGAAGAACTTGCGGATTAAATACAACGATTTTGATCTTACCTCTGTGTCTTTTCCTTCTTTCATACTTCTTCTTTCTTCCTCTACGAGCTTGGATACGGCGATTCTAGAAGATCAAACATGGTATCAGAGCCTGCTGTTTCCAAGGCAGAAGTAACGATCGTTGCAGCCTCTTCCTCAGATGCTTCACCTTCGACAAGAAGCATCGTCACCGTCGGACAAGTCCCGGTGAATATTCCGCCTGGAGCCAGCGTCTTGATCAAGCTCAATGATGAAACTTATCAGACATGGAAGACTTCGATTCTTCCAATTTTGCAAGGGTATTGATAACTTGCAAATTAATATGATTAATTAATGAATTTTGCACTCTATTTATGTGTTTTAATGATTTTATTTGCATGTTATCATGTTAAAATAAAGATAAATCAGTTAATCTCTCATTTTATTATTATTTCAGATTTTTTATCATTTTTTACATGGAATCTAACATCATTTCAGTGAAGATTTATTTCTTACAGACCTTTAATTGCTTGTTTTAAGGTCAGTAAGTGATCTCATGATTTTTTCTGACCATTATTTAGCCAAGAAATGATTTTTTACATATTTAAATAACATATATATTATTTATTTCGCATTTAAAATCTATTTAAATATTTATTTATGAATATCCACGTCATTCGCCCGAAATTCGGGCAAGTGAAGGGATAAATTTATTAAATAAGAAATGAGAGAGAGAAAAGAGAGAGAGAATGAGCGGAGGAGAGAGAGAGAATAGCGCCGGATATTTTTTTATTATTATAATAGAAGGAGGAGAGAGAGAAGAATGGTCAAAAATAACAGTACGGAATAAGAAGAGAAGAGAATAGCGCTATGATTTATTATTATATAGAGAGAGGAGAGAGAGAGGAATAGTCAACATTAGAGGCTATGATTTAAATAATATAAAGAGAGAAGAGAGAGAAGAGAATAGCGCATATGATTTATTAATATATAGAGAGAGGAGAGAGAGAGGAATAGTCAACATTAAAGGCTATGATTTAAATAATATAAAAGAGAGAAGAGAGAGAAAAGAATAGCGGCAGAAGAGAGAGAGAAGAACGTGGCATTTAAATACCGAGAACAAAAGTTCTTTTTTGTCTTTTTGTGTTTTTTTCAAAAGCAGTTCAAATGATGAGCGGCCACGCGGACAACGAAGCCTGCACGCGATCCGAGGACGGGGAAAACGAGGAAATCAACCCAGCCAACCAAATAAATCCGATTTTTAAGCAAATTCAAGAGATCCAATGGCTCAAAATTACTTTCACTAAAACCTTGATATCTTGAGATTTATAAGTCCGATTGGGCTGACATTTTGAGGGTAGGTTCGTCTTTTCCTCCTCTACAATCCAGACGGTTGGATCTTTAAATGGAGGTCTGGAAAAGGGCAAAATTTACTTTTGGATGATCTCCCCCAAGCAATTGGCCAGGAAGGACACAGGAGGGATTCTTGAAGTCGACAGATCTTGCTTCTGAACTCAAATTTGTAAGTCTCTGATTTTTATTTCAATCATCTTCTTGAACGATTCTAAAACGCCAAGGCATGGGCGAAATGTACATGCCCTAGAAGTTTGTTTTGAATAAGATTAGCACTTCGTTTTGATTCCGATTCAAGATCTGGTTTTTGATCCTTAATTCTACATCAACTTAAAACATTTCTGCTTCATTATATTTTTGATTTAGGGTCAGATTTCAATTTTTTTCCCAATTTCTTCACTTTCTCTCTCTAGGTTAATTTGTTTAGTTTCTCTCTCTAGATTTCGATTTTTATTGTTTAGAAATTTAATTTAATATATAAAAAAAACTAAAAATAAAATTTGAATCGAAAATTCATCTATCTTGAAATCCAATTTAAAGATCTCTTTCTTGATTATTTAATTCCCAATTTCAATTCATAAAATTGTTTTAAAATTTATAATAATTGGGAAATTAATAATCTGAATTAATCTGAGCTTAAAATTATAAAATTCCTATCTTGAATTTTCTGACAGAAATATTAAAAAATCAAAATTAAGTTTTACTTAATTTTGATTTATTAAAGACTATTATTGAGGATAATTAAGATTTATTAATTGCAAAATTAATTCATTCTTGAATTAATTTATTAAAATTGGATTAAAATTCTCATTTGTTGCCTCCTTGTGGTTCGACCCCTTACTTGCTCTATATTCATATTTAGTGATTAAGGGAAATTATAAATTTTATTGCATAAGTCTAAAAGCCCAAACAGCGACATATTTTACGTACATTTTTAGGCTTATCAGGTATGAAATGTTTACATTTGTTCAGAATGACCCACCTCCTCTTTCCATGCAAGACCCACAGGGAAACATCATGGATAATCCGGGATACCAACAGTGGTGGCTGAACGACCAAAAGGTCTTGGGATTTCTTCATTCAACACTCTCAAAGTGAGTAATTCCATGCGTCAGTCAAGCCAAAACAACCAAAGAAGCGTGGAATCTGCTTGAAAGTGTATTCTCCAGCAGAAAGAAAGCCAGAGTGATGGAGCTCCATAGAAAATTTCACACCATGGCAAGGTACCATGTCTATTGAAGAATATGTTCAACATTTTAGATTTGTTACTGAATCATTACAGGCAGCTGGAGCAAAAGTGGATGAAGATACAAAGAACTATACTTTTTTAAGAGGTCTAGGTATTGAGTATAGTCAGTTCGTTATGTGTATAAACGCTAACCTTGGTCACATGAAGTTTGAGGAGATTGTGACCAATCTCAAATCCCAGGAAATATATATGTCATATCAGCAAAGTTCAAATTCCAGCACATTTCCTCCTATGGCTAACCAAGTGCAGAGTTCTACATCAAATACGCCAAGGAAAGAAAGCTACCAAGCAAAAGGTTACAATCGAGGTCGAGGAAGAGGAAGAACAAACCGATTCCAGCCAAGGTGTCAACTATGCACTCAATTTGGTCACAAGGCACGAGAATGTCAAGAATTTACAAGAAATCAACAAAGTTGGGGACAGCAGAGGCAATTTGTTCAAGCCAATCCACAAGCATTCGTGGTCAATGCTCCGGGAGAAGGAGCATGGTTTCCTGACAATGGCGCAACCCACCATGTTACATCGAATCCCAATATGATCTGCTCCACATCAAATTTTCAAGCGAATGACCATCTACTCATCGGTAATGGTACAGGTTTGAAAATTTTGTCTGTTGGTTCTTCTAAAATTTCAACTAGTGATAAGAACTTATTTTTAAAGGATATACTGCATGTACCTGAAATTAAAAAGAATCTGTTATCTGTTCATAAACTAACTCTGGATAATGATGTTTTTATTGAATTTCACCCATTTTATTGTCTTGTGAAGGACAAGAAAACAGACAAAATCCTACTCCAGGGAACAATTAAAGATGGACTTTACTGTTTAGAGGAAAATTCAGAAATTCCAGCTGCATTTATGGGAGAAAAAGCATCATCAGATGTGTGGCATTTGCGGCTTGGGCATCCTCATTTTCGAATTTTAAATCTTGTCATAAAGAAATTTGGACTACAGTTTTCAGATCTTTCAAAACAGATTGTTTGTGATTCTTGCAGTATTTCAAAATCACATAAACTTGCATTTTCTGAAACTCATCATAAATCTAATAAACCTCTCGAAGTAATACATTCAGACTTGTGGGGCCTATCGCCTATTTTATCTAACTTTGGTTTTTCTTATTACGCAGTATTTGTTGATGATTATAGTAAGTATGCATGGTTGTATCTGATAGAATGTAAAAGTGAATCAAAGGATAAATTTATCGAATTTCAAAGAAGGGTAGAAAACCAATTTTTCAATCAGATTGGGGAGGAGAGTATCAATCTCTCCACCCAATTTTGAAAACACAAGGAATTGTTCATCGGGTATCATGTCCTCATACCCCTGAACAGAATGGTACAGCAGAAAGAAAACATAGACATATAATTGAAACTGCCCTGACCCTACTAAATCACGATTTTATTCCTAAAACTTTCTGGGATGAAGCTGCATCTACAGCAATTTATCTTATAAATAGACTGCTAACTCCTATTTTAGAGAACAAATCACCTTTTGAAATTCTTTACAACAGTAAACCTGATTATTCTTTTTCAGAACATTTTGATGTCTTTGTTATCCCTATTTGAGAGCATATGCACAGCATAAACTGGATCCAAGATCAGAAAAATGTGTCTTCTTAGGATACAGCTCAATGCATGTTGGATACAGGTGTCATTCTCTCCAATCAGGTAAAATTTTTATTTCAAGGCATGTTGTGTTTCATGAACAAATATTTCCGTTTTCATCTAAATTTTCTGATAGGACGATTTCGGGAATACTTGGATCACATCCAAATGTAACATCCAATATTCCCAACATTGAGAGATCAAACACATTATTACCAATATCAGAAATGAATATTGGTAATAACTCGTCTGTATCTCAAAATGCTGTTGATGAACAAGAATCCGATGAGTCAGAGTCGATTAATTCTGAAGAAAATCTTGAGTTTAATAATGATAATGTTCCTCACATGGAAACTACTTCGAAATCGGATGTGTCTATTATAGACTTATCTTCAACATTTGATCGGATACCTGAACCAGGAATTCCGATCAAAATAAGAACACTAAAGGATGTTTACTCAAGAGATGGTAAAACTAATCATCTCTCCTTCTCAGTCATTAAACATCCTATTCCAAAATGCTTTCTCGCCAACATTAGTATCATTGAACCTAACACTTTCAATGATGCGTCCAAAGACAGTAACTGGATGCTAGCCATGAAACAAGAATATGATGCTCTTGTACAAAACAACACTTGGATTTTGGTACCCAGAAATAAAAATCTTAATGTTATAGGTTGTAAATGGGTCTATAAATTGAAATATAAACCTTATGGTACAATTGATAGATACAAAGCTAGAATAGTAGCTAAAGGCTTCAAGCAACAAGAAGGTTTTGATTTTAATGAGACTTTTAGCCCAGTAATTAAGCATATTACAATTCGATTACTACTCTCTGTTGCCATTAGCAAATGCTGGAAAATACATCAACTCGATGTATCTAATGCGTTCCTACATGGAGAACTTGAAGAAACGGTCTACATGGAACAACCACCAGGTTTCAAGGATCCTTTTCTCCCTGACTCTATTTGTTTACTTAAAAGGTCAATTTATGGTTTAAAACAATCACCTAGAGCATGGTTTCATAAACTATCAACATCTTTACATGCGCTCGGTTTTATCGGATCTAAAACAGATACATCTCTATTCTTTAAAACTAAAAATGTTCCAGTTTTTATTTTAATATATGTCGATGATATTCTTATTATTTCTCCTGAAGCTAAAGAAATCCAGTTTGTTGTCTCGAAATTACATGAGAAGTTTGCTATTCGTGATTTAGGACCTGCCAAACACTTTCTGGGTATTTAATTGCATCCTCATCAAGATGGTTTTTTACTTACTCAATCTAGATACCTCTTATCGATTCTAAAAAAATTAGGAATGGAACACTCAAAACCATTATCAACTCCTGTTGCACTTTCCTCTACAATAAAAGTCGAAAATAAAATTGGTCAATCTTTAGATACATTATACAGACAAATTGTTGGCGCACTTCAATATTTAACATTGACACGCCCTGATATAGCATTTGCAGTTAACAGAGCATGCCAGAAAATGCATGCTCCAGATTCCGAAGATTGGAATGCACTCAAGCATCTACTTCGTTATCTTAAAGGCAGCATATCACATGGCTTACTATTTCATAAACATTCTAATACTAACATTATTGCGTTTAGAGATTATGATTGGGCAGGTGATAGTAAAGACAGAAGATTAACTAGAGCATACTTAATTTTTGTTGGAAAAAATTTAGTCTCCTGGAGTTCAAAGAAACAGTCGACAGTGGCAAGATCGAGCACGAAGGCTGAATATAAGGCTCTAGCAAACGCAACAGCTGAGATCTTATGGATTCAATCATTAGTAAAGAACTAAAAATTAATGCTGACACAGTTCCAACACTATGGATGTGATCCAAGTATTCTGGAATTTGTTTTATAAGAAAAACTAGATGAAAAGGAAATACTTGTTCATGAAAAACAACATGTCTTGAAAAAAAAAATTTACCTGATTGGAGAGAGAGGCACCTGTACCCAACATGCATTGAGCTGTACCCTATGAAGACCCACCTTTCTGATCTTGGGTCCAGTTTATATTGTGCATATGATCTCAAATAGGGATAACAAATGCTACCAAACATTCTTAAAAAAGAATAATCAGGTTTACTGCTGTATAGAATTTCAAAAGGAGATTTGTTTTCTATAACAGGAGTTGGCAGTCTATTTATAAGATAAGTTGCTGTAGATACTGCTTCATCCCAGACAACTTTAGGAATAAATGCATGATTTAATAGAGTCAAAGCAGTTTCCACTATATGTCTATGTTTTCTTTCTGTTGTTCCATTTTGTTCCGGGGTATGAGGACATGATACCCGATGAACAATTCCTTGTGTTTTCAAAATTGAGTTGAGAGATTGATACTCTCCTCCCCAATCTGACTGAAAATACTTGATTTTGGTAGAAAATTAATTTTCTACAATTCTTTGGAATTTGATAAATTTATCTTTTACTTCATTTTTACGTTTTAACATATATAACCAAGCATATTTACTATAATCTTCGACAAATACTACATAATAAGAAAAACCAAAATTAGACAAAATAGGTGATGGGCCCCATAAGTCTGAATGTATTATCTGAAGAGGTTTATTTGATATATGATGAGTTTCAGAAAATTCAAGTTTATGCGATTTTGAAATACTGCAGGAATCACAAACAATTTGTTTTGAAAAATCTGAAAACGATAGTCCAAATTTCTTTATGACAAATTTTAAAATTTGAAAGTGAGGATGCCCAAGCCGGGAATGCCACACGTCTGATGATGCGGCTGGATTTTCAGAATTTTGCTCTAAACAGTAGAGCCCACCTTTAATTGTTCCCCGGAGTAGTATTTTGTTTGTTTTCTTGTCCTTCACAAGACAATAAAATGGGCAAAATTCAATAAAAACATCATTATCTAGAGTTAGTTTGAACAGATAACAGATTCTTTTTAATTTCAGGTAATCCAGTATATCTTTTAAAAATAAGTTTTTATCACAAGTGGAAATCTTAGAAGAACCAACAGTCAGAATTTGCAAACCTGTACCATTACCGACAAGTAGATGTTCATTCCCTTGAAAATTTGAGGTGGAGCAGATCATGTTTGGATTTGATCTAACATGGTGGGTTGCCCCACTACAAGGAAACCATGCTCCTTGTCCTGGAGCATTGACCATGAATGCCTGTGCATTGGGTTGTCCCCAATTTTGTTGACTTCTTGCGAGTTCTTGACATTCTCGTGCCCTGTGACCAAATTGAGTGCATAGTTGGCACCTTGGCTGAAATCAGTTTGTTCTTCCTCTTCTTCGACCTCGATTGTAGATTTTTGCTTGTTAACTTTCTTTCGGTGGCGTATAATTTGACGTAGAACTCTGCACTTGGGTAGCCATAGGAGGAAATGTGCTAGAATTTAAACTTTGCTGATATGATAGGTATATTTCCTGAAACTTGAGATTGGTCACAATCTCCTCAAACTTCATGTGACCAAGATTAGCATTTATACACATAAGGAACTGGCTATATTCTGTACCTAGACCTCTTAAAAAAGCGTAGTTTATTGTATCTTCATCAACTTTTGCTCCAGCTGCTTCTAATGATTCAGTAACAAATAGAAAATGTCGTACGTACTCTTCAGCAGACACGGTACCTTTTGCCATAGTGTGAAATTTTCTACGAAGCTCCATCACTCTGGCTTTATTCCTACTAGAGAAGACACTTTCAAGCAAATTCCATGCTTCTTTGGTTGTTTTAGCTTGACTGACGCATGGAGTTACAGACTTTGAAAGCATTGAATGAAGAAATCCCAAGACCTTTTGGTCATTTAGCCACAACTGTCAGTATCCTGGGTTCTCCACGATGTTTCCCTGTGGATCTTGAATGGAAAGAGGAGGCAGGTCATTCTGAAAAAATGTAAACATTTTAGACCCTTGTAGAATAGGAAGAACCAAAGTCTTCCACGTCTGATAATTCTCATTATTGAGCTTGATTAAGACAGTAGCTCCTGGCGCGATATTCACCGGGACTTAGTCGGACGGTGACACTACTAGTCGTCGAAGATGAAGCATCTGAGGAGGAGGCTGCAACGATTGTTCCTTCTGCCTTGGAGACAACTGGCTCTGACACACTGTTTGTTCTTCTAGAACCATCATATCCAAAGGCGAAGGGAAGGAAAAGAAAGAGAAATAAAGGAGGAAAGACTCAGAGATAGATCAAGATCATTGTATTAACTCACAAGTTTGTCTGGAACATTGGTTGTATATTTATATATGTAATTATAAGTAGTTTATCGTATACATATCGGTTGTAACAGTTTACAACGGATATAAGTTCAAATGTTGTTTTAATCTCGATCGTTATAACAAATCGGGAGCACCGATCTCAGCTGTTGATCGGTGCTTTATACCCGACTTCATAACAACTAATCTTGACCGTTATGACAGATTGGGTGCACTGATCACAGCCGTTGATCGGTGCTATGAACCCATCACGTATAACGTATATATCAAGATTAATCCTGACCGTTATAACTCCTTAGTGTTTAATCTGAGTCGTCTATTGTTTGATCCTAACTATACTGTTTAAACCTAGATTGAATCCTATTATTTAATCTCTAACGAGTATATATTACATATTCGATTTTACTAACTAATCTTCTTAAATCCCTATCAAAAGAATCCACGGGCTGACTGAGGAGACGATTGCTCGAGACGTCTGTCGGGCTGACTGAAGCAACGACTGCCTGCGTCGCCTCCCGAGCTATCTTCACAACTACTGTTCGGCGAGTAAAACTCCTCAATACCGACCTTGTGGTTGTCCGCAACTTGACCCAGAATCTCCAAGACTGATTGGGAGACATGTGGGGTGAAAGCTGTTGGAAAGGCACTAAGTGCCCACCATTATTTTTCGATTGAATCACACGCTGCCAGCGCCAATGGTGGGAGTTCTCAAGACCCACTTGTCGACATGATTGCCGGAGATTAAAATTAGCCAGCAGTTGAAAAATGCTGAAAATGCCTAAACCCTCAACCCATCTTCTGGATACTTACGGAAAGCATGACGAGCTTTTAACTTTTAAATGGAATGATGTGTTTATTTTTCTGGCAACACCCACTAAAAATTAGACGTTGATTAAGGGAGATGCATTGTACCGTATCAAGTTTGAATTTATTTCTTGTCGGTCTAAATAATGCGAGAACATGGGGCTCCGTTTATTCCACGTAGCTTCTTCGACTGCCCTGTCAAATGGTCGGGTCACAGAAATACAAAACCGCAGGTGGGCTGTACACATGTTTCCATGACCACGTTCACCTTCCCCATTTCAGTTCCTTTTTTCAGCAAGATTAGTCGATGATATATGATTTAAACAGTCTACTATGGCTTTCTCCTACGTCAGATATTGTAATTCTCACAAAAATCGTCCATTCAGTTTTTCTTCTTTGAAAATATTTGAAACTACTGTTTCTTCTTTTGGAACTAATATTGACTCCCCATATTATCCATGTTAACCTCTGATTCCTTTTGCCCAATAAGATGCTTTCCATGTTGACTTCCAAATAGTCAGCAAGAATCTTTTGGAAGATTCTAAGACCATTCAATTGGAGAAAGAGGTAGAAAGTTGAATGAAAACAAGTAAAGAACTAACCTGAAAAAATGTCGGTGATCTTTCCAACTTACTCATTCAAGTAATACATCAAGCATTTTAAGGGCAGTTATAAGCCCAAATGTATGTTACAAAGAAAACAGACTTATAGTCGTCGCTCCATGTGGCCCAATCAGAGTTAACATAACTCTATCCATCAGGCAGTTCACAACCCTTCACCTTGATTGAATGGTCCATCTTATTCATGAAAAAACAAACTAAAAACAAAGTCGTCAACTTTGGTATTTCCTGCAATCTTTCCACTGATTGATCTGCCGACCCTCATGATCAAAACTGCCTTAAATCTCCTCCTTGATCCTGATCGTTCGGATCTAGATCTTTCAGACCCATCTTCTCACATAACTCAATAACTTTATGTCTTCCAAAGGCTTTTGTGAAAACATCGGCTATCTATTTCTCCATTCTCACATGCCTCAGTACTGTGATGCCTTCTTGCAAACAATCTCGAACGAATTGATATCCTGTGCGATTGTGATAAACCACATTCCTGCTTAGCTCAATTGCTGATTTATTATCAATACATATATCTACTGACTTGGGAAGTTCTCCTCTAAGTTCGCCCAACAATCTACTGAACCATATTCCTTGACATGTAGCTGAAGTAAGAGCAACGTACTCATCTTCAAAGTGGAGAGTGCTACAACCTTTTGTTTACTACTTCCCCGGCTAATGCCTTTAAACCTAGAAAGAAAAGTTGCCCTGATGTACTTTTTTCGAACATTCATGTCTCCAGAAAAATCATTGTCACTATAACCAACCAATTTTGCTGATTCTTGCCCTTTGACATAATCAGTACCATAATTCATAGTACCTTTCACATACCTCGTTATTCTTTTCATTGCCATCATTGGACTTGTAATTGGTTTCACGATAAATCTGCTAAGATATCCCACAATGAACATTACATCATGATGAGTGTTTGCCAAATATCTCAAGTTTCCAATGATTATTTTGAATGTGGTGACATCTACTTCTGATCCTTGATCACTCTTGCTGGTCAAACGAGCTTCCATTGGTGTCTTTGAGGAATACAATCTTGTGTATTGAAGATTTCAATATTTTTTGAGGCATACCTGATCTGCTTCAAAGTGATCCACAGGTGTTCTTGTTTTACTTCAATTCCTAGATAAGATGACAGTAATCCCAAATCACTCCATTCCAATTCCTTCATCCTTTGCTTATTGAAAAAATCAATTTCGTCTTGACTTGACCCTGTAATGATCAAATCATCTACATATAAACCCACAAATAAACAGAATTTCTCTTCGTGCTTTTTATATACTGCGGGTTCTAACTTGCTTTTCTTAAATCTAAATGACGGAAAAGCTTTTTCTAACCTGGAGTACCATGTTCGAGGTGCTTGCTTGCGCCCTTCAGCTTTAGAACATAATCTTTATTTCACATTGTGACAGAACCTTCAGGTTGGTTTACATACATCTTCGTTTTCACTTCTCCATTTAAGAAGGCAGATTTTACATCAAGATGATGTATGATCCAGCTTTCTTTAGGAGCTAAAGCAATCAATAGTCTGATCGTTTCAAGTCGAGCAAATGGAGCGAAAATCTCATCATTATCAATGCCATGCTTTTGAGAATAACTGATAACTTGCAAATTAACTTGATTAATTGATGAGTTTTACATTATATTTATGTGTTTGAATGACAATATTTGCATGTTATCATATAAAAATGAAGATAAATGCTTACACATATATTTTATTATCATTTCTAATTTTTATCATTTTTTATATGGTGTTTAACCTCATTTCATTGAAGAAATACTTTTTACAGAGCCTTAAATACTTGGCTAAAGGTTGGTAAGGGCTTTCTTAATTGTTATGGAAATTTTCCATATTTTTATATAATTTTCTGACCAATATTTAGTTAAGAAATGATTTTTATAATTTTAAATAATATATTTATTATGTATAGGGCATTTTAGAAAGCATTTATAATATATATATATATATCTCAAGTGGCATGCACGTTCAGCCATAATTCGGGCAAATAGGTGGATGCATATTATTTAAATAAGATTAAGAGAGAGAAAAAAAGAGCATTATTGGCTCATTATGGCATCGCGAATCACGATGCCATAATAAACAAATGATTCTCTAAAGACAGCGTGGCACGGGCGACGAGGTAAAGGTAAGAATTAATGTTTTTAGTTACTTTTTGTGCAATAAATGCACATGGAGAATCGATCTCTGCGTGCATTTATAAAATGTTTATCTACCTCGTATGTGAGTCGCTAGGCCGCGTGCATTAAATGCACGTGGCAACCTACACTACATGCGTGTTATTTACGCATGCAGCCGTTGATTCGGCGCGTGCATCAGATGCACACAGAAATCAACGTTGCATGCATTAAAATTTTCTGGTACGCTCACCGCTCACCTCTTCTTTATTTATTTTTTATTTTAAAGGAGCTGACGAAGGTGACGTGGAGCGTTTCTAGCCATTTGAACACAGCAATCATTTTCCAATGATTGTGCCCTGCGGACGCGGAGAACTATGTGTCAGAACGCGATCCGAGAAGTGGGGAAATGAGAAAAAAGTGGGCTGAAATTTTGAGGGCATCTTTGTCTTTTCTCCCTCTACAATCCAGTTGGTTGGATCTATAAATAGAGGTATGGAAAAGGGCAAAGTTCACTTTTTGAAACTTTCCCCAAGGAATTGGCTAGGAAGGACACAGGATTTGATTTGGAAGTCAACAGTTTTGATTCTACATTCAACAATTTTTTGAATTGTAATTTAAACTTCTTCTAGAGAGATTTAAAATGCCTTGGCATGGGCGAAATGTACATGACCTAGAAGTTGTTTGGAATGAAATCAGCATTGCATTTTGATTCTGATTCACGATCTGAATTTTTATCTCCAGTTTTAAATAGATTTGGAACAATTCTGCATTTTCAGACTTTTGATTAGGGGTCGGATTTTATCTTTACCCATATTCTTCACTTTCTCTCTCTAGGTTAGTTGTCTAATTTCTCTCTCGATATTTCAAAATCGATTGTTTGGAAATTGAATTCTATATATAAAAAACCTAAAAATAAAATTTCATCCGAAAATTCATCCATCTTGAAGTCGAATTTTAAACCCCCTTTTTGATTATTAATTCCCAACTGCAATTCGTAAAAATTGTCTTTAAGTTTTATCATAATTGGGAAATTAATAATTCATATTAATCAGATCTTATAATTAAAATTATCCTATCTTGAGCTTTTTGACCGAAATATTTTAATTCAAACTTAAGTATTTACTTGATTTTGATTAATTAAAGACATTATTAAGTATAATTAAGGTATATTAATTGGAAAATTAATTCGTCTTTGAAATAATTCATTGAAAATTGGATAAAAATTCTTACTTGCTGGCTCCTTGTGCTTCGACCCCTTGCTTGCTCTATACGCTGTATTTAGTGATTAAGGGTATTTATAAATTTTATTGTATAAGTCAAAATGCAAAATCAACGACGTATTTACACATCATTTTTAGGCTTATCAATAACCTTTCACCACCAATCGAGCTTTATGCCTTATGAATTCTCCACTGTTATTATTCTTTACACTGAAAATCCATTTCAAACCAATGAATTGACAGTGCTTTGGTGGGATGACCAATTCCCATTTATCATTTTTCATAATTGCATACATTTCATCCTTCAAGGATTCATCCAGACTTCTTTCTTTGAGGTCGAATGTATGTATTCTGTTAATGCAACTACAGGAGCTGTTCTGTCATTAACTATTTACAGATACCTCATTCTTTCAAGTCTATTGGAATTAGACTCTGAGGAATATTGAATTTGATCAATATTGACAGAAATTTCTGGCACAGTTTCAGGTGTCTCAGAAATCTCAGACTCTACTCGGAATACAACTAGATCTAATGAGTTTGGCAGGAATGACTCATCACTTATCCTTAATGCTTCTCCAGTTTTCCAGTTTTAAATGTGTTCTTCTTCAAATATAACATCTCTTCTCACAATTATTTTTCTTGTGATGGTATTATAGCCTCTATATGATTTGCTTCCAATTTCATATCCTATAAAAACCGTTGACTGACTTCTGTCATCCAGCTTATATCAAGTGACAACTCACATTTTTCACATAGTGAGTGCTCCGAACTCTCTTAAGTGCTCTATGTTGTGCTTTCTTCCTGTCCACCTTTCATATGGAGTCATATCCTCCAGATTTTTAGTAGAAGATCTATTTAGTACGTATACACATGTACTTAATCTTCTGCCCATAATTCCAATATCAAGTTCTTCTCCTTGATCATGCTTCTCACCAAAGACATGATCGTTCGATTTCTTCTTTAATTCCTCCATTGTGTTGTGAAGTATATGGAGCAGTTAACAACCTCTTGATTCCACATGTGTCACAAAAATGTTTGAACTCTTCTAATAAGAATTATCCTCCTCTATCAGCTCTAAGACATTTTGATCTTCATGTATTTCTCATTTTGTTCAAGAGAAGTTGGAGATACTGGTCCACAAATATCTGCATGTACAAGCTCCAATGGCTTCCTTATGATGGTATTGCCTGAAGTTGGAAACGATTCCCTGACCTGTTTTCCCATGATGCAACTCTTGCAATCTTTGTCAGATATATTAATACAAGGTAATCCATCTACCATTTTAAGTCAAGACATCAAATGCAGAGTATGAAAACTGGTGACAGAAACGCTTGTGCCACAGCCATGCTAACTTATCAGCTCTAGCAGTAAAATATAATGATTCATATGTATTGAACGTAATAATATAAAGCTTTCCCAACTGATTTCTTTACCGTAGGAAGGAGTGTTCCTAAGGCATTGCGAACCCAAAGTGTAACATTCTTCATGCTCACTTCACACCCACTACCATCAAACTGCCCAAGACTGAGTATATTCAATTTCAGTTTTGGAATACAAAGCACATTCTCCAACTCTAGTGTATCTCCATTCGCAAATTCTACTTCAATTTTTCATTTTCCTTAGGAAGGAGTGTTCCTAAGGCATTGCGAACCAGAAGTGTACAATTCTTCATGCTCACTTCATACTCCCTGTCATCAAAATGCCCAAGACTGAGTATATTCAGTTTCAGTTTTGGAGTATAAAGCACGTTCTCCAGCTCTAGTGTATCTCCATTTCCAAATTCTACTTCAATTTTTCATTTTCTTTCACAACCAATCACTGAACCATCTCCAAAACTCACTATGCCACTTCTAGTAGAATCAAGGCAACCAAAAAAATTTTGTTACCTGTCATGTGAGATGTCACACCAATGTCAAGGTACCAGTTGTCTGAAGTTGAAGACTCACCACATAGTCCTTGGAGGAGGACATCTTCAGTTTCGTCAAAGATGGCCATGAGGAGTGATGATTCCTCTTTCTCTCCTACTTCTGCTAGATTCATCTTTGCTTTTTTCAAATCTTTCTTCTTGTCATTTCAGCACTCTGATTTGAGATGCCCAAATTTCTGACAATTGTAACACTTTATCTTAGACTTGTGAAACAGCCTTTTACATCTTCCTTGAGAGAATCAGAAGAATGTCGGCCTTGAGCTTTTCCTGCTCCCATCCCTCTGCCATAGCCTTTGCCTCCTCCTCTTCCCTTTGCTGCAGATTGACCATGATATTCTTTCTTCCTTTTAGGCTTTGCCTGCATCAAAAGGGCTTGCTCCTCCTATCTTGATTCACCTTCATTCAGTCTTATCTCATAGACTTTGAGGCACCCAATAACTTCTTCCATTGTCATAGTATTTAAATCACCAAATTTCTTGAGATATAACGTCAAAGAATCATACCCTAACGGTGTAGCTGTCAGAAGCTTGCCCACCATTTCACTCTCAGGAAGTCTCTCTCCATAAATCCTCAATTCTCCTACAATCTTAGTAATTCTGAGGGAAAATTCAGCTACACTTTCCTCCTCCTTTGAGATGTTCGCGAACATCCTCCACAATCCTTGTACTTGGGATTGAATTACCCTTTCAACTCCAAGATTTGCTACTCGATTATGTCCCAAGTTTATTTAGCTGTCTTCTTGGTATCGAATTGGTCCATTGCATCTAAAACAGCTGAGAGTATGGCAGAAAGAGCTCGACAGTCTTTCTTTCTGTGCGTCTTCGCCCCAATGATAACTCCCCAAAGCACACATGCTTCAAGGTGTACATCCATCCTCATATCCCATTGTCTACAATTTTTATTAGACAACATGAGTAGAGGTAACTGACCTCACAATATGGTCTTTGACATGTCGGTTTAAATGCCAGCTTGTTGCATTATAGCAACCGTTGACACTCCTCCTTTCAGCATCTGTTAGGCCTTTGACATCAGAATGCTCTGATACCACTTGTTGGCTTCTGAAGAGTCAATGAGAATATTTTGGAAGATTCTAAGACCACTCAAATAGGAAAAAAAGGTACAAAGTCAAAAGAAAACATGGAAAGAATGAACGTGAAAAGATGTCGGTGAACTTTATGACTTACTCATTCAAGTAATACATTAAACAGCTTATGGGCATTTATAAACCCAAATCTGTGTCACAAATAAAACAGACTTATAGTCGTTGCTCTACGTAGCTCAAACAGAGTTAACACAACTGTATCCATTAGGTGCTTCACAACCGTTCATCTTGATTGAACGATCCATCTTATTCCTGAAAAAACAAATTAAAAACAAAGTCATTGACTTTGGTAGTTCCTGCAATCTTTACACTGATCAATCTTCCGATCATCAGGATCAAAACTGTCTTCATCACACACTAAGGGAATAGTGGTAGGTCACTGAACAGAATACTGGATTTTGGCGTATGAGTGTTTTCGTCTAGAGAACAACAAGTCTCTTGCTGCATTGTTTTACCGTTCCTACCCTTATACAACATGCCCTATAATATTTACTTAAGCAATAGGCTGTAGAGAAGCTAGATAAAAGGTAAAATTATTCATTTCAAATAGTTGTTCATTCTAATTGTTAAAATTGTTTAGTTTCTATGGGCTGATAGTATAATTTTTCAGCTTAGTTCTTGTTTATTATTTGAGTTTAGTACCCTATTAAAGTCTAAGTTTTATGAAAATTTAAAGGTCTCTGATATTTGATTTAAAATGATGAAACTACTGTTCACCATAAATCAATCTAACCGTTGTACATATAAATAAAAAAGCGGTTTCCATATCCCTTGAGTGTTCAACTTTTAAGAATGACATACATTTTGTTGGTATAATATATTTTTCATTCAAATTAAAATATATAATGTCTTTATATTATAGGTTATGTTAAAAACAACATAAATTACATGTGACAACAAAATAATATAACTAAGTATGCTTTTAAAGTGAGTTTGTCACAAAGGGATACATCGAAGTCATATGACTAATAGTGTGAGTTCTCATTTCGAAACCATAAATTGAATATCTCCCATTTCATATGAGGAGGAAGTTTAATTTTCCATTGTGTTACCATAGTATACTCTTCCGCAGTCCTTCAATTTGTTGCAATGATCTCATTTAAAAGTACCTGCATTTAGTATCGATAATGATAAAATGAAAGGGTATATTTTTCTGAAGATAATAAAAGGTACTCTGTGTAAAAGATATTCACATGCCATTAACAACAGAATCAGTACTCTGCTCTAATTTTCTTCCATTTGATATCTATAAACTTTTCACATTCTTATACGTTTGATATTTATTTGTCTTCGAATGAACTTTGCATAATGAAATGAAGTATATATATTTACCTAAGAACCAACGAGGATAGGTCACAAGTTTTCATCTCTCAATAAAAATTCCATGCAGTCAAAACAGAACTCACCAACTTACAACTATACCATGAATAACACAGATTACGATGATAGAATTAATTCCATGCAGAATAAATTATCATGTATTTACCACCTGTCCCAATCTCGATAACATAGCGTATGTTATCCATGGATTAACTACACATATTAATGGGGTCAAGAATAGAACAAATCCAAGAACTGTGTTCAGTACAATTGCCGAAACGGTTTTGAACTCTTTATGTGTTCGTAATTTTCTTTTTCTTTTAGTCAATTTTCTTCTTTTTGTTCAGTTACTATATCTCTTTCTATCTCTCCCTCCTTATTACCATCCCTTCAATTTTATTCTGCGCCTTCATATAAAAACGTTTTGCATTAAATTTGAAATTATTTTATCAGAATATTGTTTTTATGCTAATGAGATCAGCAGTGTCTTATCTATTTCGAGTGACATTATGAATTTTCCCACCATTGTAGTACGTTTTTTAAGTTATAGTATATATTTATTCATTTATTTAAGTATTTATAAGATTTCAAAATCTACTTTTATTTTATTGATCCTGCTCTGCTAGGTTGCTAAATCAGTTTTTTTGCAAATGAAGAAACATAATTGGCATTTTTAAATCATTGGTTGTGATGAATGACCTGTGCCTGCAAATCATTTGCCGATGTAAATGATTATGATGCATCTTATAGATTTTTATATAAAAATCAATCATTTATTTTTCACTAGTAGAATGCAAAGATACAAATGATAGTTATTGCTGGAAATCAAAAAACCTACCTAATATAAATGTGCTTGTCTTTTATGTTTTTTCAAAACATTCAAGTGGAATCATGAGATTTAATGATGAAAAATAAGTGCATTGAATACATCAAGATTTATTTTTAACCTTTACTTCCGTGGTACATGGTGCACACTCTGATTTCATGCAGTGATCAAAGCACATAGTTTGAAAGATGTTATTGAAGCTTTTTAATGTATTTGAGAACACATGGTCATGAGTTATACATTATGTCATAATTACTATGACATGTTTTAGGGGAAATATAATTGGCTTAGCTTTCAATGTTAATCCAAATTTTGTCACGCAGGTTTTAGAAAATAATACCTTTGACCCCGCATTGGCTGTGAGAGTCAAGAATCGTGGTCAATAAAGATAAATTAATAGTCCATATTCCTCCCACTTAAGATCAAGATATACAATGATCTAGAAATATAATTTTGCCACAATTTAAAGGGCAATTTTGGCTTTATCTCTTTAATACATCAATAGTATGAGGTCTATAAATGGACCCCACAACTATGTGAAAAGGGCATGATTGGATTTTTTAAAAACAAAATTAGCGAGTAACTTTCTCATTCCAATGCTCACGTGTGCTTGAAGTAGCCTCAAGAAATCAAGATTCATGAAGATAAACATCATTTTGCCTGTTGGGCATGCAAGGCCAAGCTTAGTGTAATCTTATTTTATTCCTAGGCTATCATAGTCCATGGTAGCCAATGTTTTTACCATCCCACATGCCACCTCTAACTCTATCGTCGTACGACCATCTCAGTCATTACATCCACTACTTATATGCCCATATCTGCTACCTATCTCCAGCAGCTTGTTGCAGAATTCCTTCATCCGTTACACTTTACTCCATTCCTGTGCCATTAAAAATAACATGTGTTATCAAACTTCAGGATAAGCTGTTCAATTATAAGTAATAAGTATTTCTTACTATGGAATACTCTTAAGTTTCCAAAAATTGTTCCATTAAAAATAAATAACCCATGTTAAATAGGAAAATATTTTATATTATCCATAACTTGTTTCCTTAATGTAAACTGTATTAAATTGCTAAATAAATATGGGCCATAAAAATAAGAATTTACAGATAATAATTTCTGAACTTGCTTCCTTCGGATTCAATCTTATATGTGTTATATTCGTGATAATTGTATAAATATTTTTCTATATATCTGACAGCGTATATTAGATACATTACTCAGGATTTGTGGTTTCCTAATTCCTACCATGATTCTGACTCAAATGCTTATTCTTGTTGTATTTTTTCATTGTTAGATTCTTATTCTTATTACCTATGCTGAAGATTTTGGACTCGTGTCCATGTGCATATTACCCTATATATGTGGCCGACATGCTAATGTTCCAAGTTTGGGCCTCGCAGCGACAATCTAATGAACCATGGACTCAACGGCCACTGGTAATCACATTTTTACATCTCAATTATTATTCATTAATGCGTCTTGATCATTATATTTTCAAATATGATGCTTTTAAATAAGTACATGAATCATTATCCGACGTAGTGAATTATGATAATATCATAAATGGTCACTAGTTTTCAGCCTCAGTTATAAACATTATGTTTGAAGGGCATCACATCATTTTGATTGGAAAGAACAATCTAATCTCAGTCATATGATGACTATCTATGAACTCGTAGCAATTAGTATGGAATTACTACAAAGAGAAAATGGATACTCTTTGTGGAGAATGTTCACTAATTGATACATATTATTCTAACAAACTCTTAGTGGAGATAGTTCCTTTTTATCCTGACTGGTATTCTACCAAACTCTCAATAAGCTTGATTCACATCATAGAAGGGAATCAACTAACATCTTGGCTATAGATAGTTTTATGTTGATTATATATCGAGTATGACCATGATTCTCTAATCATGGAATTCTATACATTCTTACTTCGGATGCAGCAAAAATTTCACAGAGACAACTAGGATCTGAATATTGGAGCATCTATCCTTAGTATAAGAGGAGATGGCTCAAGGAAGATGATGAAATGAGGTCCTTGGCCAATGCCATGAAAGGTTAAGAAGAGTTCCTTGATGATTTTTAATGCATCAGTACTAATCTGGGGGACCATGTTTATGTTTATTTTGTGGACTTTAAGGCAATCATACTTCTATGATTCATATACATTCACTCAAATAAAGATTTATTCACTATTAATTTTGTATGATGTTGATAATGAAGTCACTAAAAAGATGCAAGGACTTAGTTAATTAAGATGAGATCATAATATAGCGATCACTAGTCTTCAAGTGTGTATTCTAAATATCCTTATTTGTATGATACTGGAGATCAACGTCACATTCTGATCCCACTTATATGAGAATTATGGGTGATATTGCGGCCATTAGTCTGTTTACACTAAGGATAGCCTTTGGGTACTCTTCAGAGAATGATTTCATGAAAGTGATTTGTATGGATTCCTTGAGGGTATTAGACCTTATTGCCGATAAGTTTGATTAATTCTACAGTTGTATGTGGTCCGTTGAACTTGATGTATCAATACTAACTGAGAAATAGATTAGAGTTTGATGACTAACCATACACTAAGTTATTTGCGAGTCTCATGTAGATGAATGATTATGTGTGTATACTAACTAATCATGGTACAAGCTTCAATGATAAAGTATGAACACTAGGTTGTATCTTCCGGGCACCCATTGTAGCTTTATACCATATGGGCTTGAAACTTAACATATCAATTAGCTTAAATTAATGCGCGAATAGTTAGTCTTAATATTGATATTGAACACCATACCAACTTTGAAAATTCGATACCCAAACATTGGTAAATATAATGTCCCCAATGTAAAAAATGAATAGTGTTTAAATATCAAGTATGGCAGCTTTACCTATCACAACAGTTCCGTGACTCAAAGCGCACGTCTTAGTTTGAAATAATGGGGGAATTGGTAATTAAAGTCCACTATCCTACCATTAATTTAGTAACCTCCGCCTGATAGATTTTTGCCGCCATATCGACAAAGTTCTTTTAATATTATAGTTTATAGAGTAATCTAATAAATTTTCTATTACATGTGAAACTATTTATCATCTTAAAGAAATTATATAAAGATTATATTCTAAATTCGTGTTTCCTGTAAATGTTATGGATCCCGTTAATTATCAAGTGAGTGGTATAATTCTATACTTAAATATTTACTAAAAACAGTTGAATTTTGATCATAAACGTAATGCATTAAATATGTTCTTTAAGTATATATTAAATACTGACTTGAACGGAATCTATATACAATTAAGTAGTCGTTCAAAACCAAATATCATTAGTGATCAGGTGGATGATAATATTGTTTTGTTAAATATGTAGTCCAAAATAACTAAATCTTATTTTTTAAGAAAATAACGTAATTGGGTGTTCACTATCACGTGAGTGGATTATTTATATTTTAAAGTACTTATTCAAAACCAAGGGATGTTAGTCATCTTATTAATAAAATCTTGATAGGAAACTAGGTATTCTTAATTCTCAGGAGAGTGAACGAAGCATTTCAGAAAAAAACATTGTTCATCCCACAGTGGTCATTACATTATGTGTGCAGCTCGTGGAAATAAAAATAGAACTAACAAACATGATAATGCTCTTGAAGTTCAAATATTTGATAGTTGACGTTGTTTTCTCAGTGAGTCCAAGATGAGTACAATAGAGCTTTTGAACTGAATCTATCTGACCAACATAGTCAAGATTGAGAGATAGAATAAAATAGTCATTTGAAAAAAAGCAATACATGGGTACGTCTGATAGGATTTTAAACTTTGACTTGATGTAAATGCCCCATCTTTATAATTATTGCTATTAGAGTCCACGCTGAAATCATGGTACCAGCATTTATTTCTTGCATGAAGCCAACAGGTCACTGTCATGAGTATTTAAATGGTAATGGGGGATAAACACAATCTTTTACATGTGACTATAACTTTCCCCTAGAGAACATTCATTCTAAATGAGTCACTGATCTTACAAATGGAAAATAATTATCTTCAAACTGAGCCACTAAGAGAAAACATTTTTCTCTTTTGCTTGTCCACCCAAATAGTAGCCTGCAACATCTCTTCCGGAACAACTTCTATCAGATATACATTGAACAAATCTGAATCTTAACTCACAGAATTTGTGGCTCAATATAATTTTTCAATAGTGCTCCACAGCCAACAGTCCAACTCGCTTCCTTCAAAGAGCTTAACTTCAGCAAAGTGAACCATTACACACGTTGACGATGTATGTGGAAAGAAAGATCAGATTTAGGTGACTGTTGTCCATTTGACCATATCACCAAGCATGGATGGTTATTAGAATGGGATAACATCATAGAGATCTCTATAACTGCATTGCATTTATATTCATTTAATCATTTAAATATTAAATTTATCATGTTATTTACGATCTTATCTTTGTGAGTTTCAACATAAATACCTCCCTTGAGTCATGTAAAGCCAAAATTGGAAACCATGTGTAGCAGTTTCACCAAACTACCTAATACCCATTGTCCTTGTCCCCTATATTAAGAACCATTATATGAACCCAACATTTAATTAGTCCCCATACCATCTAACTCCCAAGACCACCTATCATCCCCATTGTGACATCCCCTTATGATATCCTTTCTTTGTTATCCTTCTTTCAATTTATACTCTTCACATTCTTAACCTCACTCATCTATCTATCCTTCGTTTGATATCACATTCTCATAAAATAACGATGTTTGGGATAGTTTTGACACTTCATCACTATAAAAGTACTTTATATATATATTTTATAAGAATAAATTCTACATTTTTAGTTATGCCCCTTTAAAGTAAATAAAAAATTCAAATAAATAATAATATACATATAAATGTAAACTTATTATATAAGGAGATAAATAAATAAAAATTAAAATAAAAAGAAAAAACTAAAAAAATAAATAATATGAAAAATACGTAATAGTAAGAGGAAACATAAGTAATAAATAAGTAAAAAGAAGAAAAAGAAGTGGAAGAAGAAGTAATAAACAAGAAAAAAATGCAAAAATAAAAATAAATAAAAATGAGATGAAGAAGAAGTGGAGTTCTGCAATTTTACTTGTTTTTTGGTCATATGTGATAAATATGAGCTCCGGTACTCCTATTTGTGAATGTTTCACAAGTACTTTACTGTTTTTTTTCTATGGCTCATATTTTGTCCAAAACATTGGGAGTAAGCTTGCTGATGTAATATGTACGTTTTGAGTCATGTCTACCAATTTTTTTGTCCAATTTATCACACTTCTATTGTGCCATTCCACCTTTCTCTTCTCTGTTCATCCTATAGTTCTCCACATTGTTTATCCTCATCATACATTTTATTCTCTTGGTAAAAATATAATAATTCTGTGTTAGTATGGGAATGAAAGAATGACCATTTTTGACTTTCAATGGAGAGGAGATCTCTAGGTTTTGTAGCCACACTGAGTGAGAGAGAAGCCTTTCCAGTCAGAGATATGATCACACTTTTTTTTGTTGAGAGAGTAAGAGCTTTTAATGATAATAGTATCAAACTTGGCAAGAAGTAAGCTTCCCTCATGGCCGCTAGCTCTTGTGAACATCACAAGGAAGATGATCATGACTGCTTAAGTTTTTATGGTCTATTTACAGTTAGCGGTACAGTTGATACTTTTTAGAACCAATACATATTTCGTTTTAGTTCAAGGATTGATTAAGTACTCAAGGAAAGCTATAGCATTGCGAAGGGACTATAAGTGTCTAAAATTTTCTCTCTCCATAACTCAAACATATCTGATGGCACATGCCATCAAGGATCACCGACGACGTTGTCCACGCCGCCCGACACTGTCGTCGAAGGTCGGGTGAAATTGCTCGATTATTGAATTCTATTTTCATCGTCCTTTCTCGTGTTTGGTGTTTCGTTTTCCCATTCTCTTCGTTGTGTTTTCGTCGTGTTCGCGACATGTTTTGTCCGTCCATCATTTTATCGTCAAGGGAAAGGGGCCTTCCTTTGCCCCCTTTTCCCTTGTTATATTCTTTCTTTGATTTTTAATTTACTCCTTTTATTTTGTAATGAGGGGGGCCCAATTTATAACGGCCCCCCTTAATGGACCCTTTCTTTACCCTTGTTCACCCAATTGGGGGCCCATTGACCTCTTCCCATTAAAAGGGAAGAGGGGGGTGCCCTAAACGCTTAGACCAGGAAGAACAAGAAGAGTCATTTTGTTTGAATTTTATGGTCTCCCCCTTCTTAAGAGAAGAGATCTCAAAAAGGGGAGGAGAAGAGAAAGAACGGGGAGGGTGGAAAGCAAGAGAATTCAACCCTGCTTGCAGGTTTTATTCTGCCTTGATTCCTAATCGTTGGGTAGATTAATCCCCTGTTTTGGTTGAAAAATTGAGCTCCAAACATAAGGGGGAATGACGGTGGAATCTCGGAGAAATGTACCGACGCCTTTGATCAATTCCTCCCTATAGAAGTGAGATCTGGTGATTCCCGAGGCCGTTGAATGACGACCGCACTCAGCTTACTACGTAACCCAACCAACTGTGAGATAGATGGAAGAAATCTTCCGGCTATGCGTTTCTCCTTGCCATTGACCGCGGTTATTCTACGGAGTGCAACCTTGTCGCTGCCACTACCGGTGACCAAGGACGAATCCACTACTGCCAAACAATACTGACACTCCTGGAGTTAGTAGAATTCACTTCTTCTGGTGCCAATTGGGAAGGTGTCCCACGTTAAGGGTGTCCATGAAGGGTGCTGGTTGAATCCCACGTTAAGCCTATTGCCCACTGAACCGTTGGACAACTATTTCTCTCCATAAGAAGCCTGGTCCCCACATGTCGCTCCAAGAGTCAGCAGGAAAATTGATACTTTGGGGACAATTAACTCGACGCCGACTCCTGCTAAAGGCTGCGAGCGGGCCCTGGATCGCTGAGAACCATCGCCCGGACGCCCCCCCACCAGGTGTTCGATTCTTGCATTCACCGAACTGAGACATTCATCAGACTCCACGCACTACACCGAGAATTTGCAACCGTTGAGGCAATCAACTTCAAGCTCCGTGTGATTCCGGTCAACTGACCACACCCCCGACAGCTGACATGCCATTGGTCAACCGTCTGCCCGAATCTGGGCCGACCCATCGCCACTATGCTCGCCATAACTACCCATCTCGTCAGTGTCACACCACCACTAGGATCGCGCTGATTGAAACCGACTGTGGCTCCAGCGGCAGATGCTACCACCCTCGTCTCCTCTCATCCTCTGACCTTTATAATCACTCCAGCACTACATCGCTTCGCGACAAGCCACGCCGGCGAAGAGGTAGGCCATCCTCTCCCGCCGCTGGTTCATTTACTGCTTGTAGTTTACTTTTGTCTTGACCGCCCCGCACTCGGGCTAGGTAGGTGAGAGAGGTATTGAGAGAACTACAGCTTTTGAGTGTCTAACCGGTGCGGACGAGTACGTCCCTTATGTGCAAGCCTTACAGATAGAATCCGTTTGGCTGTAGATGCCTTCGTCGCTCCGACGAGGTTATAGAGGCCACCGTCGCCATCACCCGCCGACCTGTCCAAGCTTGGAGCTCGGCGCCTCCCTCGAGTTGGAGCCTGCATGTAAGACATGTAGGACACTCATCACATTGTAGTTACATCAACCTGATAGGGTTTTGATCTGTCGGTGGACGACACCGTCGACGTTCAATACCATCATCCTTAGCGGCACCGAACCATCATATTCGGTGCTGACCGGACGACGTCCTCGACGACGTTCGACATCAATATCTCTCTCAAACAATAAAAACTAGCTCTAGTTGCTACACTCAAAACTTCACTAGAAACGTTTATTTCATCCATATTTCAATCATGTTTTATTTTAGTATGTTATATAAGGTTTCCATCCTGATACATCATCTCAACTTAGCTAAAATTTGGTGAAGTCCAATTCTCTCCACGTGGTGCCTTTGGCCTAACACTCAACTAAGCTAGTCCACCTAAATAGTAAATAAATAGAAAAATGTATTTATTATTTCAAGGTTTTATAGCATTTAAATATTTGAAATATTTTTAGTCAGTTATACTTTGGACGTATTAAAGAAATTTCTGAAAACTTTTATCTAACTAATTTTAATCATTTTTATCAAAAAAATATTTAACTACCTTTTAGTACTTTTAATCATTGAATTTTATCTTGATCACCTTGCATGCAAGGCCAATTGGCCAGCCGTATTCTATCATGATAGGCCTCCTCAAGCTGCCAGATTACATGGCCTATATGCTATTAGAGACCTTCAATAATGAATATCCGATTGCAAATTTCTGGCATCTCAATCAGGATAACATAATCAATGGAGATATATAATTGCATGAGAGTGCAAAAAAATCTTTTACCAACTCCATCTTACACTTTGAAATCTTCTTCAACCTCCCTTTGGTGTTAAACCTTTTCCAGACATCATCAATGTTGTTACATTTTTTTACAGCTCCAGATAGCATAGTGTATGCATTATTCCGACTCATTGGACAAGCTAATGTAACCATGGTAGCTACCCTTAATATTGGGGTGCTTTTCACATAGTTTGCTTTACTCTTGTAATTGGATAGAGCTTTGAATACCAGCACTACCATTACATCTTCACTAGTGTAGGTAAAAAGCACATCTATATTGTCTTTAATGAGTCTCATTAGGGGTTTATTAAGACCTCTCCATGCAAGTTCTCTTGAAGAGCACGCATTACTTATCCTCCTTCATCCTCAAATCACCTTCTTGGGGCACTAATGGATGGGCAAAATGATGGAAAAAGCTTTTAATTGACATTTGTATGGCAATGTTAAACATTTGTAAGATACATGAGATGTGTCTCCTCCTGAAAACTAATATTTTAAATTTTTTTTTCTTCTTTATGATGACTGCTAAGATCGTGTTATTACCATGGGTGGTATTTGTTGTCATTGCATCGACCTGCAAAATTGCGTTAGCTATAATACTATAGGGCTAACATAGAAAAATGAATTTTTTTCCAGATGTTAACTTTGAGATGAAGTCCAATTTCTGAGATTCTGCTTCCTGACAAGCTCTCAGATAGTGAGTACTAATTCCTAGTGAATGATGGTTCCTAAAATGTCAATGCCATTCTCTGTAGTCTATGCATATGCAGTAAGTGTCACTTGGTGGACATTATCCCATAGTGTCTTCAACCCTTTTTCCATGTGGCCCTAAATCTAGACCATCCATTGCTTCATGACCTTCGCACTTGTGGGGTCAAAGGAGACGTGCGTTGCACTATGCCACAACTCCTTTTACATGTTATTGCTCCTTCATCTATAAAATCCAACTGATTCATTATGGTATTATACCTAGTTACATATTCACCTTTCTATAAAAATGATCAACTTGGTATTACATTGTTGCTAATATGGTTTTCAATTGCATTGTTAAGAACTTGTAGGTGATAGTAAAATACAATCATTGATCTAGAACATGTATATGATTTCTCAGGCCTAAGGAATCCGTGAACAATTGTCACATAAATCATTCTGGTTTAAATTTAGGTATAATACCATTTCGGGATCTATGGGGATCAGTGTAGTGAAATCTTTCCCAAAAGAGCCCCCAATATTTTGCCCTAATCTTTACAGTCCAATGGCTGCATAATTTTTATTTTTCAATTTCATTCTCGAGCATGCTTTCTATCAATATAGTTGGAACACAGGCTTCAACACCAGCAACCTACATATTAATATTTCATCAAAATTCCCTTATCTAATCGCATGTAACCATGGTTTTCATCACAAATCATTATAAATATTTCACATGCATCTTATGAATATTTTGTAGCAAAGAATGTTACTAATATATTGAAAATGCGATGGCTTGTCAGACACATAAGCTTTCGTCAGCTACTTCTGTAGGGGGACAAAGCCTTCTTTTGAAAGAAAACTAACAAATCCCATAGTTTGCGAACTGTGGATAAAGAGTAGGCTTTGATGGCATGTGCAATGGAGAAGATAAAAATTTGACAAATAAATTTGATCGAATGAGTTGTGGAATAGGCAAAGGTCGAAAGGAAAGGTATGCATCGAGAAACAACAATAATATACTTACAAGTTTATAAAGTTAATTAATTACATTCTCTTTGAAATAATGGATTTATTATTTTAACAATGAGTTTTATGTATTAAGAGAATGAATTTTATTGTTCATGTGATTTGTGCATCACACTGTTTCTTTGGTAATTATCTGCCATAATTTCACTTGTTATGTTTCAACCATGTATAATAGTAACATAATAAATTCAGACGTGTTAAAGTAACAAGAAGTATCTCTTAAATGGAACAAGTATAGACAGTAAATGGGATCAATAGAATAATTAAGTACTATTAATAGGAGATAGATATAATAATGTCGGAGATTAAGATTTAGTTAAATAGTTACCGAGATCTTACGTTTAGAAGATGCATGAAGTGAATTAATAAGAGTAGTTGTTTCAGTAGGAAGAAGAAGATGAAAGAAGTCCTACTTATGACGGGGAAATACAGGATTACTATTTGATTTATAGATTAAGTAAGAGGAAAAGATATCTATATGTATATATAGATATATACACATATACATGTATACTTAGAACTTAAAATCAAGAAAGGTGGATATGATAATAGTTTTTATATAATTTAGAATAGAATTAAGTGCTTAATTAATGAAAATGTTTAAAGTAGTTTAGTTAACAAGACAGTTATAGATGGAGATAAATGAAAAGGTTGAAGAATTTCAAATCGTAGTAACTTAAATATTAGTGCATATTTTATGATTTTATATTTATGATTATCTTAGCATTATATCAATATCACTTTGCTAAGTAAATATATTTGAGAAGTATTTTCAGTAGTTTTTTAATGAAAGAAAATCAAAAACAAAATTGGGTTGTTCTGTCTATACCTTGTAGAAGTTCAACAGAATGCCGCGTTCTGTCTATACCTTGTAAAAGTTCTGTCTATACCTAACATAGATGAAATCAAAACCTTCTATAAATCAAACTGAAACTAATAAACTATACTATGTTTATGCACAATTTATCATTTATATAATGCTAAGAAACTTACCAAAATCCACCCGAAATGGAAGAATGGAGGTGGGGACGCCAATCGCTACCCTGTTGTTTCAATGTGCATCTTCGCCCTTCCTTATCCCCCTTGTAGGTGTGGATTGTTCGCTTCCTAGCCCTTCTCTGAAGCCTCCTTGATCTGGTTGGGAAATGGCGGCGCTGTCATGACTCTAACAATAACGTCAAGCAATGGAACAAAACGTCTGCCAGTGCTCTTTTCTTCGGCTACAAAGATGGTTTTGTGGCTTCCAAAATTATAATTTAAAGGGTTGAGAGAAGTTCTATCGACCCTTTTATGCGCTAGACCTGTTTCTATGGTCCTGCCATTTGCCTTAGCGCCTTGCGCTAATCAGAAATTTAAGAAAAATATTTCATCGGCTGAGATTATGTCCGCATACTTAAAAGGGCCCATTAGGACATGGGCTTCAGGCTGGGTTGGCTTGAAGCTCAGTCCTAATTTCTTCCTAATGGAGGACCATCCAGCAGATCAAGTTCCGGCTCGTCACCAACCCCGTCGCTGAGCTTGAGCTGATGTGAAGAACTCAAATTTCCCATATCAGGTTTGACAACAACTTCCTAGCATTGTTTGTTTTATCGCACGGGTTATCTTTTGTTCATTTGTCTTTGTGTATTGGCCTCTCTCGTGTTCGGCATCCTATGTCGTTTGGTCATTTTTTTTTGTTGTTCAAATTCTTCGGGGAGGGCACTTGTTTGGACCCCCTCGCGTAAGTTAGCCCATTAGGGCAACCACACCCCCTCCTACTATATTAGGGAAGGGGTGATTGGACGATGTTTTTCTGGAAACTCTCGAGAAAATAAATTTCCATTGGTGCACTTGGGGACTCCACCCTTCCCTTTCTGTTTGGAAGGGATTTGTCTGCTTCTGCTATTCCTTATATCATCTAGGTTTATCCCAAGTAGATGACCACCGGATTTCCGACCACAACCCGTGGATCACTAGCGATGAGTGGCTTGCACTGTTGGGCTTGAGGCGCCACCTACAAGAATCGCCAGTTGTTGCATGAATAGCACTGTTCAGCTCGGAGTGACTTCACCACTGACCTGCACAGGGTGGACTCCACAATGCCGCCAGCCACCAGCGTCGAGGTCTGCAAATCTGCTGCTGAAACGTCCAACACCGTCTTCCCCTGGTTCAGATGGGCGTACTTTCACTGACAGGTCATCTACCGCAGTACCATGTCCTTGACGATGGCCCGCCATCAGGGATGCTTACATTGGCCACAACGGTGGCACTCGCGGATCCACGCAGAGTGCGGGTGCCGTATATCACTGCCATAGCCGTGCATGGTTGACCCTTAGTAGTGTGAGGCTGTCGTGCCCCTTTCCAATCATGACCCTAGTGCAAGTGTTACTACCAACAGCCCGTCGGGTGATCTTCTTGGCGGTCCCTAGGTCCTACCGACAGCTAGTGTCTATCTCCTACCGACAGCTAGTGCAGGCCCTAGGTCAGCCTGGGGTGCTCATAATACTCCTTGCGCTGTCCGTAGGGTACCACCCACCAGCCTACAGCCACTGTACGATGCTTCTGAGTCTTCAGGTGTGCCGCCAATGCCTTGACCAAACATCCCCGGCAGCCACGGTTCTCTCTACACAGCCTTACCCACCGCCATCGACTACGGATGTGACTACAATCGACTTACCTAAGGTTGGTAGTACACACTCAACCGCGACCTAACACCCCCTCGATATGTCCTCCGTACCTGCCATTTGAGTACGAGGACTGCTTTAGGAGCTAATGACGGTTGCAACCCGCCCCGAAATCCCAGACCCTGATCCCTTCCCCTTCCCCTTATTTTCAGTATTATTACGTTCTTCAGTGCCGTCCTCGTCTACTACGCTGCCAAGATTTTACGAGCCACATGAATAGCTAACTATGACTATGTTAGGGATTTTCATCTTTTGGTGGCGTATCTGCATCACTCTGGGCAACAATCGGGACACTAACAGACAGTGATTGTCCACTCACCTTCTCAGTCTTCGAGCCGACACCCGGGTCATTGGGCGATGGCCTGTTACCTAGACCCCTTGTGTTGTCTCTATTGACTACTGCTCCGATGAGTAGGTTTTTCGTCATGCTTCTTGTCGGTTTTGAACTTACACATCCTCTATTCACGCTCGCGCCACACATTCTTGCACTTATCCTGTGGTGTGACACAAACTGCTCGATCCCAGCCCTTCGTGTTACATCACTTCCTAATTCTATTCGGATCACGGCTTGTTTGGCTGTGATCTATTTCTTATGTTTTTGGTCCCCCGCAATGCTAGGCTAAAAATAGTACGTTAGACATTATCCTATATCAATAATATGTAAATGTAAAAAGGAGTATATGAAAGTTTCTCGGGGACACCGTATGAATAAAATAAATAGTTCCTCTCTTGCATGTGCATGCATGTCCATATGTGGGCTATTTTTGGGTTCACTTGTATGCTAAGGAGGCCATGACAGGGTTTCTCAAATGCACCAGCACTTGCCAGCTGTAGGCTGGTTTGAGTGCATCTGCACTTGCCTGCTAGTGCCGGGTTTAAGTGCTGCCGGTGCTTGGCTTGTGTCTACCCTGTTATTTACTTCTTTCAATGAATTTTTTGTCCTGAAAAATATTGAATAACTACACAAGAGAATTTAACCCATGAATAATATTAAACTCATTTTGCATGAAAATAATTGAACATGAAGTTTATGCAAAAATTACATTGAAAATTATTGTTGTAACTAACTACTCTATCTAATGCATGAGATGCACATTCGTATAATGATCATGATAATATAGATAAAATGATCTTAAAAATGGCATTAGAATATGGATAACTTTATGCTACAGTTAGGGTTCATGAAGCTCTCACTATCATCTACCAATTGGTTAATGTATCTAGATGTACACAATATTCGACACAAAGGCAAATCAAATTGTGTGCAGTGATTCGACCATTAAAAGTATTGCAAACATGTACTGATGAATTCTAAATAATCTTCTAATGTTTGTGCATTATCACTCATTCAAAAAATGACTCAACTTTATGATCAATAATTAATTTTACTTTTCACTCCCATTTATTGTGAAGATATTTTCTTTATTGTCCAATTTTTAAGATTCCAATGATGCAGCCTGAAAGAGCATTAGCCCTAACTGGTGCTTTTTTTAATGTAAAGAACTAAGACCAACTAAAACTGCCCAAGATGGGCACAAAGAAACTCTCAATGTTTCTTCTCAATTCCAACAAAGAATATTGAGATACTGTGCTCCAAGAATCATGTGATGGACCAGCAAAAGGTAGTGTTTGATTTAATCACATTGGAGGTCACAACCAGGAGATCTATAGTTCCTTTTTGGTGCCCATAAGGCTTCTTTCCCTCTTCTGAATCACTATTGTTTTTCTCATGTATTATGAGTTTCAATCATTCAAATCCTTGCTAATAATATTGTGCATAATATTTGAAATTCTACTATTTCAAGCTCTATAATTTCAAAAATTTTACTTGATTTAAATATAGCAAGGAGCCCTTTGAACATATCGAAATAGTGAAGACGACGAAAACAAAAAGTACTACATTTGAAGTAGCCTACTTGCATCCCAACGGGGGGAGTTTCGTGAGAAGTTGATTATGAAGGCAAGGCTTGAATATAGGGAAAGAGCTTCACCCAACTGAACACCTCTATTAAAAAGAACTAATTTCTTTACAAAAAACTAAATGTGTTGATGTTTATGGCCAAAGGAGGAGTGATATGTTACATGGGCGACCCTAATCCTCCATTACATCTTGCAAGCACATAAGAACATGGAGATTTCTTGCATTTCTTCAACTATATAAATTCCGTCCTTCTATTGCGTGGATTCTTTTGTAGGTTAGGATGGGGTCTATCTTTTCCATCGTATATATTTAGACAATTTGATTGGCAGACGTTATTGCATGAGATCAACTTCAGCAACTTTCTCATGGACATAGAGAAAGCCTTCCGTGTAGAGCATGGGTTTATGACTATAAGCATAGTGGGTATAGACATTGATTGGACACTGGCCTATTCACAACTCAGTTTAGAAAGATGGATCATATTCAACTTGCAAAAGGGGAAACCAATTGTGAGTTACCAAACAAAGAGAAGAAGTATCAACGAACAAGGCCGGAAGAAGTCAACAAGAAATTGTTACAAAGGCATATGATTCTTAACTACCTTTGTGAGTGGGAGCACTATTTTAGTTCAATTATCACGGACATGAATAATAAAGTATGTCCAGAAATTTAGATTATCTTCACATTATCTCATTTCTTTAAGTCTTCATAAAGTATAGACCCAAAAATTAGCTTACATTGACCATTGAGATGAAAGATGGTTGATATATTCTGAGGTGAATATCCCCAAAATATTTAAAAAGGGGCTAGCTAAACGGAATTAAGTATGAAGTTCCTTTCAGTTAAAGGAATGCTTAGGGTTTTTTATTAAGCTGGTACACAAGAAATAATCAATGAATTATATATCAAAATGTCATTTAAGTTTTGAATAAATAGAAAACTGTTTGATGTTTGAGAGACTATTAATTTATCCTAGATTTCTATTAATAATTCTGAACTTTTGTTCCCATCCAGCTCACTAGTCATTCCCCATACGCCCTAGTACCTTCTTTTTTCGACATCCAACCCTCAATGGAAGTGTGTGTATCCTTATTATGTGCTCGTGAAGCTGATTTAGAAACTGAAGCCTAAGATGTCGTTTGGTGAGGATATCCGCATAGTTATCAGATGATTGCATATGGTAGGTACATGTAACGACACCCTCCAACTTTTCTTCAAGGAAATGTCCTTAACTGTGAACATGTTTTTTCTTTCATGTCAAATTTGATCCTGGGACATATTTATTCCTGATTAATTGTCACCCAGTACCTTAATTGTACCCTCTATAGTTATATTCAATTAATTAAACATTCCCTCTATCAATTCAACTCCACTTTATCCCTTGCCCAGGATCTTTGTTCAGCATATGCTCTCAATCAGGATAATGTTATTTGCTTATTATTTGTCTACATAAATAGATTTCCTCCTTAACATGCACATATTGATGTAGTGAGTCAGAGATCTACTAGTGAACTTGGAAATCATGTATCAGTGTAGATAAATAATTCCAAAAGGTGATTTCCGTTGAAGACTTATCCATATCATATAGTTCCTTACAGATAAAAATGCATTGACTAAAAGTATTTGCAGCACGAGACACATCTGTGCTAGTGCAAGACTCTTAAAAAATTTACCAATGAACTGCTAATGTAATCTGTGGTCGACAGCCTAAACATCATCTCTCATATTGAGTTTGTCATTGGAATCAATAGATGCATCAATAGGTTGAAAATTATAATTTTTTCTCGCATAACCAAGGGCATAAAAAAGGATTGACACTTCTATACCAAGAAATATTTTATATGGCAAAAGTACTTCATATCAAATTCACAAGGTCATGAATAGACTAAAGTTTATTTCCATTTAAGTTAATTTGATCAAAATTTTCATCCTTTTACTGTTTATATAAATGAGTATATTGTCAGGGTTATATCTTATCCTATGCCTAATTTTTTTCTGAATTTACTATAATTTTTGAACCAATCACTTGGACATTGCTTGAAACTATATATTGTCTTTTCAAATTTGCAAACTTTATCAGTAAACTCTTGATCCTACTAGGTGGCATTTCTGTACATAATTTACCTTCTAATATTTATGAAAAAATGTATTATTGACATCATGCTGATGTAAATTTCAATTTAAGGTAAATGGTAACCAGACAATTAGTCTGAAAGTATGTATCCTTCATAGTGAAGCAAATTCCACAAGATAATCTATACCATAAACCCACGTCAATCATTTAGCACTAGTCTAGCTTTAAATCATTCAGCCTATTTTCTTGACTTATATCTGACAATAATTACCAATTTACATCCTACATTTTTCTTTCAAATAGGTAAATCAATTATTTCCTTTGCATTTATTCCTCCATTTTTTTATCGTCAGATTTACTCATGATTTCTCCGAAGTCCTTCAGTTCTTTTATACTTTCATCATAAATAATGTTCACTTTAGAGTTTTGGTTTACTAAATTTTGTATTTCTCAATATTCATTTAAATCTTCAAACTTCTTGGCACACCACCATTCTGTATTTCTGCAATCATCCCAGTAAAAGAATGATACATGGAGTTATCATGATAAATAACAATTTTTGCTGCAAAAAAATATACTTATATCAGAAGACAAAAATTAAATAGCTTTTCATTCCAACTTATTCAATGCCACATTAGGTTTATGAACAGCACATACAGATACAAATATCCTTAATTTGAGATAATTATTCATATTTACATAAATATATAACAAACATACTTGGAGAATTTAGGCCAACTTGTAGATCCTGTGTTTTTTCTATAATGTTCCTGATCTTATTTTAACGAAATGAGTTACTCCCTTGGTGTATACATACATGGTCTCTCGTGTCTGATACCCTTTCTGTTAATAGAATCCATTAATTTTTAGTCCCAATAATCTCTCAAATTATCAGTTTGGAAAGCAGTCCTCTTATAATTTTAGTGATGTAGAATTATTTTTCAAAATAAAACAGTAGAATTGGAAAGAGAAATTTCATTTTGTAGTCAGAATGCCCATGTAAAACGTTTGGAGCCATCATTTACAACACGAGCCAATAATGATTTTTGAAGGAAGCCTCCGAGGTTGGATCCCATATATCACTATGAATGAGTTGAAATGGAATGTTTTTATTGATTCATATATGGAGGATATTGAGAGCTTTTATGCTTGAAAATTCAGACATCATACTGAATTCATATTTGGAAAACTCTAAGTGAATGATTCCCTGGTTGCTGATGTATAACTCTCATATCATGTTCATTCTTCAATTCACTTAATTCGTTTGGTATGTAACTCGTCCAGTGTAAAAGACGATAAAATCCTGAAATGATTTTAGCAAGTCCAAGCCTTTGATATTTACTAAAAATGATTCACCGGCATCAGAGTGTACAACATGATGAGGTATACCCAAAATGAGATCAATCCTCAGTTCAGGAATGTGTAAAACATTATTAATGCCCCAATGCATTTTGTTATGATGTTTCCTATGTCTGCTATGGTTTGAAGGGATCTACAAACTATTTGAACCTTCCTATTGCTTTCACATCAGGTATAAGAGAAAACATCAAATTGTGGGGTCATATATGTTGGGTGTAGTGCCTTGGTTCAATTATTGATTTTTTTTTCCATGAATGTGGAAGCAGTTATGATTTCTAAAATCATACATTTTTGGTACCTTCTGGGGAATTTTTACACCCTTGACCTACTCACTTTGAGATCATTCTAAAGCCGGTCACATGTATGGCCTCTAGAAGGATCCACACGATCACGTTGCTCTTGGATCTCTACATTTTCATCTACAACTTTCCTTTAAATTTTGGACGATATTCTTACCATGATAAAACTCTCCTTGGTTAAGTAGAGAAGAGATGAGAACGGAGGAAGGGCGATTCCCAATTCTGATTCGTCTAACTGCATAAAACAAGTGACCCTTCCTTATTGATATTTTACTTATGTTTTTCTCAAAAACCCATTACGTAAAATATGTTCACCAAAGCTCGTATATTCTTATGTGTTGACTCTCTATGCCCACGTATCTTTCTAGTCAATTACTTTAGTGGCCCAGCAACAACTATCATCCAACCGTGTTAACTGAATTTATGAACAAATAGATTAATTAACTACGGATCAATTTAACCCAACCGATTGGTTAAGTTTCATGCCTGTGGGATGCCAATATATATTTTGCGTGGGCTGTAGAATATACCGAGTAGTGTTCAAACACTCTTATGGAACATTTACCATGATTGGTTATCCAAATAATCCATCATCTACGCGAGGCTGTGAAATGACCAAGGGTATGGTTGATCATCAAACCCTAATCCATTACCTGATTAGTACTGATTGATGAACCCTTCTCCAAGGGTATGGTTGATCATCAAACCATAATGGGGATCATTGAAGAACCCTTCTCCAATATCCCGAGTACCTTGGACAGGAATGTTCTACAGCATTTTCCTTGAGTCAATCTCCACTTATATTGAGGGCAGATAATTCTGCCTTGACCACTAATTCATCTCCGTGAGCTACTTACTTCATCCGGGCAATGACTTGTTTGAATCCCGTGATTAACGTTTGTAAGTCATGGTCAAAATGTAGTTGTCCATACATGAGAGGTCCTTGGTGTCTTAGATTAATGGATCACTTATACAACCATGATATGAACCAGTTTGATTTACATGTAGGTATAATATCAAGTCCATAAGCTCTTTTGCCAATGAGTACCCACTATCGGTCCTCATGTTTGTCATACCAATAGGCATAGGGTTACCTGTACTTATTGTAAAGTAGAATAAGTTAGTGTTATTCTATATGGATAGTTCAATGTCAATCTCATTTACCCATTGAACTGGAATATTCAGAATACATGTTTAAAGAATAGAGGTTACTATACTATGATATCAGCATAATTCACTAGGTCATTGCATGTATTCATAGGTGATAATGCCTTACATTGATGACGGACATCGTCTAGGGCGTCATCCGGTCTGCATTGAGTATGATGGCTTTGTACCGATAAGAGATGATGGTATCGAACATCGATGGTGTCGTCGTTCGACGGGTGAACCCTAACGGGTCGATATGCAATGAATCTACGGGTAGCAAACTTTCAACAAAAATGGCAGATATGGCGAGCGGCGGCAAAGGGAGGTTTTGCCCTTAAGGCAGAATTCCTGCTCGATGACGTGACGACTGTCGCGCATGTGCAGTCGATTGATTTCGCCCAGCACCCAGGATCAATAGCTGCATGGCTAGGGGCTCCCCATGCAGTTGTGGGTGAACTTAACTAGTGTCGGTCCCCAGATATTATGTCGAGCACTGGGCGGAACAAGGTCAACGACAGGGTCTTCTCTGACAAAATGCTGATCCATGTCCACTTCTTGGGCTAGACATGGGATAATCCGCCGGAGTAGTAGACAACGGTTTCTCGATCAGCAACCTGACCGGGAGGCCACACCGATCTGCCCAAATGCACCAAGAGGGATTAGATTCCTCCCGCTGACTCACTAGTGTCCTCAGCCCATGCTCACCCAACTGCCTCTGTCGAGGAAAAAGGATCCCGATTCAGCGTGGATCAACTTCCCAACACCGGCGAACAGCTGAATCAGAAGGTTGTAGGGTGGTCAGCCTGGCCACTTCCTTCCCGATGCACGTACACAACCTAGCCTGGTTGGGCTCCCCTTTCACGACCTTGGCGAGGAATCGCATTCGGAGATTCACCCGTCCACAATCGAGGATCATGAACAATAGTGGCCTGCGCGTGGTGGAAGTCGTCCAACAAAATCGATGAAATTCACGCTCAACGAATTAGGGAGTCAGCTCGATCGCTAGGCAGATGAACTCCTCTCTCCACCTCTCCTCGTTCTCCTCTTCTCCCTCCCTTTTTGAGATATTTTCACTAGATGAAGGGGGAGGATGGAGGACCATCCTAGCGAACCAGCACTAGGCTACACGCAACCATGAACAACTAGATCCAACGCAAAGGACACGCAATTCAAATACACGACATGATGTTTGTTTTCTCTGTTTACCATAAACAAATTGTTTTCATTTTCTTTCCAGGACTACCCACATGTATTTACGGGTTCCGCGCACGTTTTCATCTTTGTTATTTTCAGGACTGATGCCGGTACTAGGGTGGCGTCGTTAATTTAAATGCCACCCTAAACAGGCCGGATTAGGGCACCCCCCCTTCCCCACCCTATAAGAGGGAAGAGGTGCCCTAGGTTTGTTTAAGGGATTTTGAAGAAAGAACTTGCTTCTCGTTGGGATCCCTTCCCCCTCCCTCCTTTCTTCCTCGTCCTGCCAAGCCATTGTCGCTTCTTGCCCCTTGTTGCTTCTTGCTTCTTGCTTCTTGTTGCTGCTTGTTACGAGTTGGTGCTTGCTCCTTGCCTCTTTTCTTCTTTTTCTTTTGCTTCTTGACGTCACCGCCAGCCACCTGACTCATCAAGAAGAGAGAAAGAGGAACCATGACTAATCGTCATCGCCAATCATCACTGGGCCAAAGAGCGTCCTCGCCGACTCTTCCAGATTTCTTTATAGCTGACACCCCATCGTAGCAGACTCCCATGCCGACCCCCTAGGTCCTCACGATCCCGTCCATCTTGCCCTGCCTAATTTGGGGACGCACCATCTCTGAATCAGTGCCGTTAGGCAGCCCCCTGGTGACGCCCATAAATCCTTGTAGTTCGGCGGTCGACTCAATTTGTTAGAAGCCATACCCGTTGACCCTGCCCTTTGGATTCTACTCCTTTGGAGCCGTTCCTCCTGGGTCCTACGTGTGGAGTGTCGACGGCCCTCCCTGGATTTTCCATGACCAACGGCTCATCGACTCTGGTCGCGCGTGCTTCCCTTGAAACGCGCCCCTCCCCTTCTCCATGCATGACGCTTCGAGCCCAACCATCCTTCTCGTTGAACTTGCTCGCGACAGCTGCTGAGACATGACCCTCACCATCTCAAGAGTCTGGGGGTCTTCATCAAGGTGGGAACAGCATCGCCCACAGAGCCCGCGACTGGCATCACCCGACTTTCCTCGCACTGCGACCACAGGAACCCCATTCCCTAGGTCAGCCCACCAATTTCCCCCTCCTCTGGCATTGTTATTTTCTTCCTCGTACCGACTATGCGTGAACAACCATCCTTGCCCCATTGTCCCACCGTTCCCTTTCATCAGTTAGTAGGGTTGGGTAGTCGTTAGCCACTCGTTGTGACGGGTGCACTCCGGTAGGAAAATAGACTTCTTTCACTAACATTTGAGTGAAGGCTTCTACTTCAACTGGGAAAATCCACCCGGAGTCCTCGAGACACTAAGTGGAGTTTCGGAACACTTGGCCCGTACTAGCCTGTCCTGGAAAATTAATAAATCCGCTCCCCAGGTTAGCGGGGGACTAGTGTTTCTCGTTGCTTATTTTTCATATAGTGCATCTGTCTTGTCATGACCATCTCGCAAAGTGAATTTGATGTTCCTCTGTGTTGTAATGCGTGCCGAACAATCCCGGCCGTAGGCGTGTTGCATCAAGGGAGACCAGAAAATTCAACCACGGAATTTCCTCTTTGTTCTTCCTGGTCTAAGGACCAAGGCACCCCTTCCTCCCTTATAAATAGGGAAGAGGTCAATTGGGCCCCCTAAGAGGGTCAACAAGGGGGGGAAGTCTGATCAATTATGGCCCTTATAGAATGGGCCCCCATTACAAAGAAATAAAAATGGGAAATTAATGACATTTAAAGAAAAAGGGAAAGGGGAAAGGATTAGGGGCACCTTCCAAAGACGGCGAAGATGTACATACATGACACATCATGAAGGCAATGAAAACAAAATGATGAATACACAAAACATGAGACACAACTAGGGAAATGACAAAAATCAAAATATGATGATCGAGCATCTTCACCCGGCTGTCGATGACGGTGGGGGTGGCGCAGACAACATTGTCGATGAACTTTGATGGCGTGTGCCATCAATCCTTCTGGGGGCAAAACAACTTGGCTCCGTCGAGTTGGGGTACCTTGTGACGGTGTCTTGTGAGGGCCTGGATAATGCTTGTGTAGATCGTGTTCAGTGGTGATCGGGGCATCCGCACCTGCACATAGGAGCCTTCGCGGCACCCTGTCCCCTTCATCCTTAATTAACCCAAGTAGGATACCATTGACTGACTCATGCCAATCGGGCGAGATCACTAATGTAGTGGTCGCGGCAAACTTGCTCACATTGAAGGGGTTTATAAAATGTCAAGGTGGAGGGGAGAGAAGGGCTCGATACGGAATCCGGCCCGCCATGTTAGACATGGAGCTGGTCCCACAAAGGAGGGACTGCGAAACGTAGGTGTGTCCGCCCACTCTTCGGAGGGTCGAGAACGGGCCAGCGCTACGAACATGTAGCAGTGTGGCCGACCCGAGAGAATAACTCTGCAACCAAATTCTCACCTACAGTCGGTTCCCCACATTGGTCACTCGAAGTCAGCTCTGCAAGTTGGCAGTCTGCTTGTACTTTGCATGTCTATATATATAATACAATGATGACGATGCAACGACAAAACATGCTGGGTGAATGCATGAAGTGGACCTTCTACGGGTGCTAGGGTATGGGGTCGACATGGGACTAGGCCGTCAGTGATCTCGGGTGGCCTCAACCCAGTGGTGCGGGCTCCAAGGAGACAAGCGCATGCTCGGCGTGTTGGGTAGGGCAATGGTGGTTGGCTGTTACCTTGCGGATGGTGCAGCGGTCACAACGCGTCCGCCGCTCATCATCCGGGCCATGGAAGAGTGTGGGGTCCACACTGGTTAAGGAAACTCTTGGGCGAAGCTGGTGGGGATGACACGTGTCTGCTCCGGGTGAATGGCGTGGGTGGCGCGGTTGGTCGGACGACTAGTGCGGGCGGCTCTTGTAGCCGGGTGAGCGGCATGGGCGGCGTTGTGTGTAGCGCGGGTCTCTTGACTGATTATGCTAACAGTTTGGCAGCCAGCATGATCGGCTGGGCTTGATAGCACATCATTGTCATCGCATTCTGGCTCTTCAGGGGGAGCGGCATAGTGGACGATCGTTAGCCCAACCATCTTGGTCGGGGCACTCTTCGCTGCTGGCTTCCTGGTGTAAGGGTACCGCGTGATCCGTGGTCCCTGAAGCAGAAACTTACACGTGGTTGCTCTACCTGCTATGGTGACATCATGATCATAGATCTAGGGACGACCTAAGATAATACTTCATACTTTCATAGGAAGGACGTCACACAGGAAGGCCTCATTGTACGCTGCCATTTTTAATGGGACGTGCCATTGTCACTTCATCGGTAGCGTCGAAGTGTCAATCCACGACACGTCGAACGGAGTAGGATGAGGTATGGTCGCCAACTCTAGTCGAGCGACCATCGCATCCGAAATGGCGTTGACACAATTACCATTCTCCACCGTCAACTTACACGATTTTTTGTTGATCTTAACAAATGTGTAGAAGATCGATATCCGTAATGTCGTGTTAGCCAACTGCGATGTAGCATCATGTGGGACGGACATCCCACTAGTGCATGGCCAGTCAGCGATGATGCTAGCAAGTCCCCAAGCGCTAGGGCATGGAGCGGGTGCTAGAGTCGTTCCGACATCCACTATATGGATGTACCCAACTCGTGGGTGGGGTGACTCGTACCCGTTCACGATCTCCTCATTGGCACGATAGTCGTTGTCGGGTAGTGGATCTAGTTCTCCGTTATGGTCCTGCTCGGCCTCTCCCACATCGGTCAAGAGAGCCGAAGATGGACATCGGCTAGCTTGGTGCCCCTTCCCTTGGCTCTTAAAGCACGTAAGTGGTGCTTGACTGATGGTGGTGTTGCGGGCAGGAGTGTCGCTCGTGACGACACAGAGGTGGCGGGGGCAATTCCTTGTCCCCCGGTGTTCTGGGAAGCCCGAGCGATAATGGGCGATGCGGTGCGAGCGGGGGTGGCTTAGGGTGTGGTTTGAGTGGCGTGCGTGGCGGCTTTGTCGCCCAGATGCTCCATGTACTCCACCAAGTGGTTGGCCTTGTCGACCTCGGTAGGGTTGCACTTAAGAACCTTGCTGTCCATGGTCGGCCGAAGCTCGTGGGTAAACAAATCGATGATGATTTGCTGGCCCTCCATGAATCGACACCACATTTGGCACTCCTCGAATGCCTCAATGTATTCTGCCACGATAAGTCAACCTTACCGTAAGCCGAGCCACGTGAGGAACAGTGACATCTAGTGTTGTCGTGCCACATACTTACTCCTAAACTTTAGTGCCATTTACGCCCACGACATGATGGGCCATCCTTGTCACTCGGCGGTGACACACTTATTTTCCTAGAAGATCTTGGCCTGTGCGCCAAGTCTCGCCTCCGCATATTCGACGTACAAGTCATTGTCCATGCACTATCACCGGAAGTAGGAGTTCATACTCGACTCCCAATTGATGAAATCCTTGGGTTTTCTCGACCCCTCAAAGACAGCGACGTTGCCACACACACTCTTTTAGATTCGAGCGCGGTGATCCTCTCGTCAACATTCGTCATCGTCCGGGCACTGTGCGGGCGCCGAGTAATCCCCTAGATGCTGATCGATGCGTCGTCGAGGAGGGGTCGGGCTGCGGTCATAGTCATCCCCGAGTCAGAGATACCTGTCGCGTGGTGCGCGGATGCAAGGCATCGCGCGGGGTGGATATCGGGTAACTTCGACTATGTTCCTCATACCGGCGGTAGTGTGGCCGGATGTATTTGTCACGGTGGGCCAGTGGATTGGCATCGTGACTATGATCGTGGGCCGGACGTGGTCGTCACGACGGGCCAATAGGTCAGCATCGTGCTCACGATCATAGCATTAGACGTATTCGTCCCGATGGGCTGGTCCGTCGGCCTCGTATCCTCAACCGTGGTCATGGACGTGTTCATCTCGGTGGGCGAGTAGGGTGGCCCCGTAACCACGATCGTCATGCGCGACATCATCGTCTTGGCGGGCCAGTGGGTCGGTCTCGTATCCTCAATCGTGGGGCCAAACGAGTTTGTCTCGGTGGGTCGGTAGGTCAGGTGGGTAAACCCGATCGTCGCATCGGACATAGTCGTGTCGGCAGGCCCGTAAGTCGGCCTCGTACCCTCGATCATGGTGCCACACGTGTTCGTCTTGGGGAGGCGGAAGGTCGACGATGTAACCATGGTCTTCGTGCTAGTTGTAGTCGTCTATGTGGGCTAATAATTCCGCCTCGGGTCTTCGGTCATATGGCCGAACGTCTTCGTCTTGACCGACCGACAAGTCAAACTTGTACCCAACGGTTGGAGTCATCCAGTGGATGTCGTCTATCTCTAGCACAGACGTCCAGTGGGTTGCGTGCGGGGTGCTTTCCTATGTGGGCAAAGACTCGTTGTTGCCCTATCCTTGTTGTGACTTGGTGACGAGACACCTAGTGACTACGGGGAGCTGTGTGAAGACCGCTGGTGTCCACGGTGGGCACGGGTGCTACCCACGAAGGCCGGGCGATCGGGAGGCCACCGCATCGGTGGGTACAGTCCGTGCAGGCTCCATCGGTGGCTGTGATAGGCCGCCGACCGGCATCGCGAGGCAGGGTTCGGAGAGTGCCGTAGGGTGGCCTCTCTTGTCATACTACGGATCAACTCATCGTAGGGAGGAAGAACCTTCGTGTTGAGCCCTCCTGCTTGATCGCGTCTCGATGACAATGTTCCCTATGGTACCTAGATGGTTTTCGGAAAGATGATGCGATGCAAAAATGCTGGCTACGTGGAGTCAGAGACGTGCTGTGAGCTTCCATAGCCGGGATCCCATACCAATTTGATGTCAGACGTCGTCTAGTGCATCGTCCGGTCTACACTGAGTATGATGGCTCGGTACCGATAAGAAATGATGGTATCAAACATCAATGATGTTGTCGTCCGACAGGTGAACCCTAACGGGTTGATATGCAGTGAGTGAATGTCCCACGCGTCGTACGTGTAGGCTCCGACTCGAGGGAGGCACCAAGCTCTAAGCTTGGACAGGGTTGCTGGGTGACGATGACGGTGGCCTCTCAAACCTCGTCGGAGCAACAAAGGTGTGTAAAGCCGAACAGAGTCCATCCGTAAGGATCGCACGTAACGGACGGTCTCGTTCGTACCGATAAGACACCCAAATATGTCGTAGTTTCTCTCAAAACCTCTCTCACATACCTAGCCCAAGCACAGTGGAGCAAAGACAATAATTTATTGCAAGAGATAATTAAACGAGTGATGGGAGAGGACGACGTATGATCGCGGCCTGTGCGGGGTGGAAATCGTCCAACAAAATCATAGTAATTCACGCTTAGCGAACTAGGTAGTCGGTTCAATCAGCAGCCAGATGAACTCCTCTATCCAGCTCTCCTCGTTCTCCTCTTCTCCCCTTCCTTTTTGAGATCTCTTCACTGGATGAAGGGGGACACCAGAAAATTCAATAACAAAATTTCCTCTTTGTTCTTCCTGGTCTAAGGACCGAGGGCACCCCCTCTTCGCTTATAAAGGGGGAAGAGGTGAATTGGGCTCCCTAAGTGGGTCAACAAAGGGGGGAAGTCTGATCCATTAGGGACCCTTATAGAATGGGCTCCCATTACAAAGAAATAAGAAGGGGAAATTGAAAATATAAAAAGAAAAAGGGAAAGGGGAAAGGGCTAGGCGCCCCTTCCCAAGATGATAATGGCGGACATACGTGGCGCACCGCGAATGCGACGAAAACAGAATGATGAATACGGAAAACACGAGACACAACTAGGAAAATGATGAAAAACAAAATGCGATAATTAAGCATCTTCACCTGGCTGTCGACGACGGTGGCGTACGGCGCGGACGACGTCAATGACGAACTTTGATGGTGTGCGCCATCATAAATGCTTAGTGTAATTCAAGTAACTAGCCCAATGTTTACAGAGTTTAAAATAGGTTTGTTATCATATATTTACATGCTAATTAAGTTTTCCAAGTAATTTATAAATTTCCTTAATTTTTCTGTTAATTTATTCATTCTATGGGATTTATTTAAGTTTGGATTAATTATATTTAAATGGAAATGGCAGATTTAAAATTAATATTGTTGTTTATTAATGCATGGATGAATTACTAAATGTTCTTGATGAGTCTAGATTTTATAGATTTTTTGGGAATTCAATCAAGGAGGAAATGAATTTTTAAATAGAAAATGTATATTTACAAAGAAAGTAAAAGCATTAAAGCAATTTCTAAAGTCAGAGGGGGTTTTCTTAAATTTGTTTTGCAATTTATCCTGACAACATCTCTCGGTTGCCCATTGCAGGCTTAAATGCATTGATTCCACTCTCTCTCATGGTAGGTAAGTTCACTGTCCTTGACGCACATACAAAGCGCATGCATGGGGGTAACGTGGAATATTCGGATTGGGCAGCGCTATTTTATTTATGTATATTTTTATTGCTTTCTTAGTTCCAGGACGGGGGTACATGGCGTGCCGAGAGAGATGGCACCAGCTGAAGTTTAAAATGTGCCAGCCAATCAGCAATTAACATGTGCTTACATGTATTGAAATAATAAATTAAATAAATAAACATTGTTCCAATCACTCAGATTGTCCAATTTTCTTTTTTTAATAGCATTTGATCCTAAAGTTAGATTGAGGTGAAATATTAATGGACCTCCTTATTTTGACATTCTATTTCTATCTGTATGGTTGAATCATTCAGATCAAGCCCTCATTGAGGGATAAAAGTTAGTTAGAAATTGGATGGGTAAATGGTATTTTTTACCATTTGACCTAAGTGTAAAGCAGAATTTTGAGTTAATGAGGTCATTCTAAAAGGGACTCTACCACAGCTGCAAGACAGAGAGGAGCACCGGCCTAGATAGACCCTATTTGGTATTTTTAGCTTCATTGTATTTGAATGTTAGTGGAATTTGGATTATGCATTAGTGAATTTTCTGATTGTTCTTCTTGATTTGTCTACGGTTCTAAATCGCTTTGCTTGAGCATAATGTACAAGCCCTTACTAGGATTGGAAGGAGAAAGTAGGAGATTGATCTAGCTATTCCATTTGCACATTGAGAAAAAAATTATAAAAGCTTAATTTCTATGATATATTAAATTTCCTTTCTGATATAACAGTTAGTGAATTTGGTTTCCAAATCTGCCCCAAAACAAATTAAGACGAAATATCTTTCTTAACCTCTCTATTTGACTTCCTTTATCTTTTTTATTGGAGAAAATAAGTCAATTAGAGATCCATAGTTCTTCTAATTTTTCCTTCTCTCATAACCTTTTCTCTAAATTCTAATCTAGTTAGTTTAATTGAACCTTGATTGAACATTAATTAACCCTAATTAGGATCAGATTATTCAAGTAGATAACGGATTTAATTACCTTACTAGCTTCCCTTGGACGACACCTATACTTATCATTATACATCTTCAGTTAAATTTGAATTTATAAGCTAAAATCAATTATGATAAGGGAATATAAAATTGCAAAATTCACCCCTGATTTGTGGCTCATCAATGGGCTTAATCATTTACGTCACTCAGGAATAAATATGAACATAATAGTTTATTCAATGAACTAAGATAAATATGGTTGTCTGATTTGGCTTGACGGACACATAATATCTATCAATAAGATATAAAGAACCTACATCTAGAATCGATCGATTTTCATTCTACGTTTTATCAGCTATGAAGTAGTTATGAAGGGTAGACAATTAAAGCAAGTCAGGACACGCACCAGAATCAACTGTTGAAGTCTAACTGATGATATGCACAGTTTTTGCATTTATGTTTGAAATTACTGTCAATGTAATATCCAACTTTTGATTCAATTGTTTCAGATCAATGGATGTTCCTTGTTCACTATTAGGTTCATCAGATCTACATGTCAAGAAAGTCTTCCCCAAATTTGTTGTTTTTCCCCCGATATCCCCACATCTCCCTTTAGGTATGTCTTCTCTTCTTACAATCTGTATAAAAGGTTCTCCTTGGGGATCACGCCGATTTCCTTTTATTTTTATGCTCTGAGTATTATTCTACTTCTGATATATTTGAAGTTTTTTATCCTTAGACTACCAAATAAATGCTGAATTTGAAATCTTGTTAGGATTCTGTTTCTATTTTTCGAATAATATTAATCAAGTATCTTCATGAACCGCAGCAGATATGGGACCTTCAACTTGTGCCTTATCAGGCGTGTCAAATAATTGAAAGTCTAAATGCCTAAAATTAAATATTCAGGTCGAGTGAAGGGATATATTACCAGCCAGAGTATGAGGTTGAAGGTTGATAACAATCCAACTCCTGCCGAATAGTATTCAGCTTGCTTCAATACTCCTAAACAGACATTTAAACTTTCTTATTCATATTTAAGGATGAAACTAGTTGATATACCTTTGCCTTGTCTTCCCTTTCCGAATGGCTTAGGTGAGCTGTTTTGCATAATGTCTTAAAAGAGCGCTCAAAACTTGATAATTCCTGAAGTCCACTGATCATCGATTCTATAGCTACCCGAGTAGGATAGATTGATTGGTATGACAATAAATTGGGCAATATCACCATCATTAAAATTTATTTTTAAGGCAATTCATAAATTTCCTGGCAGATGCTTTGTATATAAGTTGAAATAGTTTCTCACAGCAAATAGTTATCTTTTGGGAACCTTTATCAATGTATTAACACGTTTATGATCATACCACATATTTTCCTAGTTGTCAGAGTCTGACCTACTTGAACTGCCTTTACCGGGAATATGAGACTTTGATATTTTTTCCGATTTCCAATAATATTACTCTTTCACGAAACAACAATTTAAGCGGATGCAAAAAATTGATGATATGATCCAGCATAAACTGTGTAAATCAATAACACGTACAAATAAGAAAGGGAAAAGAAAGAAATTCAACATGCATATCTCTGATATCATGTAAAGAAATGTAGAGGTTCAAGAATCCCTCTCCTTGATTCTCCAGATGAAACATGCTTGTTCTCATCTGATATGAATATCTGCTAAAGATAGAAGACCGGGTTTGGTCAAAAGCACAAAGCAAGATGTTTCTTCCCATTCAAGAAAGGAATACGAAGGTTCATCCATCCACAAACTACCCAAGGAATCCCTGATGTAATATTTATACAATCTCGTCTAAGTACGGAATTCAAATAAACATATTTAGCTTTTACGAATTATAAATATATCGTAATTTCCTATTAAAAAGTATTCAGTTTCCGGCCGGTCTAGCTCAGCAGTCGATCCCCCAACTTCACAACGTTTTTCTTTAAACGGTATCAAAGTCAAATATGCTTGGCAGCTGTTTTTGTGCAATTACGGGTATGCCTTAATGTCAAGAATACTCTAAGAGGACAGCAAGGCTAACGGGAAGATCCGCTGCGTTAATCTAGATTTCTGGACCCACACTTGCAGTTATTGTCTAATATCCAACAATGGAGAGAAAGAACTGTTCCAGAAACATCTTCAGTTATTTTTTCCATGCCTTCAGATTTTATTTGAAGAGTTTTATTGCGAAAGGGGATTGAAAAGTTATATGAACGCGTTATAAATGTTGCATGCCACGTGTTTCATGAAAAAACACAGTTCTTCCCTTTACCAATCTTTCTCATTCTCTTTTCACCTCTCCTCTATCTCTGAATAAAAATAAGAGATAGCCGTGTTTTCTTTCAACACATCTTATAGACAGATAATTTGCACGTAGAGTAGAAGATTACCATACTCACTCACAAGAATAGTACGGGGGCGATGGCAGATAAAAACGATTCATGAAGAGGTATAGAGGGCTCTCTCAGGCATCCCGGACCTGGAAAACATAGCGGGTTTTAACGGCGATGTCGTACATGTGCATGGATTTGAGTTTGCTGAAGTCCCTGGGGACCGAGATGAGGTCCACTGAAGAGGGCTTGTGGAATCGCAAGAGATTGTGGTCACTGAGATAGCGCTCCCAACCTAATTCCCCGAGCTTCTGCTCCAGCACATCGTACGAATTTATTACCTCGTTAGTCGACGCATGCACCAGTACCTTCCATGGCTGTCCTCCACTGTCGTCGTCCCTCGTGCTCCGCCATCGCCGCGTCGCTCCGTCTTTGAACTCCCAAATCTGCGACATATCTCTCTCTCTCTACGTCTGGCTCTCTCTAGTCTTCTTCTCTTTTTTTCTTGTTCTTCTTCCTCCTCCCTCTTCTATATGGACGAAGGTTAGTTTTGTAGGACGCAGAGAACCGTCGATGTGGAAAATCGGTTTGATTTGGTCCTTCAACTATAACTTTGAGTCACCGACAACGTCTTTGTCGAAAATAATATCCAGTGCTTCGTAAACGGGTGGGATGAAAGTAACGGGTGAGGCTCCCCCGCCTTTCGAGATTCGATCTTACTGGCAGCACAAAAGAAGTGAGTGGACCCAAAAACGTACGAAAGGAGCTGTCTTTGTTGTGAACGAAAATGACGGCAGGAGAGCTTCTCCTGAATTGACATGAAAATTCAAACTTGTACCGGTCTCGGGGACTCCCTGTAGAGATAGAGGGTAGAGTCAACACTCGACGAGTCAATCAAATGATCTCTCTCACAGAAAATAAAACGCATTTGGAAGGATCCAGTTATATCTTCTTTGTGAATAAGACAATCATATGCCGACTAAGAAATCCTAAACGAAGACAAACTTTAAAGGTAAATTCCCTACGTGAATTTATTTTAACGCAGACTATTGTTGAGCACCAGATATTGTTTTAACACGGCTGGAGGCATGTTGAATACTCGAAGACCAGGTTTCCTGTTATCCTTTGGAAAATCTAAGGGAAATCCTTTAAATACGCTCATTGGTAGAGTAGAGCGTAGCGAGGTAGGAAAACGTGCCGAGTTACTTAGATGACTGCCGATTCATAAGAAAAATTTTCCTTTCCTTATAGAATCACATGTTTATTACTTTATGGCTGAACATACTATTCGGGCACCGTCTTTTTTCATCTGTCCAGGTCTACATCTTGACTAGAATCCAGAGGACCCACGCGCCTAGCTAACCATTCGTACATGGCATCGAAATATGATGTTGGCTGCACACCGAATCCGCGTATGACATATCGATGTAAGTGAGACGATGTCGGCGTTGGTAATATCGCCCTCTTTTCGACACGTATACCGCGTTTGTTACCATCTATCTTATTTTGCTGTTGTTTTTCGAGATCTGGGTCTCTACACTGGATTGCAGAAGCTACTGCGTTTGTTTTCTTGATTGTTGATATTTGTTTACTGGAAATATGTTTGTGAACAAAAGGTCGCTCCATGAGTGCGAGAATAGTCCAGTATTTTTTTGACCGATTGGAAACTTGTCAGGGTGTTTTTGAAAGTAGCTCGCGATCCCTAATCGCGAGTGATGGGGTACTCAAACCATGCGTTTTCCAACAGAGTTCAACAATCCGCGGCCATTTCGTTTTCCGAGGAGCGACGTGTGTTAAGGAACAACAGATAATGAGAATGACTAAGTTTTGCTTCTTATTTATGGGTTGCAATGAGGATGCATGTTTTTCAAGTTATTTTCCGAGTAATATTTCTTTTCAGTACTGCTTTCGAATTTACAGCTCTTAAAAAGTATTTGTCGCACGCTGATTCGTTAGTCTGTAAAACAGCGGTTTCTTTTAGTGTAGTTCGTCAATATCCGTTTGAATCAAAGAACGACTTTGATAAATTCTAATAAAGTTGAGTTACACAGCTGCAAGTTTTTCAAGCCAAATTCATCTCCACAAGTATGTTTACCCGCTTACAAATAATGTTTCGATTTCTTGTCGTTTTCTTCGTCGATCGTATAGAATATTTTGTATTTGCTATTCGGATTAACGCGGTGGAAAATTACTGAAAATCAAAACTCCTGAACTTGCAGGACACAACGCTCGTGATCATCAACCATAGAACCCCCTTAATATCCTTTAACGTTTATTTCTGTTATACTGTTATGGTAACAACAATACACAAGGCAATAGTATATCATTGTCAATATATATTTCAAGCTTCTTCTTAAAGTATATGTCCCAAGTTGTTGTAAATTATAATTTTTCAACACTAGCTAAATCCACTACTTTCGAATAGTAATTTTCTTCTCGCCAACTAATCTAGCTTCCCAAACCTAATCAGATAAGTAGTAACATCTCACTTCGTATAACATCTAATACACAACGATGCTTGATGTGATCGTCTAAACAAAAATCTAAGTTTCTCAAAACTTGCGTAATAGAATACTGGTCATCCCCCAATTTCTTCCCCAAAAGTTTCATTCCCAATCAACACAAAAGTAGTTTAAAAAACATAATGCATAATGTATTAATTTGAATCTTGCATTACTAAATAAGATTTTGTTCTTTGACATATATAATAAATATTAAAGTTATTTCAATTTTTGCAATGATATAATAAATGTGATTAAGAAATTATTAAGCGATGTTTTCCATGAAACTCATTTACGTTTTCCCAAACACGGAACAAAAAGGTCCATCTTTATTCCTTTAAGTATATAAATCTATGATATACTTGAATCAATAAGAGATCAACTTGTTAACTTTGAAACAAAAATTTAAGTTTATGGGGAAATCATGCCACTACAAATTTGATCAAACTGTATAAATTGTATTTTCAACCTCGCAAAATGTATCCCAAGAGTCCTGTTTGTATGGCAATTCAAATGGACATCAAACTTCCTTGGTAAAAGAGTCTAAAAACATTATTTATAATATAATGGGGTTGACTAATATTTATAATAAATGGTATGACAAATTAAAAGTAGGTTAATATAACCATTTTTAAATGTTTATTGGCACTAAATTGATGATATATGTGCGTTATCAGGCCTAAATGATCAAATTTTTTTTAGACTGATGTTTCAAATTTATAAATTTTTAAGTAGTTTAATAATTTTGATGACATTATATTCTGAAATAACATATTTTTTATAATCAGAATATGATTTTTTCTGACTTGTTTGACATTATACTACAAATTCATATCATTCTTTAAATTCAAAATATACATATCCTGGATTTTTATGAAGTGGTATATATTTTATGTAATTTTTGAATGGCTCTTTGTCTTTTTCAGCCCTCCAAAATCCAGGAGAGAATTGAAGCATAAAAAAAATCGACGGTAGAAATAGCGATATCAATCCAGAAGGAGTTTTGGACTAACAGTTCGAGTGTATGTTTCTCTTTACCACCACTTTTGATCCACATGGTTGGATCTATAACAGAGCCTTTGAGTTTTCTGAAAACTATCTTTTAGCTCACTTCTTGCTAGAGTGCCTGAGTGTAAGAATGTGCAGATTTCCAAGGTCCGTAGAGGTGTTCTTGGTCTTTTGAGTGATTGGGGACGTTTAACAGAGGAGTGCAGAGGCTGATCTAAATCAAGAAACTCCTTCAACCTAACGGAACCTGGATATGTATGGTTAGACTCTTACCTTACATGGGTTTATCTCCTACACATCCCTTTAGTTATATCTATATACTTATTTTCACCATGTCATTTATCTCATCACCATTTTTCATCATCTCACATTACAACAGCCATCTCTGATCTCGACCTTGATCTTGACCTCCTCGTCTTCATTCATATAAAACCCTAGATCATCTTGTCCACTGTCCTCTTCCCCGTCTCAAAACTACCCATCCATGTTTCCATCACATCTATAAGTTAGATCATTAGCATTTACGCTTCACCATTCTACTTCACCATCCTCTATTCACATACACTCACATCCGTTCACCCATTTCAATATCCTGTCTTATTGTTCATCATCTACATCCATGATCACTTCATGTTTTCATCTAACTCACTCTCTCATCTCCATTTGATCTATCCATGTCATCCAACCTATTTCTCATAATTCATATAAAGATTATTAAAATTCTCAACCTCTCACCACCTTGTATACATCACATCACAATCTCCTATTTTATAGGTATCTTCTCCCTTGCCTTTGAATCATCATTTAAAAGGTATCTAAACCCTAATATCTGTTCCATGTGGAGACGATTTTAATCATCAACAAAAAGTTAAATTATTTTACAATTAAAGGTTATAACTTATTAATGATTAAATCAAATATTAATAAAAATTAATACCCTAAATTTTGGTTCAGTTGTGAAAATAATGCAATATTTTGGTAAAATGATCTATATGGATCATTGGATAGTGTAATACTTGACTGTCCCCAAGGTCAATATATATCTTCATTGTGTACCCCGTTCTTTCACCAGATAAATAATTTTTTTTTACAGATTTTTATTTACATTTTTTTTAACAGAACATCATAAAACATTTACCACTTACATGAATAAGAAATATTTAAATCTCCATTTACTTTAGATATATCATTTTTTTAGTAAATAAAAATGTTTAGATTAGGTATTGGCCACTGAGGAACTATTTTTGGCCACAGGAAAATTTATTGCGACTCCTCACTTATTTTTCCCTCCCTTACACATTTTTTAAATTAAATTTAGCTCAATCAATAAGAATCATTTAAGTCTACAACTAATTTATCATGTACAAATTTATTATGGTTATTGAAAATTGATGTTCCAAATGTTTTATACAGTTTAATCTTCTGCGTACCATATACTGACCTTTATAAGTATCCTTTACATATAATATAAATCAGATAAGTAGTTTTAGAATAACATGTACATCAACATTTATTGTAAAAATTATATCAATTATCAATTTTTGAAAATTAATCAGTTGCTCAAAATTTTGCAATTACCAACTTTATTCTACCTATGAACACATATCACCGTACTTTTTAAGAATTTGGGTCCAAGTATTTAGGCGTACTGCATTTCAATAAATTGTCAAAGTATTACTTCTAATGTATGTTCGAATTTGATTGTGCAAAGTCAATGCTTATTCAATGAGTTCACATTATTCAGACAGGTTTATGCATGTCAGGAATGATGTACATAAATGCAAATACCATTTATATGGTTCACATTATGCAACTCACACATGCATTGCATGATTACCTTTATGTAAATAAACACATTTGAGATTTCACCTTCTGATCAGCATGTAAAATAATCGAGTTAGCCCTCCCAGCTTTTATGACATGTTGATAACTAGGTCTTATCTCACTTGTTAAATACTTGGTTAGTAAAGCATGATAGCCAACATGTACGTCTGGACAATATATATATATATATATCTATATTTGTATATACATGCGTATATAAATTAATAATCGTAACGGAGTTAACAAGTTTAAACTAGAATAAATATAGTTTAATAAAAATAAATATTTACAATATTTTAAGGAATTTGATTTCAGATATGTAAATTATTGGATGATTTGTTTTCTGTCAAAATGATAGAAAAAATGAAATTATTACTTTTATCCTTTTGTAATTAAAAGTTATAGCTATCCTCAAACAAATTCATAGAGTCCATAATCATTCCATGTGTTGCAGGACTGAAAATTTAAAAGGGGAACAATATTATGACTTAAGAATTCAGGCTATCAATTATCTTTGTCTTAAGATTACTAATAAGCCAAAAATAGGGGTGAATTTTACTAAATTTTGATCCTTTGTCGTTTTCAATTTCAGCTTATACAATAAAATTTATAAAACCTTAACTTGAGATGTATAGAGATAAGTAAAGGTATCCTCCAAGGGAAGCTAGTGAGGAATTCAATTTGATGATTTTCTTGACAATTAAACCTTAATTAGAGTTAATTTGATGTTCAGTGAAGATCAAATCAACCTAATTAGACAAGGAGGTTAAAGAGGGATGTAGAAGAGCTGAGAGAAGTAGAAAAAATAAGGGGCTCTAGGTTGAATTAACTGATCCAATTGAAAGGATAAAATAATTCAATTAGAGAGATTAAGAAGAAAATTGTGATTTTTTTGGTTTGTTTTGTAGGTTTGATAATTCAGGAATAATTACTCTATTGGATAATAAAATGGAAATTTAATCTCCTAGAAAGTTAACCCTCTTTTTATAAGTTTTATATAGTTTTCTTGCTATGCACTTTGAATAGCTAGGTGAAACTCTCAATTTCTCCTCTCAATCCTAGTTAGGGCTTGTACATACAGCTTAAGCCAAGCGATTTAAAAGTTCAGACAAAGATCAAGAGGAACGATTAGAAATTCAACTAAGAACTTCCAAAAATACACAAAAAGTTCAAATACAAAGAAGGAAAAAGTACCAAACAAGTTGATCCGAGCTGAAGCTCCTCTCTGTCTTGCAGTTGTTATAGAGCACCATCAAGAATGACCCCCTCCTCTCAAAATTCGGCTTTTATACTTAGGTTAAATGGTAATAATTACCATTTTATCCCTAATTACTAATTCATTTTTATCCATCAATGTATGCCTAATCTGAATGATCCAAGTGCACAGATAGAAAGAGGGGATCAAGGCGAGCAAATCCACAAAATAGTCATCTCAATCATTCTTCGAGATCAAAAGTTATTAATAAATGAATTTTAAACCATTTATTTATTTATTTATTAACAAGAGTTTGGATTTAAATTCATTTATTTATTCATTTCTTTTTAACATGCCCTGATGTCTCGTCCTCTTATTGGCAGGGGCATTTTGAATTTGCTTTTTTGGGTTTGATCTATGAGCGCCACGTACCCTTGGCGAAAAATAAAAACAAAGAGAAAATGTGAGAAAAATAAGCGTGGTACAATTTGGAATGCACCTACCTAAGGTGTGTTCTTTCAACAGCAGTAACCACTCGCAGCTCGCCACGTCACCTCCCGTACATGCGCTTTGCATGCACAGCACGGGAGGTGAGCTTACCTCCTGGAGAGAGATTGGCCTGCAATTTATTAATAAAGTCCCTCATAAAATGGACGTATGGAAATGGACGTTGCTCGAAAACTATTTGTGTATATATCCTTTTTGCTTTCTCTCTCCTCCTCACAAAACTGTTAAAAAATTGCTGATTAATTGCAATAAAACCTTGTAACTATTTGAATTGCTTATAACCACGACTGAGAGTTGTTTTAAGGGCATAATTGAAAGGAAACTTTGAGAAAAAGCCCTTTCACTTTTGAAACTGCTTAAAAACTCATATTTTCCTTATAGATATATCCTTTTCCTAGTTAAATTCATTTATTCTGCGAATAAATTCCCAAAATTCCAATAAAATTCCAGAAAATTCTAGGAAAATCAGAAATTCGTCCCCACATTTATTAACATAGAAATTTAATTTTAAACCTGCCATTTGCATTTATAAATATGTATTTGGAGCGCAAATAAATCCCTCAAAATTCATATAATTAACAAAAAAATAGGGAAAAGTCAGAAATCGCTTGAAAACATTATTTCCATGTAAATATATGATAACAACCCTTTTTAATCTCATTAAATGCATAAAATTGTGCTAGATCACTTGAAACAAAGACTGAAATTAGGGTGTTATCAATTACAAATTGGATTTTTCGGGAAACTTATTTGACTCTTTATGGGACATAACATTTACGGCTAACATAGCTAAAAATACATAGGCTGCAGAATGTTCCCATTTATGTAGTAAGGAAAGGATTATAACTAGAGCCATACTTGCAGCGTCATATTAGGATCTATTACTGGAGATTTTTTGTAATTATATCTGATGCATCATTTAAAGTAATATGTATTACTAACAGTGATATTAATTAATATGTATTCCATGAAAACTGTGGTAGTCGTGATTTAAAAGTATCGGCACACTACTTTAATCAGGCTGGATAAAAATTAAATATCAAAGAATTTATGGATTGAGAAAAATAGATTCAGTCTGGGCTTACCCAAAAAAGTATCAATTACCCGTCGTCATGTCCCACTACATATGTTAAAGACTGTATTAGGTAGTTTCTGATAATTAGATTTTTTAAAGTTCTTTCACTACAAATATTTTTTTAAGAATAAGGTGTTTCTATGTTTGTAGAAAAATGATATAGGAGATAAAAAAGAGCATTGATTTTTGTAATACTCAATTGCACCTTTTAAATTCAGACTTCTATTATGCAAGTATCCATTAATATTGTTCTCTTAGAAATCCTAAGCTCGTTTAGAACAGAGAAATGGGCAAAATAAGTGTTAAGCACTACCACAATAATCGTATTTGTTTGAATGTGGAAATCATTGGTGCATTGAAGCTACCTTAGTATGCTTAATGATGTGGAAAAGGGAGCTTGAAAGACAATCACGATTTAGTCCTACCCTCTTGATAATAGTAACGAAATGTATGACACTGTATTATATGGGTTAAAATTATGTTTATGTGTTTGAAATAAATCTTAACTTTCTCTGAATTATTCCTAGTATAGTGCTCTAAAATTTTTACATTTCTTCTTAGATATGTCAAGACCTTTTGTAAGAAGAGTTGCGCTAAATAAATGATCTATTTTCACACATAACCTAAAGAATTTGTGTCTTGAATATATCAGTCATGTATTTGAAATAAATGTTGATACATTCCTATCAAAGAATCCAATTGAATGATATGTTTTTTATTTACAAAATATAGCTACTTAGTCATTTGTAAAAGTAAATTGACTTCTAAATTATTTCGTTCTCTAGACTTCTTGTAATGCTGAATTATATTTAGATATAAATGGTAATAAAAGTTTAAACTCATCAGTTGAAAGTTGTCCACAGCGATAACTTATTTTAGTGGGAGTATTTTATTGTAATGACCATTGAATGTCGTGTATGATAGTTAAATAAATACTAATTTGAGCTGCTAAAATTTCCACTGAATTTAAATTTGATAAATCTTTCTTCAGAATTATCAATAAAGATTTATGAATTGTTCTTACCCGATATTTATGGAAGTGAGGGTAAAGTCGGGTTTTGAATTTTCCCAGAGAGTGGTCTGAAATTAGCTTACAATGTATTCTCTAAATTCAATAAAAAAATGTTATTGGGACACTACCTACACAGAAATCTCAATTCAGCTTAGAGAATTTTTTAATCCCATTTACCATTAATTATAATTATGATTTTATTAGCACTAACAAGTGAGGAGTTTATATTCAAATAACAGTATAATGAATTTTTAATAAACTCTATCTACGAATCACATAGATACTTATTGATAGTTAACATTTACTCTTTTAAATTTTTTTTATGCATGCATTAAAATTTCTGGTAATCTGCAGAGAAACTATGTTAAGGCTAGATTCCATATTTTTCCTAATAAATATATGCATATATGTGAGTAAGTGAAGATGTACATTTCTATAATATTCAAAATTTAAAACCAATTATAAAATGTTTTTATTGTGAAACTATTCTATATGCCTGAAGCTCTTCTAAAAACAATATGAAAATAAGGTTAACTGTAGGTACTAACAGTACATTGACTTTGTTCATTAATTCTTCTTGGTTTCAAAATTTAGTTAACATATGGGATATAAGGTAAATTGTAACTCATTTGCATGTTTTATGCATTTAAATAATTATATGCATGTAACCTCGAGCATTAAATGATGAAGTCTATTGAAAAATATATATCTGAAGGTGATTGCGCATGTCATCAAAGTTCGTTGACGATGTCGTCCGTGCTGCCTGCCATCGTCATCGACAGTCGTGTGAAGATGCTCGATTATCACATTTTGATTTTTGTAATTTTCCTAGTCATGTCTCATGTTTTCCGTGTTCGTCGTCCTGTTTTTCGTCGCACCGCGACGTGTCTCGTGCCCGCATTTTCATCGTCACGGGAAGGGCCCTCTAGTCCTTTTCCTCTCTTCCTTTTATTTATTTTATTTCTACTTTCACCCTTATTTTATAACGAGGGGGTCATTATATAAGGGCCCACTAATGGACCCTATTCGCCCTCTTGTTGACCCACTTAAGGGCCCATCTCCTCCCCCCTTTATAAGAGAAGAGGGGGTGCGCCCTAACAGGCAGACCAGAAGGATTTGTTTAAGTTGTGTTTTTTTGTCCTTGTCTAGTCTCCCTTCCTAGTTCAATAGAAGATCACAAAGGAAGGAGGAAAATGGAACGGGAGGGAAGAAGGAAGAATTGGGAGGCGATAGTTATTTCTTTTGAAATTGCAAATCAATTGATCACCAAGCCCACCATGATTTTAACATTATTGAGAGGTTTGGGTACATAATACTCACAATTCCAGGTTAGCATAAGTTCTAACATCAATACAATGGAACTTGATGCCGTAGTTATGAATCTAAAGGCGCATGATGCATACTTGGCACATCAGCAAGAATTTGGCGCTGAATTTTTTTCCCTCTACTAACCACACTCAAACTTGAAATATACAAACATAGAACCAGCAATGTAGATATTTATACTGCATAAGAGGCAGAGGCAGGAGCAACAGATTTCAACCACAATGGCAAATCTGTTTTTGGTTTGGGCACCGCGCATGAGAATACAGTGAGTGATGGATATTATGTGGCTATCAAGCCAATCATATGACCATTTTATTTAAGTGAATTGAACAAAATACTACGCACATTATTATTCCGGTGTGATGTTTATAACGAAGTACATGAACATGTGCAATGACATAATGAATTATGATAATATCATAACATAGTGATTATTAGTCTTTAAACATGGATTCTAACTTTTCCTTTTTCAATGGATGGTTGAGACAGAAATTTAATTATCAGGATAGAATCTCACTAGCTGATCCTACTTATACGACAAGTATAGCTGCTCGTGTGGCTATTAGCGTGGCAACACTTAGGACATATAGTGGGTGCTTTTAGGAGGAGTTCACTTAGTTGATCCATACAAACCCATGAATGGTATTATACCCAAACATCAATCAGGTTGATTTATGTCACGGTTGTATAAGGTAGTGCCCTGAGATACCATGGACATCTCGTGAATGGACGACTGCATTTTGACTACGACTTATGAGCCTCAAATCATGGGATACGAACAAGTCGTAACTCGGATGTAGTAAGAAGCTCACATAGATGATTGAGTGGTAAAGACAGAATTGTCCGCCCTTGTTATAAGATTAGATTGATTCAAGAAAGAGAATGCAGAAAATCCCTTGCTAGGGTAGCGAGGATATTGGAGAATGCATTCTCCAATGTTCTCCGTTACACGTCATTACTAATAAAACGATGGATTAGGGTTTGACAATAAACCATACCCTAAGTTATTTGATAGTCTCCCACGGATAATGGATTATTCATATATGGTAACTAATGATGGTAAAGGTTTCATGAGAGAGTTCAAACACTACTTTGTATCTTCTATAGCATGAGGTCTAGCTTGGCACCCCACGGGTTGGAAACTTAACCAATCGATAGGGTTAAATCGATCCATAGTTAATTATTCTATATGTCGATATAGTTAAATAATAAGGTTGGCCAATAATTGTTATTGGGCTACTAAACTTATTACTATAATGATACATGGGCCTAGAGGGTTCATCCGCATAAGGTCATAAAGGCATTGGTGTATATATTTTACTTTGTAGGGTTTTGGAAAAAACTTAAGTAAAATATAAATAGGGAAGCGGTTAACCAGATTTCAGAGCCTTGTCTTTATCAACTATATTCTCTGCTCATCCAAGAATAATGCCTTCGTGGTGAGAAGATCTTTTAGATCTTCAAGGATAGTTGAAGAAGAACACATAGAAATCAAAGCGCCGAGTGATCGCGTGGACACTTTTTTAGACGCAGGATGTATGAACGGGTTCAAAACGATCTCAAAGAGGTAAAGCCAATGGTAGAGGAAGTTCCCCACAAGGTACATTCGATGTTTATTTTGAAGATCGATTATTAGTCGATTAACACACTTCAATGGAATCATGTCTTCCACGGACGAACCAAGGCGAAGAAACCAAGAGTGAGTTCTTCAACAAAAATGATACAATTTTGAAAAATAAAGATCAGTAGATACAAGGTATGACTTCATCTTCAGGACAACCTCCATCCTACATTGCAAATGCAGATAACTTATGTACACGTGAATCATGGTATCTTGACACTAGAGATACACACCCTGTTACTTCAGACAAAAAACATGCTACCTTGGAAATGATCAACTCCAAATAGGCAATGGCTGCGATATGAAGATTCTGTCTATTGGTTCTTCTAATATTGTTACAGATGATAAAAAATTATATTTATCAATGTGTTTCATTTCCCTGAAAAGAGTAAAAATTTACTTTAAGTTTGACAACTTACCTTGGATAATGATGTATTTGTTGACTTTAATGCCTTACACTGTCACAAAGGACAAGAAAACAAACAGAATCCTCTATCGAGGATCAATTAAGGGTTGACTTTATTGCCTTGACACTTCAAGTTCAACCATATTTGACATGCCCTGACTCTTCAAGCTTATCTCGAGGAGAAAGCTTCATCAAATATTTGACATGCTCGACTTGGCGATCCTCATTTTCGGATTTTACGGCTTATAAAAAACAAAATTGGACTTCTGGTTTCCTGTCTTAGAAAACAGTTTCTGTGTGAATATTGTAGTTTTAGTAAATATCACAAGCTTCGTTTTGTTTCTACCAACCATGGTTCAGAAATGCCGTTGCAAGTTATAAATTTTGATTTCTATGGACTATCATATTTGCCAGCTCATTTTGGTTATCTATATTACTTTGTTTTTATTGATGACTTTAGTAATCTCACATGGTTATATCCATTTAAGAAGAAATCTGGTGTTCTTACTACAATTGTTGAATTTCAAACACAAGTAGATCATCCATTTCTCACAAAATCAAATATTTTTTAATGGATATAGCCATGTGTGTTTCAAGCTCTTCATCCACTGTTTAGATAAAAAGGTATTGTTCATAAAATTCCATGTCTGCATACACCTGAACAAAATGGTAATATTGAAAGAAAATATAGACATATTGTAGAAACAGCTTTAGTATTACTTCATCAAGTTAGTAGGCCAAGGAAATTTTGGGATGAGGCTGTGTCCACAATGGCTAGTGTGATGAAGCTGTATCAACATTGGAGCTACCTATGTGACCAAAAATCCCGTATTCCTTACACGTATGAAGCATATTGAGATGTCAATAAATTTTGATTTCTGCCGCTCAAGGCCACGTCAACTACGTCAATGGCCAATGTGATTCTAAATAATGTTAGACTAGTAAAAATTGAACAAGTATCTATACTGGTTAGAAGAAATAAATGGTCAGTATTGAATATAAGAATACATAGATGGCTAGGATTAAATATAGATAGGATAAATCTAGTCGATAGGATTAACTCTAAACAGGCTTACATAACCGTTACATAATCTAGAAAATCTAATAAATAAGATTAAATCTAGATATGAAGTTAGAAATCTCAATTCATAACTGCCTCTTACTAGCCGATGTGCTTGTTATGCTTTGCGCATACATTTTCTGGTCTCGTGAGCTATCTTTTCACCTCTCCTAACGAGCATCGAGTTGCTTCTATTAGGGAGGGTGGGACACCTACGGCGCGACCGACGGCCTGTGCGGCGGCCAAGTAATTAGGTAGAAGCCTCATTCTCCTCCAAAAGGCTGTTGCTGACGTTCTTGTTAAAGACAAGGATTCATCAGGTAAGGATTCTAACTTAAATAATGGCTTCACAACTTAGAGCCTATCTAAGTCAAAACAAAGGCTTGGGACTCAGGGCCCATCTGAATCCACTTAGAATATCCAACCAAAAGAAATAGACATAATGAACAAACCAATAATAAATAATAAAAGTTATAAAAGTAACCAATCAGGAGTCACTTAATATTGAACGAATAAGAAACAGCCACATACCCCACTCAATAGAGAAATAGAAATAAGATAAAGTTAAAACACAATATTTGAACTTAGATATAACCGTTGTGAACAAAGCAGTGTCCACAACGGTTTCTAAAAACAGTTACAGATCATAAACTTCCCAACTCTATTCATTCCCTATTTTACCCTTTTTTGTAGCACTATAATACTATGCGCATGTACTTGTTTGAGTTATGGAATAAGAGTAATTTCTCTATTCTTCCTTCTCATCCCTTCATCCTTCTATCTCTCCATCTCCTTTTTGTGCATTTTTTTTAATGGTATCAGAGCCAACATCTTAACAACATCATATTTCCAGCAAGATGGCAGATCCGAGGCCCGATGTTGGAAAAGCCTAGAAGCTCCGCAGAATGTTGTTGCCTCATGCATAACTACTCCGGTAATGCTTCCTACTGTTATGTCAATTCCTTTAAAATTGACACGTGATAACTTTCTACTATGGAAGATGCAGTTTATTCCATTGATCAAACGTTGTAGATTTTCAAAAATCATAGAGCAAGATCCTCCTCCAATTTCGTTTCTTGATGAAAATGGGAATATACAAGAAAATCCTGACCATGAGATGTGGCTTCGGATGGATCAGCATGTTTTCATGTTGATCTCCACATCTCGATCAGAATCAATTTTACCTTACATTTTAAGGTGCAATACTGCAAAAGAAGCATGGGAATCTATTTGCAAAAACGTAGCAATCAGAAATAAGTCCAAGACTGTGAATATGTATAGCAAGCTCCAAAGCATCACAATGGGACAATGCCAACAAAGGACTACGTTCAACAAATAAGGTCCATCAATGATGACTTATCTGCAGCAGGACAAATAGTAGATGAGTCTGTTGTCATCTTTAATTTGCTTAGAGGACTAGGACCCGAATACAATGCCTTTGTATCAGGGTTAAATGGTCATATAGATGGCATGAAACTTGAAGATTTCATCTACAAAATCAAAGGAGAAGATGTGTTAATGTCGCAGAGGAATAGGTCCACAGAAAGAAATTTCTAACACATGGCAAATCAGACTCATTACAATGACAGATGGCATGGCAAAGGAAGATTCAATAGAGGAAATGGGGGTCAGAATAAATTTGCTCCAAGATGTCAAGTGTGTGGACAATTTGGACATCGAGTGCATGATTGCAGAGAAATATTCGATAGAAACTCTAAAGGATATGATTCTCAAATCAATAGCAAACAGGTCAAAGGTGTTACAATGCCAGAAATTGTGTATCTTAAAACTATCACAGACAGTCTCAACCTCCTCAAACCTACATGACAAATGCTGCTCCTCAAGTCCACATGACTAATACTTCAGCTCCTTCAAAATTGGCTCCTCGGTGTCATGGTACCCAGATAGCGGTGCTACCTATCATATCACGCCAGATTCATCACATACTCAACATGTTGCATCACATCAAGGCACTGAATAACTCCACATAGGTAATGGCTCAGGTTTGAATATCCTATCCCATGGTTCTTCAGAAATTCCTTCTACACAATATCCACTCAAACTCAAAAGTATCTTACATATCCTAGACATAACTAAAATTTTACTTTCTGTTCAAAAATTAACATCAGATAACAATGTAATATTTGAATTTCACTCTTCGTATTCGTGGGTGAAGGACAAGGTGACAGGCCAAGTACTTCTCAAGGGGGACCTTAAAGATGGCTTGCATTATCTAATGACGTCATCGTTCGATCCAATTGCAATAATAGGAGAAAACTCAACTCTTGAAACTTGGCATAATCGACATGGGCATGCTCATTTAATAATTTTACACAATATAATAAATAGATATGGACTTCCTACGTTGAAAAAACTTCAAATTATGTTTGTGATTCATGTTGTATTGCTAAGATTTGACAATTACCCTTTAACTTATCTGAACGGCATGCTAGCAGACCATTAGAATTGATTCATTTGGAATTGTGAGGACCATCACCTGTTTTATCACATTTTGGATTCTTATATTATGCTATATTTGTTGATAATTTTAGTAATTATACATGGCTCTATCCTCTTAAAAGGAAGAACGATGTATTACAAGTTTTTATTGGCTTTCATTCGAGAATGGAAAGGCAATTGTCAACTAAACTAGTGGCATTTCAATCGGATTGGGGTGGGGAATTGCAAGCTCTCACAAGTCACCTAAAGGTTCATGGTGTACTTCATAGAGTTTCCTGCCCACATATACCCCAGCAGAATGGAACTTCTGAGAGAAAACACTAGCATATTGTTGAAACTAGGTTATCAATATTACATCATGCATCTCTACCTCAAAAATCTTGGGATAAACTTTTTCTACAGCAACTTATCTTATAAATCAAATGCCTACACCAGTAATTCAAAATAAATCTCCTAATGAAAAATGGTTTTCTCTAACACCTGATTATGGGTTTCTTAAATCATTTGGATGTTTATGCGATCCTAACCTTCGACCTTATACTCCTAACAAAGTGTCATATAGATCTGAAAGGTGCGTATTATTAGAATACAGTGGATCCCTGTGGGATACAGATGTTTATCACTTCAGTCAGGTAAGATTTTCATATCCAGAGATGATGTATTCAATGAGAATATCTTTCCTTATTCTGAAAGTTGTTTATCTCATCCACAATTTTCAAACAATGATCCTGGTATTCTAGGATCATACGAAGATATTCTACCACATAACATGCTCACAAGTCCACAAGAGCTGGTGAAAGAAACTACAGAAACTCCTTTAGGAACTCTATTGGAACCTGAAGATTCTTCAAATGCAATCTCAGAAAATCACTCTGAGGCTTCAAATGTATCTTGACCTTCCAATCCCAAAACAAGGGATTTAAAAGATGTCCATGCTGATCTTGGATTTGATCTTAATACTCTCCAAGAATAGAATACTCGAGACTATCTTCGAAAACCAAAAAAGGCCAAAATGACTTCAAGGCATCCCTTGTGTTTATCATCTACTTTTAATTATGAAACAGAGCCTACAACCTCCAAGAATGCTTCACAAATCCACTTTGGGTTAAAGCAATGAACTCAGAGTTCATGGCTTTAATAAAAAATAACACCTAAGATTTAGTTCTCAGACTATCTACATTGAATATTATTGGATACAAATGGATATACAAACTCAAGTATAAATCTAATGCACAGATTGAACGATATAAAGCTAAGCTACCAGTAATTTTAATCAAGAAGAAGGTTTGGACTACTTTAAAACCTTCAGGCCTGAGATAAAAAATACAACTGTAAGACTTCCTCTAGCAGGAGCTATAGCCAAAATGTGGGCAATACATCAGTTAGATGTATCCAATACATCAGTTAGATTTATACATGGGTCACTTAATGAAACTATATCACTTAATGGAACAACCTCGGGGATTTGTTCATCAACAATTTCCTAATCATATTTGTCAGCTACAAAAGGCTCTCTATGGCATGAAATAGGCTCCTGGTGTGGTTTAACAGATTATCAGTACATCTATCTACTATTGGATTTGTCGGATCCAAAACAGACACCTCATGATTTTTCAAAATTCACTCCTGTCATCCTATTTTTATACTCTTTTATGTTGGTGACATGCTAATTATAAGTCCATATACTAAAGCCTTTCAACATGTTATCAAGTCTTTATCAGTTCCATTTGCTATCAGGGATCTCGGACATGCAAGATATTTCCTTGGCATAGAACTCATTTCCAAATCAAATCAATGCTCATTGTCGCAAGAAAAATACTTCGCTTTTATCCTGAAAAGGGCTAACACAGAATTGTGTAAACCAGCTTCAACCCCATGTAGTCAACACTCCATTTGTCACTCAATTGACACTTCTTGGGGGAAAAGACGTCAACATATCATCTTCGAATGCACCGCCACTGTCAACCGAGACGCCCCACATACTGGACTCGTCGCCAACATCAACTAAAGAATCGTTGTGATAACGACCAAGTCAACACACAGGCACCAGATGCATCGGCATCAAACGCGTCTCCACTTACACACGACACGTCTCGTGTCATGACACGTCATCAACGCCAAATCCAGAATTGCCCCTTGACGTGACACGATAACACGCCGTCCACTTTATTTTATTTCTCATATTTTATCTTTCATCCAAGGCCTATATGTAGGCCAAAGTTGTAAGAAACACTTAGTGAATTTCTTTTGAATTGAAGTCTTCTTCTTCAAAGCGAAAGTTTGCCCTAGTGGTCCCCTCCCAAGCCACCGTCGCTACCGCCTCTTGCAGTCGCCAGCGCCACCATCGAGGAAGGACCACTCCTACCACCCACCCGTTGATTGACTACCACCCTCACCCTACGCCCCCGCCGCCCGCGACCTCCCCCGGGCCACCCGGGCCCACCATGAGCTCGGCCGCGCACGCGCCCTCATTCCAGCCGCCTGTGCCCACCGCGCGCCTAGCTGCCCACACCCGCTAGGCGCCCGGCTGCCCGGTCGCAAGTGCCTACCGTGCAACTGGCCGCAAGTGCCTACTGTGCACCCGGCCACCCGCGCCCCTTGGCTGCCCGTGCCTGCCGCACCTTGTTTGATTGTGCCCGTAGAGTCCCAGGCCACAGCGCATGTACACCGTGAACCCGGACACCTTCGCAGCCACTGGTCGCCACGTATACTGTTTAGGTGTCGGGGTGCTGTCCCACACCCTACAAAGGGGGGAATCCCCCCTTGACCCCCCCCCCCCAACTGACCACGCAGTTGGATCCACGACACCTTGTCAAAGCCCACGTCAATCATCCCGCTAATGATGCGTCGAGAATTTTTTGCAGCCTCTTCACGCACTATCGAGTGCCAAGGTACTTCTACACTCTATGGTACTGTATTCTTTGTCCAGTATTCTTCGAGTGTTCATCCATCGTTGTCGAATTATATTTGGATTTTGAGTATTCAAGCGAATAAATTGAATAGGCCTTTGAATCTTCTAGCGATTGCCCGTTCGAAGTCATTGATTTTGGTGCTTTGCATCACCACGGTGGTTGTATGACAGTACTCCCATCCTTGACGAGGAGAGGGTCTGCACCATCAGTATTTTCACTGGATTTAATTTTTGAACTCGACCATGTGATTTGTGGTCTGTTTTATCCCATGACCCCTAGTTGTCCTAGAATCCAGTTCCCGTCATCACCTAGCTCCGCCACATCTAGTCATCCTACATCACTTCTGTAGATACAAAACTATACCAAAGTATTGTGGGGGCTCTACAATATGCTACGTTGACAACACCTGTCATCTCTTATGCACTAAACAGGGCTTGTCAAGCAATGCATAAGCCTACTCCCATTGACTGGACTCAAGTAAAATAATTACTATGCTACATCAAGGGAAGTATTCACTTTGGTCTTAAATATTTTAAATCCTCTAATATATGTTTAAATGCCTATAATAATGCGGATTGGGCAGGATCTCAAACTGATCGGAGATCAACCAATTGCTCTCTGTTTTATCTAGGAAACAATCTACGGTTGTAAGTTTCTACTGATGATGGCAAACTGTGTAATTATTTTAATTGTCGTTGTAATTAATTTGCCTTCAATCAAGTAAATTTGTAAAAATAGAAACTTACTCAAAGGTGTATAAATGAGAGTAAGGTCGTCTCCACAGGGACTGGTCTTTAGGTGTAGATTCAATAGTTGAGCTATCAGTTAATAAGATTTAGTAATAATACTAAAGATAATGGTAATAAGAAGAGATAACTAATTAATAATTAGAAGGGATAATACTTTAATAAGATAGGTATAGAAAGGGGAATATTACATATATGGTTATATCTTTTATAGCTACTATGATTAAGAAGGAATTAAGATACTAGGTAGCTAGTGAAGAAATATAAAGTACTTAATAAGAGTGATTAGTAATGAGAGAATAGAAGAAAGAAGAGGAGTTATATAGATGAGTATATATATATATATATACTAAGAGAGAAAAGAGGGGATAGAGAAGTATTTGTATATTAATAAGATAGATAGGGAGAGAATAAGTATCTGACTATAATATGATAAGTAAGAATTTAGGTGTGGGGAGCTATTGGGGAGGAGTAAAAGGATAATAATAGTAGTAAGAAGTATTTATAGAACTATAGAATAGGTTGGAATTATAGAGTACTACTTATATAAGTAAGATTTTATCGCGAAATTAATATAGGTGGTTTTTAGAGGTTTTTATATGATTCATATAGTTTTTATAGATGTTTCTATAGTATATTTAATGAAATATAGAGTGATTTAGTCGAACACCCGAGAGGTGTTCAACCAAATACCCCAGAGGAGGGGTAGAAGAGGAGCTATTTATATGGTATTTACATAATAGTAAGTTTTCTATATATTTTATAAAGATTTTATAAAGAGAAGAGTGTTTTTTTGTCGAACGCTTGTGAGGTGTTCGACGGAATGCCCGATAGACTTCGAGTAGTGATTAAGAGAAGATAAGAGGGTTAATTGTGTCGAACGCCTGTGAGGTGTTCGATAGAGTGTCCAAAAGAATACAGGATATATTTTTAATATTTTTATAAGGCTGAATGGGATACAACTTAGTTAAATCAAAGAATATTGATCGAACACACTAGGTGTTCGATGAAATCCGCGAATCAAAATACGATCACCATTTTGATTCAATAAAAATCTAAGCGTCTAGGTTAATATGAAAACATGAAACTTAGCTGAGGAAACTCTAAAATTAACTTGGATCGCCCTGATTTGAAGATGAGAGTGGCGGTGCCAATCGCCGTCGCCGAGCTTCGGTTTAAGGTGTCCCTCGTTCTTCTCCTCTGTCCGGGTGCGAATCCAAGCTTCTTCAGAGCTTCCTTGGCTCCTCCCTCGCTGTCCACAACTGCTAGCCTTGTCACGACGCCACAGCTTGCTTCCAAACGCAGAAGGGATCTCTGCCTCCACAATGGCTTAAGATCGAAAGATCCTGAAATTGGGGGCTCTCGGCCCCTTTTGACTGCCTGGGAGGGGCCCAGAGGCCGTGCGATGGCGGGGGGTGGCCCTAGTGGCCCTCCCTGGTCGTCAGATCACTACTGTTCCCCCCCTCGCCAGTAGGGAATGATCTCCGTCTGGCGGAGTTGATGGCTAGGGGCGAGAGTGGATGCAATTGCCCCGGGCTGTTGGATCGTCTCCATTTAGGTCTAACGGCTGTGATTAAATCGCAGCCATGGACTTGTGTACCTACCTCAGCCATATCAGCTTGCCTTGTCAGCAGCCCACGTTACTTCCACGTGCTTTGATTCGTCCGCCAACGGCTCCCGCGATCCACGTCAGCGATCGTGGCCAATCGCAATGCTTCAAATTAAAAGAAAACAGTTAAATTGACGAAATAGATCTCTAGCGTCCGATCTTCATTAAGAGGATCGGACGGCTGAGATCATATCCTCCCTTTTTTTAAGTGGCCGAGGCGGCTTGAAGCTCGATCATATTATGTTTGTATTTTGATCAGATCGCAGCTTGTTGGGCCGCGATCCCTTTGTTCATTGACCCGGCTAGATGTGTGACCACTAGAACTTCAGGGATTTACATCCCATACGAAAAACTTTTAGAAAGTGATGCCGTATATAAATTGTCGCGGGCTGTACTAGTTAAATTTTAAATGAAATACATGCCTCTCCTGTACGATCATTGTGGGCTTGAGTTGGGATCGATTAGGGCCTGCTGGGCCAATTCCTCGTGTGTGGGCTTCGTTGGCAGCTGGGCTGGCTCGAGTTTTGCGCGTTCGCTGGCCTGGCTGCTGGCTGCTGGCTTGAGGCCTGACCCGTTGGGCTGCGCCTTAGCCAGCCCAAAATAGTCCCCCTTTTTAATCTCTAATTATTTTTCTTTCTTCAAATTCAATACAGATTTTCCCCTTTAATTTCATAAACAAGATACTAAATAGAACATGAGAAATTAAATAGCTATTAGATGTATATTTGAACTAAAAAATATTTAAATTGTATAGAACATGCATAAAATGACATTAAAATGCATTTTTTTATAATTTTCTCTATTTAGTGCATGACATGCAATATTTCATAAAATTAGGTAAAACACACATGAAATGATCCCAAAATGTTGTTCAAATCTGTATAATTACATGACTCAATTTGGACTTATCGGCTACATCAAGGGAAGTATTCAATTTGGTCTTAAATTCTTTAAATGATCTAATATCTATTTAAATGCCTATAGTGATGCAGATTGGGCAGGATCTCAAACTGATCGGAGATCACCCAGTGGCTATCTGATTTATCTAGGAAACAACCACATCTCCTGGAGCTCAAAGAAGCAACCTACTATTGCAAGATCCACTACAGAGGCTGAATACAAAACCTTAGCTAATGCTACGACAGAAATTATCTTGTTAAAATCTCTTGTGCAAGGAACTCAATCTGCAACTGGATCCAACACCAATTCTACATTGTGAAAACATTGGAGCAACACACCTGGCAGCTAATTAGTTTTCCATGCAAGAACGAAACACGAGGAAATCAACTTCCACTTCATTCGAGAGCAAGTGTGAGCAAAGCAACTCCAAAAGTCCTTTGTCTCGAGCAAGGACCAACTCGCTGATGCTTTGACCAAGCCCATACCCAAGCCTCAATTTGATTGGATCAGGAGCAAGCTCAACCTTCTTCCCCGGCTGCGCTTGACGAGGGGTGTTAAAGACAAGGATTCATCAGGTAAGGATTTTAACTGAAATAATGTCTTTGTGACTCAGAGACTATCTGAGTCAAAACAAAGGCTTCGGACTCAGAGCCTATGTGAGTCAACTTAGAAGACCCAACCAAAAGAAATAGAGATAATGAACAAACCAATAATAAATAATAAACATTATAAAATTAACCAATCAGGACTCACTTAATACTGAACAAATAAGAAACAGCCACGTACCCCACTTAGTAGAGAAATAGAAATAACCAATCGAGCTCTACCTTGCCACCAACGGTGACGGGGCTTATGCTCCCCCGTGAGGATGTTGTTGAAAACAATCTTGGGGAATTTCCGACATTAGCGAATTCTCCCGGGGGGAGGGTGTTCTTTCTCTGTGACTTTGTCTTGTTCTGTTTCCTTTTTTTTCATGGATCTTGCCTCCACTCTCTCACAAAATATTTCCTCTATTTAGGAGTATGTGAAAGGCAAGGTTATGTGGGCCTTCTGTCTTGTACTCTTCCTTAATAGAAGTTGTCGTTTTTCAACTCTCCAACTATTCTCTTCTTATTCCTTCGTGTGTTCAAGTTTTTTTATCCAGATATCACCCCTGGAACGGCTTAGTTCTTGCTTCTCCCCGCTGGGCATCCACTGTGAGATGCTCATGCTGTTCCAGCAAGTTGTTCAGGGTGGATTGGGAAGGTGTAGGCCCCGTCGTCCTTGAGGCTGACTCTTTGTGGAATCCTGCCTCTTGATCCTTTCTCTATTTTTATCCCCCATGCCAACTGTGCTACTCATCAATGTCTTCAATATCTTTTTTAATACATTATGTATTTTACTGAATTCCTTAAAAAACCATTGAACATTCTCGAACGAAAAAGAGTGAACCAAACACGAAAACAAACAGCTATAGGATACTTCAGCTGTTCATTCGTCAAAGAACATCATTTATTCCATGTCAAACACCGAACTTCCCATCCCTATTTTTGAATGAAGATACATAGTTTGTTAAAGTAAAGCTCTAATGCATTTAGAACAGAGTGAATATGACTGAATATAATTAATGGGCACAATAAGTAAAGACCTAATCCCAGTGTATGGAAAATAGCTAATCCAACAACGCGTTTGTCAGTAATAATTGAATAAATCCATGTCTAACTGAATATAACTAAAAGACAGTAAGTAAAACAGCTACCCCAACTATGTGTTTGTTAAAAATAAAAAGTTAATTGAAATAAGATACCAGTCAGGTGATTTATCATGATCCTCTTATATTACCTAATGGCTTAAGACGTGGATGACTTCCTCACGATCAATAACTAATTAATATGGCTGGGTTTCTCTTACGCTGATTTCCATGTGAGGAACAGCACACACGAAGACGTTCTTTAGGAGCTTATAGACCCTGAGGATACACGGAGCTAGTATACCAAAACAGTGAAACAACTTCCATACAGATTCTCTGGGAAAATTACCATGACACTAGGTGAACACAGAAGATTAATGAGTAGGAATAGAAGGCCCTCTCATCCATGCCAAACCTGGAAAATATACCGGGTCTTAACAGCACTATCGTACATGTGCATGGATTTGAGTTTAGCGAAGCCTATCGGGACTGAGACGAGGTCCACTAAAGAGGGCTTGTGGAATTGCAAATAATTGTGGTCACTGAGATAGCACTCCCAGCCTAATTCCTTGAGTTTCTCTTGCAGCACCTCATATGACTTTATTACCTCGCTGGTCGGCACATGCACGAGAACCTTCCATGGTTGTCCTCCACTACCAGCCTCCCTCGTGCTTTACCATCGCCGCCTCGTTCCATCCTTGAACTTCCAAATCTGTGACATCTCCCTCTCTCTCTTCCTATTGCTCTCTGTCCTTCGCTCGTAGTTGCCTCTCTTTTTAATTTCGTTCTTCCAGTCGTCCACCCTCTCCTTATCTCATGGTGATTACGGTTTGGATCGTAGATGGCCGCCCATCAAAAGTATTTATTTGAGTGAACATTTGAATACTAAACTGAGGTACAGACCTGTTTCCCAGAACAGTTTAATCTCGAGTCTCTAAACGTGTGTCATGAACGTGTGAGCCCCCCTGCCCTAATTTTGTGATTCTGCCTTTGGGATGATGGAAAGCACGGGCAAGGAGAGAACGCATGAAGCCTATCTCTATCACTCAGAATGAGAAACTCAACACAGTCAAAAAAGAAAACGAATACTTCTCATCTTAATTTTTCATTGGTCCACACATGATTTATACAGCTCCTGTGGCTGCCCCCGTGGCAACCCACTTAAGCATCGCTCGGTATGAATCACCTACGTGTGATCATCTGAGCCGTACATTCAGAAAGAGGGGAAACATTGAAATAGCAATTGCGGAACTAAAAAATTGAATTCCAAACAATCTTCTTCTAGATTACTTCCATCATTCTCCCCCGTAATCTTGAAGCGTAGTTACTTTCTGGACTCCCAGTCTTGGTCTTAGCTCGAAGAACTTTTGGTTTCCCAGAGGCTTGGTAAATAAATCTGCTAGCTGATCCTCTGTAGAAACATGCTTCAACATTTTTCTTCTAAACAAGATCTGATGAAATGAAATTGTGTGTCTATGTGTTTCGAATGACTGTGAAACACAGGATTTCTTCTCAGGGCAACCGCAGACTTGTTGTCCACCATTATCTTTACCTTGATTTGGGGTTGGTTTGTTAACTCTCCAATGAGTCGTGCAAGCCAAATTCCTTGGCAAGCAGATGCAGAGACAGCTATAAACTCTGCATCACATGACGATAGAGCCACCATTCTCTGCTTCTGTGATCCCTAACTAACAAAATTTTGACCAAGAAAGAATGACATACCTGTAGTAGCCTTTCGGTCATCTTGGTCACCTGCGTGATCACTGTCACTGTAACGCTTTAGCATCAGCTCACCTTCCCCTTTCTTATAACACAGTCCAAGGTCCAGAGTGCCTTTGATATATCTCAGGATGCTCTTGACTGCTGCTAAGTGATTGGAGCTTGGAGACTCCATGTATTTGTTGAGAAAACCCGCAGGATAAGTCAGATCAGGTCAAGTGTGTGTGAGATATCTGAGGCTTCCAATGATGCTCCTGTACTCAGTTGAACTGACTGGTGTGCCTTCATCCCTTTTGAACTTCAATCTAGACTCAATTGGAGTGACTCCAGAATTGCAACCCAGCCTTTTGTTTCTCTCCAATATCTTCAGTGCATATGCTCTTTGACGCAAACTGATCTTTCCAGTCTCTTGGATGACCCCAATCCCAAGATATGAACTTAGTAATCCAAGATCACTCATGTCAAAAGTGTCTCTCATATCCTTCTTGAAAGCTTCATTGTGATGAATTTCTGGTCCTGTCACAATAATGTCATCTACATATACTCCTACTAGTAGGTGCAGATCCGAAAATCCCATCTAGATTGCATGTTCTTGAATACTTATGATAAAACCTTTTGAAATCATAAATTTATCTAATTTTGTGTACTAGGCACGTGGTGATTGTCTAAGTCCACATAAAGCTTTCTTCAATTTCAGAACTTGATCTTCTTTTCCGTTCAAAATATAACCTTTTGGTTGCTTTACATAGACTTCCTCCATTAGATCTCCATTCAAAAATGCTGACTTTACATCCAGATGATGCATCTCCCATCCTCCATGAGCAGCTATACTTGTTAGGACTCTAGTGGTATCCATTATGGCTACATGAGCAAATACTTCTTCAAAATCAATTCCAGGACATTTAACATACCCTTTTGCAACTGACCTGGCTTTGTGCCTCTGTATTTTGGCAGATGGACTTCTCTTTATCTTGAAGACCCACTTCAAACCTATAGGTTTAGAGCCTTCTTTCAAAGGCACCAGACTCCATGTCTGGTTTCTCTCAATGGCTTCAATTTCATCCTCCATTGCCTTTCTCCATACTTCCTCCTCTTGTGCTTCTTGAAATGTGAAAGGCTCTTCTATGGAGACAAGCTGCAGCATCTCAGGTGGGAGATCAATTCTTTCTGAATATCTGTAGACTTGTCTAAGGTCCCTATACCTCTCAAGCGTGGCTTCAATCTGTGCATGTCCTGGTTCTTCAGTGGACTCCAATATCGGAGTGTTCTCTTTGACCTGGCCATCAAAAGAATTGTTAAATGAAACTGAGATTACAGTCTGCAGATTACCTCTCTATTTCAACATCCTCAGACTTCCCCAGTCCAGTAGCTTCCTTCTTCAAAAACAACATCTCTGCTGATATGTATGTTTCTTGCATCTGAATCATAGTATCTATATGCTTTTGATCCCAACTCATAACCAACAAAAACCATTGGCTCATAACCAACTTCTATCATCAAGTTTTCGCTATCATTCACCAAGCATCTTGACATGGACTAGGCATCCGAAGACTTGTAGGTGGCATCTCTGAGGCTTTGATCCAATACAGATCTGGTATGGTTTAGCTCCATCAAGGCTTTTTGATGATGATCTATTCAGAAGATACACAGCTGTGTTTACAACTTCTCCCCACAACTCATGTGGAAGCATTTTACCTTTGAGCATACACGTTACTATTGACATGATAGTTCTGTTTCTTCTCTCTACTACACCGTTCTGTTCAGGAGAGTATGGTGCAGTCAATTGTCTCTTGATACCATTCTGGTCACAAGAGGCCATGAAATATCTAGATATGAATTCTCATCCTTTGTCAGTTCTGAAATTTAGAATCTTAACATCCTTCTTAGTTTCAGAAATACTCATAAATCATTTAAATGCACCAAATGCATCAGACTTTTCTTTTAGAAATGAAACCCACATCAATCGTGAGAAGTCATCAACTAAAAGGAAAAAATACTTGTTACCTCCCCAAGTAAACGGAGTAATGGGTCCACACAACTCACCATGTATTAACTCCAAAGGTCTGCTGGCTCTGAACTGAGAAACTTCTGGAAATGTAGATCTTGTATGTTTTCCAGCTACACAACTTCGACATAGATGATCTGGATACAACAATCTTGGCATGCCTTCTACTAACTGTAGATCTGATAAGGACTTTAAAGATTGAAAGTTTAAATGTCCAAACCTTTCATGCCAAAGCCAAGTAGTTGATTTAGAGTCGACTGCAACCAAGCATTTCAATGTGTTCAGCTTCAGCAGATACAAATGTCCACTTGACTTCTTCACCTTATCTAGTAGGTTCCCATGTCTATCATAAATCACAAGGCTACCAGCTTCCATCACCGTTTTGCAACCCTGCTCATCTAGTTGTCCAATACTCAAAATATTTGATTTCAATTTTGGAATGTAAATAACATTTCCCAGAGTCATGGTTCCTCCATTTTGTCGTCGTAGAATGATGCTCCCTTTTCCTTGGACTTCAACTCTGATCCATCACCTAACTTTGTTGTTCCTAATTCAGATTGACTTAAGTCATGAAATATTTCCTTAGTTTTAGTCATATGACTGTTGGGACCTGTGTCTAGATACCACATTTCATTTTCAGTAGGATGCTTGTCAATGCCTTGTAGCGAGACATCTTCATCTTCTTCCTTGATCACCATTAAGAGGGCTGACTCATTCTTCTCCTTTTTGTCAGCCAGATTTGCTCTTTCCCCCTCCTTGTCTGATTTGCATTCAAACGTAAAATGCCCACACTTCCCACATTTATAGGATTTCAATTTGGACTCGTCTCGTGGTTTTTCTTCTTATTCAGTTCCACGACCTCCTGCAGATCTTCCTCGACCTCGTCCTCTTCCACGGCCTCATCCTCTTTCACGACCTCGATGTGCTTCAACTTCTGCCTTTTTCTTTGATTTTCCAAGGGCCTGTGCCAACAGAACCTGTTATTCTCTTCTTCTCTATCGATCTCCTAGCTTCTCTTCCTGGATTCTTAACGACCCAACAACTTGTTCAAAGGTCAAACCATCCATGTCACCAAATTGCTCTATTGAAGAGGTTATAGAGTCAAACTTAGCTGGTGTTGCACGCACGAGCTTAGCAACGACGTCCCCTTCATCCAACTTCTCTCCCAATGTTCGCATCTGATTCACTACCCTAGAGAGCTTTACAGCAAATTCTGAGACTAGTTCATCTTCACCCATGACCAGCTACTCAAATTCCCTTTTGAGCGATTGACTTCTTTCCTTCTTGACGCAGGCAGCTCCGAGGTTCATGTTCCTCAAAGCTTTCCACGTCTTGTTTGCAGACTTCTTGTTATCTAACTAGGCAAGTATATCATCAGTAAGCGTACTGTGAAGAAAAGAGAGAGCTTTTCGATCTTTTTTGCTTTCCACTGCAGCCCCGCTAATGGCGTCCTAGAGTCCATGCGCCTCCAGCAACACCTCCATTCTCATTGACCATAGAGGATACTTTGTCTTTGTCAGAATCGGTAATGAGATCGGCGTTGACGACTCTATTGTCGGTCTTCTAGTTCTAACGGCGGTGGCTTCCTGATCCACGAAGGACCCGGATGCAGACTGTGATGAGTTCTGCGCTCTCCTTGGCCTCTTCCCAAGCTTTCTTGATCTTCACCGCAGCTCTGATACCAACTAATGGAAAGAACGCGCAAGGAGAGAATGCACAAAGCCTTTCTTTATCACTCAGAATGAGAAAGTCAACATAGTGGAAAAATAAAAAGAATGCTTCTCGTCTTAATTTTTCATTGGTCCAATCAGGATTTATACAGCTCGTGTGGCTGCCACCGTGGCAACCCACTTAAGCATCGCTCAGTATGAATCACCTACATGTGATCATCTGAGCCATCCTTTCAAAAAGAGGGGAAAAATGGAAAAAACAAACGCAGAACTAAAAAAAATGAATTCCAAAAAATCTTCTTCTAGATTACTTCCATCAAGCGGCAGCTATAAATGAATGAGTCGAGAGGACCTATGAACCAACTATGGGCCAGAGGGAATGTCTTCGTTGGGGGCAAAAACTAGCATCAGCAGAGTTTGTGAGAAGCTGACACAGGACTTGTAGCGCTCTCATGGACTGCCTGACGGTAGTGATAGATAGGAGAGTGAACACTAAGAAGCCAATAAAATATTGTCTTCCAGAAAATAAGACAAATCTGGGAGCATAAAAGTCGTGTTAAATCCTGTTACATCATAAACCAACCAATATAAAGCAAACGACAATAAATTTTTCCAGTCCGTTAAGTTGATAAAATAAGTTCGTGAATCGTGTACCGACGATTGTGAGTGATTCAGCATCACCCGAGCTAGGGCCATGGTGAATACACCAAAATTATGCTGCGTGCCGCCATCTGGTAATCGTGATTGAAATCTTCCACTTGTATTTCATTAGCTTCGGTGGTCGAATAGAGAGTAGCACCATAGGAAAACATGATTTAATGTTGACGAGACAGTCAAATACACAGTAAATATTTGGAATTCTGAAACACGTTCTTTATTCTTCCTTGTGGCAAGTAGTATGCTTCTAACGCTAAAACCTGCTTCCATGGACAAATCTAGACGATCCCCGACGCCAATTGCCGTCATTATTATTCAAATATGTCACAGAAATGTGATATTGGCAGCACAACCACCTGTGAATCATACATCCGTGCAATGTCGGCAGCGTTATCCTAGCACTTTTCGGTTAAGGCCAAATGCGATTGTTACCATGCATCGTCTTCGTTAGTTGTTCTTTATTATCATCCACTCTACACAAAAATATCGGAGGGTTATTTTTTCGCATTGTTGTAATCTTATTTTGTCTATTCTCAACCCATTAGTCTTCTTGAATCAAACGCTGATGTTGCTTTCATGAAAATATACATGTGGATGTGAAGTTGCATTACCGATCAAGAGAAAAGTCCCGTGTTTTTTTGTCCGCCATTGTTGAATGATCTTGTGGTTGGCATGAGTTGTTTGCAGTCTGCTGGCGTACGTAATACTGATATTCTATTTATAAATTTTAAGTCACAGTAATGATGTGTCCTTTTCAAGAATTTTGTTTTCAGTACTGCTTCGTGGATATGTTGGCATGTTAAAAGCACTATCATCTCCAGCAGGTTCCTTGGTAAAGAAACAATGTTGCACATTTGTTTTAAAAATGAGGGTTTCTTCTTTTGTCTTTTTTCTCTTTCTTCTTTTTTTTTGTTACCTCCCATCAGGATTTATGCTGCCAAGGTGTTGCACCAGGGTTTATATCCCAACATTTGGTATCAGAGCCTAGAGTGATGCAATACGACGTACCGGGATCGAATCGCTAGTGTTGCACAACAGGGAGAGGGATAAAATCAGGTATGTAGTGATGTGGAGGCATGATGCAGGCATTGTAATATCAATGAGAGTACACAATGGAAGCCGCGGACCTAGGGTGTAAGGCCAGGCCAACAACACGAGGGCTCTAAGGTAGCGGGCAGGCTCTAATGACCCGAGTAATCAGCTCGAGGGCTACAGGGTGGAGGATAATCACTGTCTATAAGTGTCCACTACCGTCACTAAGAGTGACACAACCCGACATTAAGAATAAAATTCCAACCTTTCTACTCGGTACCTAGCCTATGTCTCAAAAATTCCCGGCACGGAGCAGACAATGATGGCACTAGAGAAAACAATAATAGTGTAAGTAATAAGGGAGAAGTCATATGACCTATGGGCCAGGGCCCGCACGCTCAAGGTGGGCATACTGCTTGGTCGCGATAGAAATTGGAGGATCCCAAGCTCAGTTGGGATCATCGTTGCCAGTTGGGTAGATGGCAGTGGTGGAAGGCGACCCCGCTCGAATAAAAGATGCACATTCACGAATCAGGTACCTATAGGGACGATTGTGGGAACACTGAAAGGCTTCGAGGTAGGCCCAACAGTGAGCGCAACAGCAACGCATGAGCTGCACGGCAGCAGTAGGGCAGTGACAACAAGTAGGCAAAGTTGAGGCTAGCAACTGTGAAGGTGTTGGCTGTGACTAGGCCACAACTGATGGCCGCAAGAAAGGTAGCGACTGTGTGGAGAAGACGGCGGGTTGCGAAGCTGGCTTTGAGGTTGGTTCCCGCAATTGTGAAAAGGGGGGCAGTCACGAGGGCAACTGCCATGGCTACAACATGGCTTCGTGATCGTGAGGGCAGCGGCTATGGTTAGGGCACGGCCAGAGATCATGAAGGCTGTCACTACAGTTGAGGGCGCAATGACTGCCATGCGCGGGCTGCGATTGGCAGCTCCACTCAAGGCCGGGGCTGCCAGCCGCTAGGGCGGATATCACGGTCGCGGCCGCCGTTGGTGACCAAAAATGCGGTGGGCATGAGTGTGGGTGGCAGAAGGTTGCTAAGGCAACAGCCCGGGTTGGACAATGCTTTTCAACACATAGGGTGGCAATCACTAGGGCGACGGCCGCAAACAAGGTTGCGGCTAGCGGCTGCAAGTGGGGCGTGGTAGCGGCCGAGAGGGTGGAGAGCATGGATGGAAGCACCGACAACGGCTGTTAACACTGTGGTGGTGCCAACGGCCGTGAGTGTCGGCAGTAGTGAGAGACCGAAACTTCAACAAAGGCGGCGGTGGTCTTCTAGCACAACGAGGGCTAGGTTTCTTTGCACAAATGATATATGTGTTTGCCAAAAGGGTGGCATCTGTTCTTTTGGCAGCAACAGTGATGGCGCACACCATCAAGGTTTATTGGCGATGGTGTCCGCACTAGTCGCCACCGTTATCGGAGAAAAAGCTCATTATTGCTTTTTGATTTCATCATTTTTGTTTGTCATAATTTGTGTTTTCTTTCTATTCCTCCTGTTAGCGTCGCACCGCGAAGCATCCCCTGCCCGCGTTTTCATCACTATGGGAAGGGGCATCTAGTCCTTTCCCCTTTTTCTCCTTTATTTTCAAATTTCCCCCTTTTATGTGTAATGTAGGCCCATTCTATAAGGGCCCCTAATGGACCTCAATTGTCTCTTTTGTTGATCCACTAGGGGGGTGGGGGGGGGGGCATCGACCTCTTTCCCCTTTATAAGGCAAGAGGGGGGCGCCCTAGCCCCTTAAACCACGAAATGTATTGAAAAGGAATTGTTGTTGATCGTTCTTGGTCCCACCCCCTTTGAGAGATAAAAGGAGTTTCAAGAGAGAAGGGAGAATAGCTGAAGATTGAAGATAGGGAGGGGAATCTACTATCTTGCACCAATGCCGGCGTCACCACCAGTCCACGCTCGCGCGAGCCAGAGACTGAGATGCTACAACCGGTCTTTGCCCCCCCCTTCTCCTATGTTGTGAAAATTCCCGCTAAGGTGATGCGGGTGATCAGATTGGTGCAAGGTGCACATGAGGAAGGACACGCTTGGGCAATGTCCTGCCCGGCCTGATCCCCTCTCAGGCTGCAAGGATGAGCAGGACGGTGCAAGGGGCCTGCGTGACACGATCTTGCAATGACTGACCAGCCAGAGTTCAGATAAGGCTTCGCGGGTGGGAGGAATGGTGCAACACGTTCGCGGGGTCTGGTCTAGCAATGACCAGCCTAGTCCTCGAGCTTCATCGATGCTCGCGCACCCACCGTGGACAAAACAGCTTGTCAACCAACAAGGGAGAGACGCCTAAGGTGGGAAGGGTTGTAGTTGTCTGATGGTATATGCACCAGACATGCCATCCCTCAAACAAAGCACGCAATCCGGTGGTGCCTACCCACGGTCTCGTCCGGGCATGCCCCTCTACACTTATCCCTTCGTGTCTAAATTAGTCACACCTTTTTGGTGGTACCAAGACACTGCCGCCCACAAGCCACCTGTTTCACCAGTTGCCACATTGAGCCCCAACGTAAGTCGTGCCCTAGAATCTCCATGCTACAACCACATTATCAGGCTGTACTGCTCGCTTTCTTCACTAGACTTCGCCGTGCTACTCACTCTAGAGCACGCTTACCTCATCTGGTCGGACGTTGAAGCAGCCCTCAGCCGCCCTTTGGTTTTTCACTCCATCTACCTTCTCCTAGGGCCTCCTTTACCTAGAGCTCCTACATATCAATGCCAATTGAGCTGCCGTTCAGTTCTCCGGTGCCTCTCTACCACACCCACTCAAGTTGCCACTGGTTATCGACAAATTCTGCAGCATGAGCCACACGTCGATGAGGTATGCCATCCTCTCCCGTCACTTAGTTACTTATCTCTTGTAGTATAATTTCAATTTGAATCCATCGTGTTGGGCTAGGTAGGTGAAAGATATAATTAAGAGAAAAGTAAGACATACTTGAGTGTCTTATTGGTACAAATGAGACCGTCTGTTACGTGCAAGCCCTACGGATCGACTCTGTTCGGTCGTAGACATACACGACGCTCCGACAAGGTTCGAGAGGCCACTCTCGTCAACATACGGCGACCCCGTCCAAGCTCAAAGTTAGGCGCCTCCCTCGAGTCAGAGCCTGCACGTATGACATGTAGGACGCATTACCATCACGTTGTAGTTACATCAACCCCTTAAGGTTTCATCCATCCGACAAATACATTGTTGACTTTTGATACCACCATCTCATACTGGTACCAAGCCATCATACTCAGTGCCGACCGAACGACGTCCCCGATGATGTCCCACATCAAGCAGCAAGTGCGCTAGCGGGTAATCTGGCCTTGGCTCGAGCAACGACACTAAAGGAACTCCTACTGGTTAACAACGACATACGACGACCTCTTATGGCGGCGACTACTCTTTTGGCAGCACTACTCGCTTGGGCAACGTCGAGTCGTCTGTCGTTGTTGTCATGGAGACAACTACAGAAATTGGTAAGATAACTCTCCATGAAGGAGAAGGGCGGGAACCCAAAAGAGGGAACACAATCAATTTTCATTTTTTATAAGTGGAATTTCCACTATTTCTGTGGGCATACGTTCCCTTATATATAGGGAGGGTACCCCTAAAGGGCTCGATTAGGGGAACCTCCCCTAGTGGGCTGAATAAAACCAAAAAAAACACAAAAATTAGATGGAGTGCTGAAAACACGGGGGTCCTCATTACAACTATAAAGAAAATAAATGTGCTGGAAATAAACAACTCTAGAAGCCTGTCGTACAGCTAGATACTTAAAGCTCGAGTCCTTCGCATTGAGCACGGCTCCATGATGCGGCTGTTGGTGAGTTTGGGCATGATCTTCCAGATGGTCCTCCATCATCCTTACGGGGTGGAAAGAACTCTGCTCTAGCGAGTTAGGGCCCCTGATATCATCTAAGGGCTAGACGATTTCCAAACAAAATTGTTATAGATCCACCTCTGAGATTCACGTGTCATTGGTGCACGACCTACCTTGCCAATGAAACAAGAATTTGCGGTCCAACGACTTCCCTACATCATTAACTGCCCCCTCTTGTGCCGACTCAACATGCTCATGCCTCAATGGGGATAGAATAAGTATGAATGGAAGGAGTGTGACACATTACTACTATGGCTCGAGCGGTTGTGAGGATCAACAATGTGTGGCATAGATGGCTAACGTTAAAGGCGGAAAAGATCCCCCAATCTGGTGGTGATGGAGCACGAGATCCTGCTCCATTAAGGATGAGGCCGAAGCCCATGCCCTCGCCAGCGACTCCCGCCAGCTTGAGCCCCCCTAGATCGGCACGCATGGTGAACACAAACTAGTAACTCTGATTTTCAGGACATATCCTTGCAACGGCGCTTTTGTTTTGATCCCTCTTTTCATTTTGTTTGTATTTATTTATTTTCCTTTTGCTTTTTGGGTTTTTAAGGGGGGCCCTGTCTCATGCCCCCCTTGTTCCACCTCTTTCAAGTTTACCATTACCATTCCCCATACAAGGGATGGAGTAGGGGCCCTAATGCTGTGGTCAAGATCAAGAGGTCAAAGTTGAATTTTGAAAGGGACCCACCATCACTCACAAATGTGAGAGAGAGAGAGAATAGAAGGAACGGAGGAGAGGAAGGGGGTGGACAAAGGAGGCCCCGGCGCCTCCCCCCGGAGCCACCACACTCCAAGCCTCCTCAGGGAATGCCATCGCATCCCGTGGCCCCGTCAGAGGTCGCCCTCATCGCGTACCGCAGCTCCGTTGCATCCCGCCGCTTTGCTAGAGGACGTCACCACATCCCACGGCACTGTCAAAGGCTGTTGCCACACTCTATGGCCCCGCCGGGCACCATGGTCGCGGCCAACGTCTCCGCTGCAACGCCCGCACCTCTGCTAGAGGCCGCCGCCACTACACTCTAACTTTTGCCGGAGGACGTTGCCGTGACCCATGCCTATAGTGGAGGCTGCCGCTGCGCTTTGCGGCCCCACCGTGCACCTCTGTTGCGACTCGCACCCTAGAGGGCACCGCTGGTGCAACCCACGCCTCTGCTAGAGGCCGACGCCGGGACTCGAGCCTTCGCTAGAGGTTGTCGTCAGTACCCGCGCCTCTATCGGAAGTTGCTGTCGTGTTCTATGACCTCGCTAGGCACAACTACTGCATCCTATGTCTCCACCGGAGGCCGCTGCCATTGCATCAATTTTTGTGCCCATTGGCCGCCACCGCTCACGCCGCTGCCTGCGCTGCCGCTGCCGCTGCGTGCGCTGCCGCCGCTGCCCCCACGGTCACTGCTCACGCTGTCACTTCGTGCGCCGTTTCCGCTGGCACCGACGCCCCCCCTCTCAAGATGCCATTCACACCATCGTGATTGCTGCCATCATCCACATTGCTCATGCGCCGCCGCAATGCCTAGCCACTCGCGCCATCACTGCTGACGCGCCCAGCGCTTGTGCCGGATGTCGCCGCAGTTGTGCCCAACTCCTCCGCCGAGTGCCACAGCTGCACACACCGCTGCGTTGCTGCTGTAGCCGCCGCTCCCACCGCTGTTGTCGCCATCATTCGCGTCGATGTCGCACCGCCACAATGCTGTCTCACCGTCCACGTTGTGGCTACTCAAAGTGCCACTATGTGCACTGCCAAAAACGGCCCCTCTAGCATCATTGTCACTCGCACTCTACGCCCCTCCCCTTGTGACTCCGCTCCTGCATCACTGCTCCTGAGCCGTACCACACCACCAGTCGAGCAACGCCGTGCTACCTCTAGCACAGCTCCATCGACCCTATCACTTGTATCTCTGCATTGACAAGGGCGATGACTCGGGGGCGACGTCACCGAAGAGGTACCTCACTACCGTAGCCCGCTCATTAATCTATCTTTGTCGTATATCTTTTTCATTGCAGTCAACCGTGCTGGGGATAGATAGGGTGAGAGTATAGACAAACACAAGAGCGTCCAACGAGCATCTTTCCTAGGTACGGGCCAAGCCCGTCTGTTACGTGAGAGCATCCACAGACTTAGTGTGTTTGGCACTATAGACTCCTTTGTCTCTCTGAAGAGTGTAAGTAGGTCACCGTCACTACCATTGGTTGCCCTGCCAGAACACGGAGCTCGACAAACCCCTCGAGTCAAGGCCTGCACGTATATTCACCTAGGGTTTCATCACATCATGTAGTCACATCTCTATGGTCCACACCGATGGATGACGTCTTCGATGATGTCCGCGCTATCTCCTGGTATCCGAGCGTCGCCTCGATACCCGACCGAACGACGTCACCGACATTGTCCTGCATCAGGTGGGGTACCCACAATGCAGGTATTGTTCCCTATTACATAGGCTATCGTGAATGGCCCCGCACTATGAGCATGATGCTCTATAGCAACGTCGAGAGAGTATCTCTCTGACCTCTACCTGACCAGCACTAGATCTTCCTTAGTGCAAAAAAGTGACATACGACCTACATCAATGGCGACCATGTAATTTTTATTATGTGAGACAATACGAGTACGAATGCCACGATGCTTCTCCCTTATATGAGGTGTGAATTTAAGAACCTCCTCAGAAGTTCCAGTAAGAGGATCTAATGGAATGAGATCTACGGGCCTACGAGGTTTGTGGCTAGACTCTAGGGGTCTATTTTCTTTCCCTGCTTCCAAGCTCTATTCTGAATGTGTTCGAGTGAGGGAGCTAGCTAGTAGTAACACATTGCTAGAATCGAGGTGTTAGCATGCTTGCTGTTAGTCACTTGAATTTTCACTTAATCTTTTTTGGCGTGTGTTTAGTAAACATGTGATCTTAGTGGGAGATAAGGATCCACATTCCAGAAATCCCATCGAGGGCTCAAGAGATAAACCTTAAAAATTAGGATGTCAGGGTGGTTTTTTCTTCACTGTGTTTTAGCTTGTTATCTTCCATCTCTCTATTCATTTCTCTTGCAATTCCATTATTTTTAACTTCTGCCTCCCTTATTCATGTATGCCTATTAATGGTTTGCCCCAATCAGAATCTTTTTGTTTCCGGTGTTCCATCTTCCAAAAGAACTACCAAACGGAAATTTACAGTAAGTAATAATTACAAGAGTAATTCCCTCTTTCCATACTAACATCAACATAAGATATAAAAAAATATTACAAATTAAAAAAACAATGTGACTACAGATTGTTTACCTTCCATTGTCTATTTATCCTAAACCAATTATTATTTCATTCCAAAGGAATCTTGTTTGCTATCTTTCATGAACACCATGGAAAAGGCACTTCGATTGACATGTATTCCTTTTTCAATACCCATCTTGTTTGAACTAAATCAAACTATATAATAAGAATTATCGAAACATTAAAAAGTAGTGGGATACCTGTCAAGTGTTCTCTTCCGAAAGATATTTCACAAAATATAAAAACGGAACAGAGTGTAATAATGATCAAGAAAAATCTATAGTGGTATGAGGGTATGGTTAATATCATCCATCAATATTGGAGACAACATAAGAGAAAAACATGAACCCCATTGATATTTAAAAGCATTGAAACCCCAGGTGCCAAACTAACTTTGCACTGACCAGATTTGTTATGTGTTGGATCTTTTGGCAACTTGCATTGAGTGGTTCAATTGTCTTACCTCCATACCCATCCACCAAACCATGTCATAATGAGCCCCACATTTGGATGCACTGAACCTTGCCATTTAGAGTACATCAAGAGTAGTGGGTGCCGATGAAGGTAAGGCATAATAATCATGTGAACCTATAAACTTCTTTAATAGGTATAAATTATAAAGCCTTTGAAATAGTTTTAATTAATTGTTTTTTGACAATGCTAATGATCTTAATGTATGTCCTCTGATATCCATAAGACTATTGCAAGGTTTATCGTCTATGCCCTTGTACAAAAGTTGGTAATGACACTACTTTATGAACCAAATATATATTTAATAGGATACTATTTTAACATATAGAGTGATGATAACACCCGAAATGTGGTCTTTATTTCATGCTATTAGCACAGCTTTGTGCATTTAAAGAGCTTAAAGTGGGGTTGTTATAATCTATTTACATGAAAATACTGTTTTCAAGTGATTTCTGATTTTTCCCTAATTTTCTGCTAATTCTATGAATTCTAAGGGATTTATTTGAGCTTGAAATAATTATTTTTGAATGAAAATGAAAAGTTTAATATTTAATTCTGAGATTTATCAGTACGGGGATGAATCAGTGAATTTTCTAGAATTTTCTATGATTTTTTAGGATTTTCTAGGATTTTTCTGAGATTTATTTGAAGAATAAATGCATTTTTTCTGAGAAAAAAAATATATTTATAAGAAAAAAATGAGTATTAAGATTGTTTTCAAACTTTGGAGGGCCTTTTTGTAAAATTTTGTTGCAATGATACCCTCAAAACAGCTCTCGATCGTGGTTGCAGGTGTAAACATATAATTTAAAAGATTCTAGGGTTTTATTGCAATTATATAATACTTGTTTTAATGTTGTTAGGAAAGAACCCAGAGGAGAGAAAATGCGCAAGGCGTATATACGCAATTATTTTTGGTGGGGCGTCGGGCGGCAATTTTTGTTTTACAAAGGATTTACATGTAAAGTGTCAGGGTGACCGTTGTTGGCGACGACGTGGCCTCATCACAGCCGTCGGATAAGAATCCAATGGCAGGCAGTGATAGAGGTGACTAGGCAGTAAGTTTGCTGCCTGTGGGGCGCATGCAAAGCGCACGCACGAGCGGTGACATGGCACGTTTCAATTTGTTAAGGCAGATATAAAACGCACACGTATGTGCGTATCAAAACATACAAAATTCCCGACTTTTGAATTTTTTCTTTGTTTTATTCTCTCCAAGGGGGTACGTGGCGCAACAAGAATGAATCCGCCCTTAGAAGTTGAAATTTTGCCGGCCAATGAACGCTCGACGCATCGTTGCGTGTCTCAAAAGAAAATAATTAAATAATTAATTTAAATCCAATGGTTAAAATTGGTTTAAATTCATTTATTAATAACTTTTGATCCAGAAGTCTGATTGAGATGATTTTTTTATGGATTTGCTCACCTTGATCCCCTTTTTCTATCTATTTGTTATCATCAAGACCAAGCCTACATCAATAGATAAAAATTAATCACTAATTAGGGGTAAAATGGTAATTTTTACCATTTAACCTAAGAATAAAAGCCGAATTTTGGGAGGAGGGGGTCATTCTTAATGGTGCTCTATCACAACTGCAAGACAGAGAGGAGCTCCAGCTTGGATCAACCTATTTGGTACTTTTTCCTTCTTTGTATTTGAACTTTTGGTGTATTTTGGATGTTGTTTGTTGAATTTCTTAATCTTTCTTCTTGATCCCTGTCTGCACTTCTAAATCGCTTGGCTTGAGCGGAATGTACAGGCCCTGACTAGGATTTAGAGGAGAAATTGAGAGATTTTCCTAGCTATTCTTGGTGCATATAAAAGAAAACTATAAAAAAACATATAAAAAGGGTTAACATTCTAGGATATTAAATTTCCCATTTCATTATCCAATAGAAAAGTTATTACTGAATTGTCAAACATAAAGAACCAATGAAAACACTTCTAAATTTTCTTCTTAATCTCTCTAATTGAATTCTTTGATCCTTTCAATTGGATCAATTAATTCAACTTAGAGCTCCTTATTTCATCTACTCCTCTCATCTCTTCTACCCCCCTTTCCAAATTTCTCATCTAATTAGGGTGATTTAATCTCTGTTGAATATTAAATTAACCCCAATTAGGTTCAAAGTATTCAAGAAGAACATCAATTGGATTCCTTATAGCTTCCCTTGGACGACACTCGTACTTATCACTACACAACTTAAGTAGAGTTTTTATAAATTTTATTGTATAAGCTAAAATTGACAACGACAAAGGTTTTAAATTGCATAAAATTTACCCCTGGTTTTGGCTTATTAAGTGACCGTCTCTAGCTTCTGATCTGAAACATGTAAATAAGAATCTAAATTCCCTCATAAAACTATTACTGCCATCATGCACTGTGTAAGTTCCAACTTTATTTTTCTTCATGCTTCCTATATGGCCCAATCCATGGAGTGTTATGAAGCCCTATCAAGCCATTAAAGTGGATATGGTCAACTATGAAACCAGAAATTCATTGTTATCATAAAATTGTCACCAAAGACTAAACTACTTTGGCCAAGAATTTGATCACATCGTATTTATAGATATATTTGCTCTTACGGCGTGGGTTGACAATACAATTTTGAACACCGATTAAGAGCTTCTTCATACTGCAGCTAAGAAATTTGGAGTTAGATGATTATGAACTCATGGTTTATTGTCAAAACACAACTGTCCATGGAAATGATGGCTATGTAATGAACAACAAGTAAACACCGGTGTGATAAATTAACATGATTGGAATTTAGGTACAGCAGAATACCGAAATATCATGTTGATGAATTTAATGAATCAGCCCCAAAATAGCATCTACTTTATTTCTCTCAACACGATTTAAAAAATAACATAATGATAAGTATGAATGAGACTAAAAAATGTCATTCGATATGTATATATTTAGATATTCCAGAAAATATCATTTGAAAACTTTTTTTAGGACACTGAATCACATATTATTAATGTACTATATGGTAATCATCCTACAGGTTATAGATCATATATTTAATCAATGAATAATGAACAATTAGTGGAATCTGTTATTGTCATTTACAGAAAAGGGTCCTAACGTTGTATGCATAAATTAATATTATCGTAAAACATTATCTTAGTCAGTATACATTTAAGACATGTAATCCAATTTCAGTCAAAATTATCCATCATTTTACTACTGTTTCGATATGTTAAACCTAGGTGGGTGTATGTTAATTTAGTACTATTACATTCCTGGAAACCTTATGGATTGATCCTAATTCATAAATTTATGTTAATCATAGAGTAATACAAGTAAAGATCCAAAAAACGTTTCATGAAGACTCATGGGCATATGCACTAATAAGTTTGTATGGACCTCTCTTTACCATGCAAATAATTAGTTATGAGGTTATATCTGGGAGGTAGTGTTTTTATAAGTCTTTAGAAAAAGTCAACATTACTAGCATATCCTCCTTAATGTTGACCGTTTGACTCCTAGATGATCTCTAAGTTTCTCAATTCCTCCGTGAGCCAAAGCCTTGGTAATCCATCTACAGCTTGATCAAGAGATGTACAGTGTTTCATAATAACTGCTCCAACATTTACTTGTTCTCTAATATAATAGGGCTTTATCTCTATGTGTTTGGTTCTTCCATGAAATACTGGAATCTTGGCCATAGCAATTGTTGGCATGTTACCACATAAAAAAAATAAAATCTTTTTCTTGATCTACAGCAAGATTTTTCAAAATCCTTTTGAGCCATACTCCATGTTGACTTGCACTTGCTATAGCTACATAATCAGCTTCTGATAAAGATAATGCCACTGTCTCTGGCTTCCTTAAACTCCATGAAGCAGCTCTTGCGCCGTTGAGAAAAACATATCCGCTTGTACTCTTTTTTCATTCTATCTGCCGCCCAACTACTATCCACATATCCTCTCAACTAAAGATTAAATGATTGATCATATAGTAATCCATACTCTTCGGTTCCACATATATATGTCATAATTCTTTTCAGTGCGCCAAAATGATGAGTAGAAGGATAAATCAAAAATATTTACACCAAACTCACCGATAGCATAATATCTCGTCTTGTATTTGTCAAATACATTAAACTACCCACCATGCTTATACAAAATTGCTCATCTGCCAAAGTCATACCATCATTGAAAGTCAACTTTTCATTTGAATTCATAGGAGCAGTACATGGCTTGCATGATATCATATTAAATTTTGTTAACATTTCTGACGCATACTTTTCTTGAGAGATAAATATTCCCTTTTCATCATGAAATATTTGAAGACCAAGAAAATGATGAAGTAGACCAAGATCAGTCATCTCAACTTCAGTCATCATTAGGTTCTTGAATTCTTGAATTAGAGAATCACACGATCCCATCTAAATCATATCATCAACATAAATACTCACAATCATAACATTACCTTTGCTCCTCTTGATGTATAAGGTATGTTTATTTTCATTTGTTTAAAAACCAAACTTTATCAAAAAACAATGTAACCTTCCATAACACGCGCTTGGTGATTGTTTTAAAGCATATAAAGCTTTCTCCAACTTGTAATATTTGTTCTCTTTTCCTTTTACCACAAAACCTTCAGGTATAAATGTTTGAAAATAGTAAGTTCCATAATTTTGTGCATAACCTTTGACTCCTAACCTTGCCTAATACCTTTCTATACTCCCATCTGCTGCATGCTTCATTTTTTAAACCCATTTTAATCCAATAGGTTTAATTGAAGATGTAAAATCTAGAAGCTCCCATGTGTCATTTTTGTCAATACACTTAATTTCCTTTTCCCTTGCATTCATCCACTCTTTCTTACTTTTAGCTTCTTCAAAGATTACTGGTTCATCATGTGATAAAAGTCCAAAAATACTTCTCTCATATAATTATTTTACCCACCTTGTATTTCTTTGTGGTGACGGCGATTCATGTTCAATTACTCTTGATTCAGAATTAAGGATAGAACCATAATTTTTTGATGGCGCACGCCATCAAAGCTCATCATCGGCGTCATCCGCGCTGCCCGCCATCAACGCCGACGATCGGGTGAAGTTGCTCAGTTATATTTCTGTTTTCTCGTATCTCTCCCACCCGTGTTTTGTCTTTTCCGTTTTGTCCATCTAGATTTTATCGTGTTTCGTTGCGATCGGTACGTCGTTCGTCTGTTCCTTATTTTTTCCATCTAGGGGGATGGTCTCTCTCAAATCCCCCCCCCCCCTTGCATCTCTTTCTTTCTTCTTCTTTATTTCCCCCTTGATTTCCCTTTCTTATGTGTTTTTCTCTTTTGTTTTGTAATGGGGGAGCCCAATTAAAATGGATCCCAAAGGGACCCCCTTTGGCTCATTAGGGGCCCATCCTTCCCCCCCTTATAAGGGAAAGGGAGGGCGCCCTAATGCTTAGACCTGTTTTTTTTTCATTGGGACATTTCATCGAACAGAAGGCAGGTCTCCTTCCGCATTTGAGAAGAACAAAAAGAGAAGGAAGAAGAGGAGAAGAAGAAGGAGAGGGGAAGAGGAAGAAGAAGAGGAAGAGGGAAAGGAGGGAGAAGAGAAGTCATCGCCGTCGCCGTTGGCCCGCCCGCCGTCGCCGCCGCTCTGTGTCCCGAGCGCCGCCGCAGCTGCCACAGCGCTGGCGGACTGCCGGGCAGCGCCGATCGCGGCAAATGCCGCCGCGCCGCACCGTCCGTTTCGCGCGCTGCGCTGCCGCGCCGCGCACCCGCGCCGTCCATGCCCGCGCTGCGGCGTCCACGCCACCACGCCGCCGCGCCGCCGCTGACCATGGCAGCCACCCTGCCGCGCCCATGCTGCCGCGCCGCACCGCATGCGCTGCACGCCTTTGCCCACGCTACCCGCGCCGCACCGCCCCGCCCGCGCCACCTACGCCTCCGGTGTTTGTCCATGCTGTACCGCGCGCATCTCCCGCACCTTGCCTCGCGAACGGTCCGCGTTGTCTACAGCCTCACGCATCATGCTTCACTTGCGCGCTAACCGCCTGAAGCCGCCACGGCCCGCAGAACCACTCCGCCCATTCTCGTGACGCTACCGCGTGTACCTAGGACGTCCAAGATGCCCGGCGTCGCTAGTAGTCGCCGCTCCAAGACGCTTTTGCTGCGCTCCCGAGTGCAACACTGTCGGCCCGCTCGAAACGTCCCTACGATCGAATCCTCTACACCCGAACTTTATGAAACGCTCCGGCGCCATCCGCTGCCCGTCGCACCGCCGTGACCTCTCCAGCGCCCATCATCCAACCCGCTCTGAACGCTGACCGTAGACGGATCAATGCACTACGAGCCACATTGTCGACATACGCCATACTATCCGCCGCTCGTTTATTTACTCCATGTAGTGTATTTTCGTTTCGACTCCACCGCGCTCAGGCTAGGTAGGTGAGTGAGGTTAAACGAGAGAAAACTATGATTTTGAGTGTCTTACCGATATGGACGAGTACGTTCATTACATGTGAGCCCAACGGATAGATTCCGTTTGGCCGTAGATGTCCTCGTCACTCCGACGAGGTTCGAGAGGCCTCCCATCGCCGTCACCCGGCGACTCCCGTCCAAGCTTGGAGCTCGGCGCCTCCCTCGAGTTGGAGCCTACACGTACGACACGTAGGGCATTCATCTTCACGTAGTTACAAACCCGTTAGGGTACCGTCGGACGACGACACCGCCGTTATCTGATACTTTATCATTTATCGTCGTCAAGCCATCATGCTCGGTGACGATCAGATGACGTCCCCGACGCCGTCCTGCATCATTTCTGCATTTCATTCTTTCTATTTATCTATTCCTTTCTCCTTCTTGGTATTTAGGCTTTTCACTCCAATCCCAAAAGCTTGCCTCATCACAATTAACATCTCTTCTAATAATCACCTTTTTTGTTAAAGGATTATACAATATTTGCTTTCATTACTACATCGAAAACAATTTCTCAGTTTTCTTGTCCAACTTCCCACGTTCACTTTCATCAATTAAAGCATAAGCAATGCATCCAAATACTGTTAAATGACCACCAACTGGTTTCTTCGCATACCAGGCTTCAAAAGGTGTCATAGCAATCGCAGCTTTCATAGAAGAAATATTTTGAATATAACCTGCAACAAAAACAGCTTCCGCCCAAAATTTAGTAGGCAAATGTTTTTCATGCATCATGTTCCTAGCAGCTTCAACAAATGTCATGTTCTTCCTATCAGCAAATCCATTCTACTGAGGAGTTTCTCTCACAGTCAGTTGTCTACGAATTCCAAGTTTTCTGCAATAGTCCTCAAATGGCTGTGAAAGAAATTCTCCTCTACCTATACGTAGAATTTCAAAGCATGTCCATGTGTATTTTAAGTAATTGCTTTAAATTCAATAAATTTATGAAATACCTCTGATTTTGCTTTCAAAAAATAAACCCAGCACATTTTTGAGTAATCATCAACAAATAATAGGAAATACTTACTTCCAGTCAAATATGAGGTTCTCATAGGACCACATACATCTGCATGAACTAATTCCAAGGGTGATCTTCCTCTCTATGGATGTTCATTTGAAAATTTTATCTTCTTCTGCTTGCCATAAATGCGACCCTCACAAATATAATTTTCTTCAGAAATAAATAGTTAGCCATATATAAGGTTTCGTTTACTCAAAAACTGTAGTGCTTTGAAATTCAAATGACCAAACCTTTTATGTCATAACCATGTATCGTTCATCTTTTCTAAAATCATTGCATGATTGAGAAACTCTTCTAATTTCACAGGGAACATCCTCTTAGCGATGATGTTAATATAATTGACTGGCTTCTCTTTCCTCTGGTTCTTAACAATACATCTATTATGCTGAAAATGAAATTTCATACATTTCTCCATCAATTGTCCCAAACTCCATAAGTTATAATGAAAACTTGGAACAAAATATATATCTTCTAGTCTCTTATTTCCTCCTAAAGTCTGAACTTCAACTGTTCCTTTTCCCTCAATCTTTACTTTCTTTCCATCACCCACTTTACCTTCTCCTCTTGGTGTCTCATCAAATTGAACAAACATATCTTTGTTGCTGCAAGCTGAGTTAAGAAACCATAGATCTTTCAAATCAGAAGAAGATGTAATATTACACCTAAATGCGTCATGTTCTTCAGCTTCCACATAATTGGCTTGGTAATTTTGTTTTGAATAGCAGTATGCTTCAAGATACCCATATCTATTGCGATAGTTGCGCTGAAATCTTATTTTTTCTTCTGGATTTGCAGTATCCTTTCTTCTATTGCATTAATACCTTTCTCGACATTGACCTCGTCCTCGGCTTAAACCTCTGCCTCTAAAACTTTTTTCATATCCTCCTCCAAATCCTCTTGTTTGCTTAAAATAGTTTCCTTGCTGATTGTCTTGTTTGCCTCCTCTTATTGATTTTCCTCTACCTCTTCCTCTATAGAATTGACTTGAGTGTGAAACCATAGCTGACCTTCAATTTTAGATGAATCAATATCTGCCTTAAATGCTTCTTGAATTGATTTTCCCTTGAATTATTCATTCTAGCTTCATGAGCAATCAAATAACTCATGAAATCATAATATGTATCAAAATCTTTTGATTCTTCAATTTTAGAAACAACATGATCAAACTTAAGAGGCCAACTTCGTAGGATCTTCTCCACTATTTTCCTCTCTAAAAAATCTTCTCCATATCTTCTCATTTGATTAACAATTCAGAAAACTCTAGTAAAATAGTCTTGGACAGATTCTTCAACCTTCATAGATAAATATCTAAACTCTCTTCTCAATGTTTGTAATTTTACCATTGCTACTTTATCACCTCCATGAAAATTTTTCTTCAAAATATACCAAGCATCATGTGTTGTAGTTGCCTCAATAATCTTTGTATACACTTTTTCAGTAACAGATTATTGAATAATAAACAAAACATTTGCATCTTTTCTATACAAATCTCTAAATTTTGTTTTCTTTGCTTCATCTGGTATAAAACCATTTTCAACAATATCCCATAGGTCTTGACTTCTAAATAGGGACTTCATCTTGGAACTCCACATAGAATACTTTTCGCCATTAAAAGGGGTTGGAGTAATGATAGACCCTTCCCAGGGTGCTTTCCCAGCCATTTAAAAGAAAAACAACACAAAATTAAAAATAAAAGTAAACTCAACTTTAGTTTACTGTTGTGATAAATAATTACCCTGAACTCTTGGAGGTTTGCTTTTACTTATCTTCCACAATCCTTATGGAGCACCTGCTCTGGTACGAATTTGTTGGGGCTTGGGAACAACTTTGATTGCTCGCTTGGATATGCAACACATCATCAACACAGAAAATGGAATGTAAAAAAAAAAAATTATTTTCAAACTAGGTACAAAAAATTATGTCTAACCTACATAGTAACCGACATATAAGTCTTTAGAATAGTCAACATTACTAACAATTCCTATAATGAGATCCACCCCTCAGGACGCATGGGTAGATGTAGGAAGCAAATATTTGATGAAATGACTCTGGCTTTAACTAAGGGCTTTGTGAAGAGGATATATCCAATCCAAGTCTGTTTGGATGGAAAACTCATGCATGGAGGTAAGTTTCCCTAAGGTTAAAAGGATGCCATGCCTAACTAGACAAAATTTTTAATTTTGTATTTAGATTTAAAAACTAAATATTCTTGAAACTTTTCAATTCCAAATTCTATATTCTTTATTTCACATTTGACATAGACCAAATTCTGCAATCTTCGACTCAATGGATGGATATTAAGTATATTTGTGTTTGGCCACCAATTTGCACTTCTAAGATCAATAAAATCCTGTTTAAATGGCTGGAATTTTGTGCATGTCAATATGGTCCTTAGAATTGGCTCCTTTGATTTGGACACACCCTTGAACAACAAACCTTGCCTTATTTTAATGATTTGTCCTTCATGTAGCATATTCTCCAACACGCACTTCTCGCCTATGACATTCTTACCTTTGTTGCTTAGTAGTATATCGTACCCCTCATTCCTTCCAAAACGAGCTAATTCCTGATGCACATTATTTACCCAATCAAGACCCGTCATCCACTTTTTGGCTCAAATTGAGATGTAAAGGATGCCGATTGATTTTTTTTTTAGAGGTTCATTGAGTTCTAGTTTGATTAATGAGACTGCCAATTCTCTTATTCATGATCCTTAGCTAGTATCACTTTTCCAACTTTTACTCTAAGTTCATTTCTATCTAGATCTACTGGTCCATGTCTTCATTCTCATTATCATCATCAATTTAGTTAAAATATGTAGTTTTCCATCACTCTTTCACACACCAATCTTGTAATTTGTAGTCATCTCATTATTCTCCTTATCTTCTAGACAATCAATGGGCCGATCATTTCTAGCCACTTTAAATTCCACAAATTATGAATAAGTTCTTTAACTCGTCTTAAAGCCGTGTTATACATGCGATACACTCTTGATGTCTATGAATGTCCCCTCATGACAATATGGATCAAATGTTCATATGTCAATTCAATCAATATATAAATTAAGCATTTACCTACAAATGGACGAAGTTTTACATTTTTAGCCTTTTAACTACACATTTAGAGTCTGCTCCATATGACGTCTAATGAGTATCTTGTTCTGAATATAACAATTGATATTCACATCCTATTCCCATATGAACTGCTTCACCTCATGTTCTTGTAGCATAGCACTTAACACCTCAGTTAATACCATTATTCCTCTCAACCACTCCATTGTGGTGAGGCGTTATTGGTTATGATAACTGATGTCTGATCCCATTCTCATCACAAAATTAGTAAATATTCAATTCTCAAACTCTCACCCATGGTCACTTCTGATCATTTTTATCTTCAAGTCTGACTCATTTTGGATTATCTTTTAAATTTTTTAAACATTTCATGGGCTTGGTTATTATGGGTTAGAAAACTCATCCGATCATATCGTGAATAGTCATCGATTATGATTAGCAAGTATGCACTTTGCTCAAAGTTGAAGTCTCGTTTGGCCAAACAGGTCCCTCTGTCGTAACGAATGTGGTCTCTTAGTACAGACATGATGCTTTGAATGCAATCTTTCCATCTCAGGTTTGCTCTTTAGACATGTTGAACACACATTCTCAATGCCTTTAAAATTCTCTGGGAAGCGCTCTATCTAACCTTGTGCTAATCAGCTTCCTTGATGATTTCCTATGTGGCCACGATACCTATGTCGTAGGCTGATTAGGCCCTCATTGTCTTTTGAAATAAGTCATGTGTCTTATCTCTTAATTGCACCTATATCTATCAATTAGATGTTTCGTAGATAGTCTTCAACTAAACTATAGTTTCCTACATTTAGAATGAAGGACATTACATGTTTCCTTTGTGAATTCCACTTCTCACTTGTATCACTCAAATCACTAACTCTGGTTAAATTATGATCAACAACTTCCACATAAAATGACATTCTCGATCAATACCACATGATACAAACTCACTTTTTCTGTCGACATTTGTCGTACCCATTAGCAATATTCCATCGTTTTGTGTTTCTCATGCAGGTCAGACATAACGAATCATCTCTCATGTGTTTTGAGCAGCCACTATCTAATTACCAGCTCCTCTTTGATTATGAGTGACCTGAAATAGACATGGTGAAAATCTAACTCCATATCATAGTTTCAAGGTATGTATGTATAGGCTGGAGCATAAATGTCTGAATAGGTCCATGGATATAATGATATGAGATAGGATAATTCCTATGAGAAACATATGCACAGGAATGGTCTTGTGCATAATGTTGTATCCACATTATTATATTGATATCAATATGGCCTCACATTTCTAAAACATGTTTGAGCAAATGTTGATGCATAGAGTAACAGGGATAAGGATGGTACATATCAATTTTTCTATGTACATTCACATTCCTGAATGGAATCTGACCTTTGAGGCCTTCTCCTCATGGGTTTAGGTGCTTTTGAATATAAGGTTCATCTTCTTCATTTGTCGCAATATATTCATCACATTCTCCTCCATGAATGTTTGTGTTGATGTTTTCTTCTTCTTTAGAGTTTGGATTACTGCTATTTCTCTGTTTGCATTATTCACATCTGTCATTCTCTTAATGATCTAAACCTGAAATGAAGGATCATATCGTAACCCTTCCTTGATGTACAATGATTTTTCAGATCGCAGCATCATTTCAAGGAGTTTTCAGCTGTCCACATATTTTTACTATTTATTTTTAGTTCATCTGTCTCAATTGGGTAACATAATTATTATTTTTAGACAGCTTAGGATAATCATGATGCCGGACGTCGTTAGAGACGTCGTTCGGTCGTCACCCAAGCGGGTGGACTCGGTGTCAAAGTCCAACAGTATCGGACAATGAACAGGGTGTCGTCCGGCAATGTATCTGATAGGATACCAAGCTCCACGTGGGGCATCACTTTCTTATGCTTTCTCTCTCTTTATATTAACTTTAAATAGCACAGCCCTCCTTGGAGGAGGGCAGACTGGAAGTTGATTATGAAGTAGTGATTTCCCCTCCCTTCACGATCCTCGTCCTCCTGCGATTGTCCCTCCTCACCGCATCTCCAGGTGGTTCGTCCCCGGCCGACCTCTATCCTCTATGCTCGGCTTTCCGCCGACCATTCCTGTTTCACCTCTCTACCCCAGGAACTTCTCTTCTTGTCTCACCCTCTTCCACCGTCATATACGGACCTTGACAAAGGTTCGTATCAATTGGTATCAGAGCCATCTCCATCTCCACCACGCCACGTCGCCGTCTCATGGAGCCCTCGTCAGATCGTGGATCCCCAATGCACGAAGCTGAAGCAGGTACGAAGGCCGTCGCAGACGCCCCGGCGGCCTTCCAGGCTCAAATGGAGGAGATCCAATTGGAGTAGCAGCGGCAAGCCGCGCACTTCTCAGCGGCCTTGGCCGCCGACGGGTTGTCCGGGACGACGAAGAGTCCCCACATGGTGGCCACACCATGGGGAGAGGGATGCCCGGCTCCCCCAGATGCCTACCTCGTCGTTTTGGACTCCTTCTCCCACGACGGCTATGGACTCCTCGTGCCTCCTCCGCTGTCACCTTGCCGACGTCGACAACCCACCGCCGCCGATCTCCCACCATAGGGCCACGGGGGAGGCGCGGGGTCCTATGGGCGGGCGTCGCAGGTCCCATGGGGCCGGGAAGGGGGGAACGCCCCCCATGACCCGCGCAGCTCCGCCGCGCTGGCCGCCGACGCCCCCCAGGGTCGAGGGCACCTCCCCCGGACGCAAACCCTAACTGGGCGGCGGCCAAGGGGAAAGGACCCCCCGACCTGGGCCAGGCCTCCTGACTCAGGGCGTCGGACTCGTTCCCCCACACTGGGCGGTCTGAGCCCCTAAGGGGGGGGCCTTCCACCCTTGGAGCGGGCCAGGCCAGCAGACTGTCGGCCCGAGCCCGGCCCACCCGCACGGGCGGCCCGCTCAGGGGTTCTCCCCATGGCCTATTGAAGGTCCAGCCCAGGCCCAGACGCGTCGCCCTTCCAAAGCAGCGGTGTTTACGAGGGGGACCCACACCCTCCGATGGCTAGGCGTCGTCTCCCAGCTGTACTTACCCCCCACGATGAACCGGTTAATCCGATGTGGGGAGGAGACAAGGATGACACTGACTTAATCGGCGATGCGTACGGCCACCGCCCGCCCACCCGGGGTCAGCTTGACCGTCCAGACGGCTTCGACGGCTACCGTGACCGGGGTAGGCCACGTCCCGCGTTGCGGAACCCCCCGTTTTCTCTGATGGGGATCCCAGCCACTGGCTGCGTCACCTCGAGCAGTACTTCCGCTCGATGCCCGCGGACAACGCCGAGCGCCTTCACACGGCGTCCTCCCACATGGACGGCAAAGCTGCAGCATGGTTCTGTTACGTCAACGACCGCACCGGCTTCCGCAACTAGGGCAATTTCAAATGACAACTCAATTGCCGATTCGGCCTTCAACCACACGTCGCGCATCGTCGGCTCATCCACCTCCAACAGACCAGGACCGTGGACGAACTAGTCACTTCCTTCATGGAACTTTTGGGTTACCTACCCACTCTCGCTGACAACACTGTAATGCACACCTTACACGCCGCCCTCCGCCCTGCTTTGCGCGCCGAGGTAAACCAATGCCGCCCCCGAACTACGAACGAGTTGATTGCATGTGCCTTCGAAGCGGAGTCAACCCTCGCCGAGTTACAAGATCAAGAGGACCAACCGCTGCAGCTTGTACATGAAGAAGTGTCTCCTCCATTACCCCCCCCCCCCATTCTGGACGATCCTCGAGTCAGGCGAGAGCGGGCCCCGCCGACACGCCGCTTGCAACTCACGGAGGATGAGTTCCTTCGTCGCCGGGCACAAGGTCTTTGCTTCCAATGCAATGAATGGTTCACGCCGGGGCACTGCTGCCGAAAGGACCTCCGGATCCACATCGTCACCTATCCACCGGACGACCCAGGACCACCCGAAGACGCTCATGCCATCATGCTGGACGACAACCTTCCAGGCCCATGAACAGTTTACTACCCATCTTGAGGACAAGCTGGTCATCAAACGGGGGAGTATTGATAGGATACCAAGCTCCACATGGGGGCATTCTCGTCACTTTCTTATGCTTTCTCTCTCTTTATGTCAACTTTAAATAGCACAGCCCTCCTTGGAGGAGGGCAGACTGGAAGTTGATTATGAAGTAGTGATTTCCCCTCCCCTCACGATCCCCGTCCTCCTGCAATTGTCCCTCCTCACCGCATCTCCAGGCGGTTTGTCCCCGGCCGACCTCTATCCTCTCTGCTCGGCTTTCCCCCGACCATTCCCATTTCACCTCTCTACCTCGGGAACTTCTCTTCTTGTCTCACCCTCTTCCACCGTCAGATACGGACCTCGACAAAGGTTCGTATCAGTATCCTGACGGTCAAGGACCTACGATGAAATGTGGGCTAAGTCTATGTTTAGTATGTGCAAGTGCCGATAAGCAAAGTGTCCCGACTCGCAGGTACCCGATGGAGTCACCCGGTGAAGGATGGTAGACCTCTTGATTCTTGTGCGGGAGGGTCCAGGACGCAACGGTGCCGTACGGGATTTGATCCCGTCAGGTTTTGCTCACACGGGACAGGCAAGCCCGACTCGTACCAAACAGGTAAGACACACAAGTTGCGTGAGTTATTACTCGTCCTATCCCACTCGCCTACTTCTAACCCGAGCGCGGTGGAGGTAATGTGGCTATGCACTGAAAGAAATAAAAGACAGGGCTGTGGCACAGGGGTTTTGGCGTGGCGAAACTCGGCAAGAGGCAATTTGGGTGTTCCAAGCGTTCGAACACACCGCAACAGTAACGTCGTCGAGCGCGAGCACGGGTGGCGGCTGAACTGTCTAGCGGGGCGGCCGCGTTTACAGAGGGCTGGCATCTCACAGCAGGTCCGAGCACTCAGTAGATGGGGGCCAAAACAGGCGCGGTGCATATTGGGTTCCACACACCACAAATCTGGTGCTGGTCACGGGGGCGGTAGAGATGTCGGGCTAGCGGTGACCAAAGCGACGATCGGTGGCATGGCGATTCACGGACGCGGGAGGAGTGTGAGTAAATTACTCACAGACGCGGCGGCGGCCCAGGTACAGCCATTGACGTCGAGCGCGAGGATTCACGGGCCTGGTGACGACAGGCAGCGGTTCAAGCGCGGTGCTAGCGACTTGAGGGACCATGGTTCGTCCAACGAGCAGTGGTGGGTCACCTCTACGTAGCGCAAAGTCACGGGGGTGGAGGTCAGATGCGAAGCAATCAACCCGGACAGGCGCGCCTGGGAGCGGCGCGACGCACGGCAAGGACCACGTGGAGTCAGTGTGGTGTGGTGCTCCTTGAGGGCGAGCACGGGCAGTGCAACCGACGGCGGTGCAACGCCCGCGCCGTGGGGCGGGGTGTCCGAAGCAGGTCAGCTGCTCCGTACGCGACGGACAGACGTGGTTCTGGTGGAAGGGTCGACCATCGAGCAACCAGAACCAGAGTGATAGAAGCCCAAGCCACGGGTTGGCGGCGCGCTAGCGGTGGGCGCACGTCCCTTCACGGCAACGACGGGTCCGGGAGAAGGCAGTGCGCAGGTGGGCGACAGCCATGGCATCACCCTTCCCTCTCTTCCTTTCTTTTCCTCCTTCTCTTCCTTCCTTCTCTTCTTCCTCCTCCTTCCTCTTCTCCCCTTCCTCGATCGTGAGCGAACCTCCTTTTTCTCAACAATTCACATTGAAGAAAACACTTAGTACAAAATATGAAGGGTAAGTTTTTTAGGGTGCCATCCTAACCCTTTATAGGGGGAATTGGATAGGCCTTAACAAAACAGGTGTAAGCCCAAAAAAGGAAATAAAAGAAAAGGGAAGAAATAAAACCAAAGGGAAGAAAAGAGAGGATAAAAGATGAGGGAAGAAAGGAGATGGAAGGGAATTGTCTTTCCCTTGAAGGGTGGTGGAGGGGAATTCCGTATAGATTGGATTCCCCTCACTACAACGAGTAAGATGAGGATAAAAGATTGGAAACGAGAGTTAAAAACAATGGAAGGGAAAGAAACACATAAAAGATAACGAGCCCGTTACCTGGAATACTTGAATCCCGGCGTACGTACCGCTGCCTTGGCTTGCCGGGCCGGCTGAACGTGGACTGCCTGCGATGTCGATGATGATGGTGACGTCTCTGAAGACATTTATGGGGGTGGGGCACGGGCTGCACCGCGCCATCAAATTATTAATAATGTTTGGGGATTTCCATCCCAAGGTGATGTCTCCCAAGCAAATCAATTGTAAATTGAGTTGAAAAATGTTACCTGAAAACATAAAAAGTAAACGGTGTTGCCTCACCAACTTCAACTTGGCCCCTCAAGCCTACTTCTTATGGCTTCTACAGCCATCACTTGACTAAGTACAAAGAGCTAGCAAGAACAATATATTTCTGAACAATATGTATCTTTCATCATCAACACTTAGTTTATTATCAGTCTAGTATTCTAGACCAATTCCCATTTTATGGTATTTGGAAGGAATATTTTAAGATCAGAAATTCATTCGTTTAGAGATTAAAGTTGGAAAATGTACCTATGACTTCCCTCATGTTATCAATCCTTCTTCTTCTCCACACTTGTTCTTTCTACAAGCCCTCTCCTCCATCATGTTTCTCTTTGGATGAAATTCATTGATTCAGATTCAACATTTGGTGCACAATTTAAAATATCTTCTTCATTCTAGCACCAAGTTAGATGATTCTACAAGTTATATGTCTGTAAACACAATTATGAACAACTCTTATATCAGAAAACTATGAACAGCACTTATTCAACCATTTGATTCCCCCTTGTTCAAGTTTAGACACCTGAAACTCTGATTCAAAGTGATTCAAAGTTCTATGGATTCAAGTTTAGATACCATATCATCACCTTCATTAAATTTGCAAAAACAACGGTTCAAATCTGCAGTCTGTTTGTATGATGCATTACTACTCTTGATGCGACGATGAATGTCCTCATGCAGACTTCTAATATGATTAGCAAATGACTCACCATCGTTTGGGACTCTAGCATGCGGCAACATGGGACTTAAATCGGTAGGTTTTCGGGGTGGGCGACCATGAACAGTTTCAAAAGGACTCATGCCAGTAGTGATAACCACGAATGCATTGTAGGCAAACGCGGCGTGCAGAATGACAGTGTCCCAAGATTTAAGGTTATCTCGAACTAATGTTCCTAATAGATTGCATAGGCTTCTATTAATGACTTCGGTTTGTCCATCAGTATGGGGATGAAAAGGAGTTGAGAATTTGTGTTTAGTTCCTAAGAGGTGCTAAAGCGTTTTCCAAAAATAACTAGTGAACTGGACATCTCTATCCGATATTATACATTTTGGAAGACCATGTAGGCAGACAACTTCATTAAAATAGATTTGGGCCACACGGGAAACGTCAGAAATTTTGGAACAAGCAATCAAATGGGCCATTTTGGAAAAGTGATCGACAACTACGGTGATGGAATCATGACGCTTATGAGTGTGAGGAAGTCCTAGAACAAAGTCGATGCTCACTTCATCCCAAGGTTTATGAGCGACCAGGAGGGGAGTAAAGAGACCCATATTCTGCTTTACCTGCTTAGCGAGGGCACACACACGCCATCGGGATATAATATTTGTTACGTCATTTTTTAGAGAAGACCAAAATAATTTATGCTCAATGGATGTGATCATCTTATCTCGGCCAAAGTGACCACTTAGGCCTCCGGCGTGTATCTCCCAAACAAGAAAGTCTCTAAGGAAGTTTGTAGGATGCATAGTGGACAGTCGTAGAAAAGGAATCCATTTTATAGAATATAGTCCTTGGTTTTTGGATTAGGGCCTTTTCTTAAGGAATGGATAATGGGCGCAAAGTCTGGACAATCTGTGTAAAGATCCTTTAATTGCTCAAATCCAATCACTTCGATTTTCACAATATTCAAAAGATGGATTCACCTACTTAATGCATCTGCTACTCTATTCTCCACGATTCTTTTATTTTTAAGACAAAGGTGTAAGATTGGAGATATTCGACCCATCAACCATGCCTGTGATTTAATTTATGCTGTGAGTGTAGGTGTTTCAATGCTTCATGGTCATAGTAAAGAACGAACTCTTTTGAAAGCAACTATTGTCGTCAATGGCGAAGCGATTGAACAATGGTGTAGAACTCTTTAACATACGTGGAGTACTTGAGTTTGGAATCACTGAAATTTTCACCAAGTAAGGCAATGGGATGCTTATCTTGACTCAAGACTCCTCCAATCCCTAAACCGGATGCGTCACATGCGACCTCAAATACATTTGTAAATTCGGGTAAATGGACTATGGATGCCTTTGTCATTTGAATTTTATATCCTCAAAGGAATTTTGGGCCAATGGAGTCCACTCAAAATCATTACCCTTAAGGCACTCGGTCATTGGTGCCATGATGGTACTGAATTTTGGAATAAAATGACGAGAGAAAGTAGCTAAACCGTGGAAGCTACACACATCATGGACATTTCTAGGGGTACATCATTGAGTTATGGCGTCGATTATAGCAGGATCCACGGAGACACCTTGATGAGATAGAATAAACCCGAGGAATGAGACTTGATCAACGAGGAATGAACATTTCTTAGGGTGTGCATATAGCTGTTCAGCCTTTAAAACTTCGCACACTTGGCATAGGTGTTGCATATGGTCAATTCTAGATTTACTATATACGAGTATTTCATCGAAGTAGACCACCATAAATCTCCAATAAATTGTTTAAGGACATGATTCATCAATTGCTGGAAGGTGCTGGGCCATTTGATAATCCAAAAGACATGACTTTCCATTCGTATAAACCATCATTAATTTTGAAAGCAGTTTTCCATTCATCCTCAAAGTGGATTCATACCTGATGATAACAGCTTTTTAGATCGATTTTTGAAAAGATGACTAAACCAGTCAGCATATCAAATATGTCATCGACAGGAGGGATTGGGAAGCAGTATTTCACAATGATCTTATTGATAGCCCTACTATCAATACACATGCGTCAACTCCCGTCTTTTTTTTGCACTAATAGTGGGGGAAATGCACACGAACTAAGGCTTTCCTGAGTGAATCCTTTGTCAAACAAATATAGGACTTGTCAATGGAGTTCCTTATATTGTATGAGGTCCATGTGATTGTAGGGAAGATTAGGAAAAGAAGAACCATGAGTCCAATCTCTAGCATGTTGGATGTCGCGCATAGGCAGAAGGTAGTTAGGTAAATCCTCTAGGAACACACTTTCAAATTCTTTCAGTAATTTTGAGATTTAAGGGGCAAAAGGTGGAGCTTTCCATGAAATGATCAAGAATCATGGCCAGACAGACAGATTTTTGGTGGTAACGACGTCAACACATAGACACCAGATGCATCACCACTGTCATCAGAAGTCAACACGACCGCTGAAGACATGCTGCCATCATCACCGGATCAAGTCCACGAGCCAACGTCAGGCACGTCTCCGCCTACGCACACCCCTTCCCGCGTCTTGACACGTCACCAAAGGCAGATCCAGAACTGCCCTTTGGCATGACACGAAACCACATCGCTCGTCACGTCGCTCGTCACGTTGCTCGTCTTTATTTTTTATTTCTTTTAATTGCTTTTTCTCTTTCCTCCAAAGGCCTATATGTATAGGCAATTATTTCAAAAAACAGTTAGGCAAGTCATAATTCAATAATTGAGTTTTTGTTAGACTCTTCTTGGAGGACTTGCCCAAGCCTCCCCTATCCCCTTCTCCTTCCGATCGCCGCCGCCGCCGCCGGCTACCATCTCTCTCTCCCTCGCCCATCCTTCTTCCCCTCTTCCTCCTTTTCCAGCTCCTCCTTTCTCCTCCCCCAACCTTCTAGGCTGCCCGGCCAGGACAGCCCAAGGCCGCCACCCAAGGCTGCCCAAGGCCGCTCGCCCAAGGCCGCCTGCCCAAGGCCGCCCGCCCAAGGCCGCCCAAGGCCACCTGCCCTGGGCCGCCTAAGGCTACCTGCCCAGGACCGCCCAAGGCTGCCCGCCGCCGCCCGACACAAGGCTGTCGCCCAAGGCTGCCCAAGGCTGCCCGCCCAAGGACACCCACCCTGGGCCACCCATGGCTGCCTGCCCAAGACAGCCCAAGGCCACCCGCCCAGGGCCGCCCAAGGTCGTCCGCCCAAGGGCGCCAAAGGCCATCAGCCTAGGGCCGCCCAAGGCATGCCAACCACGCCGGTGCCCGCGAACGCCACTCCCGTCCGTGTTCGCACTTGCCCGTCAGGCTCCTTGCCAGTGTCGTTCAACGCCAAGAATGCCCAGACCCCCTAGTCTAGTGGGCCATTCAATGCGCGAAATCATCCACTTTCGACACGACCCAAATTCCCCACAATCTCTTCATGCACTACGGTGTCGAGGTACGCCTGAACTCTTTGGTGTCGAAGTGTTCTTCGTCCAGCGTTCTGCGAGAGTTCTCCACCGTCGATAGATTTGATTCGATTTGGAACTTCCAAAAATTCCCTCTCGTGAGTTTTCCCCGTGACGTGAGTTTGAGTATTGGATTGGGTGCTTTAGCATCATCGGGGTGGTTTAAGACAGTACTCCCGCCCTCGACGAGGAACGGGGTTGCACCGCCATCATTTCATCGATTTTAGGTTTTCAAACTCGATCGTGTGAACTTTGTGCCTTTTTATTTCCTCTACCCAAACCCGTCCATCAATCTCCACCGTCATTGGCATTCTCGTCACCGGAGTCGTCTTCCCCGTGATCACCCTACGTGTTCCATCCCTCGTCGTCACTCCCGTCTCCCTTAGTTGTCTTGCATCAAATTGGTTTTAGAGCCTAACTTGTGTCAGCCTAGTCATTTCCGCCATCGTGGACGTGTTCATTGTTCCTCTCCATTGCAAGCATCTACGTTCAGGCAAACAAGTCTCCGCTCCAATGACTGACCAACCCCAAGATGGTCGGGAGGTGTCCGTCCCCCTCCACGAGTTGTCTTCACCTGTCCCACCAACCTCCTCACACGGGGACATCAATCGTGTGTTAGACGCTGTATAGAAAGGTTTTCGTGATGTGAATACACGAATTACCAATATGGAAAACTGTTTAACCAGTTCGATCGATGCAGTTAGTGAATGGACTTATCAACCCGAGAGTCGAGGTCGTGGTCAAAATCATCGTGAACACGAGGACCACTACCCCCCTGAACCCAAACCTCGAGATTGTGATAGGAATCATCATGTCTTCGATGATCCCATACGACCCGAGATTAGATCTGGGAGTCAAAATCAGAATCATCCCGAGCGAGACGATATGATTCCTCTGGAGGTTCAAACTCCAGTCTGTGATAGGAATCGTCGAGACGATTATTATCCGCCCGAGCCTAGAACCCCATGCCAAGATAGGAATCTTCCCCCGCGGAACGATCCCTATCCACCTGTGGATAGAAACCCGGTACATGATGGAAATCGGTCGCTACGAGACGATTACCACCTACCAGACGAGAGGATACCAGAGCGTCATAGTAATCATCCCCATCGGAATGATCCCTATTTGCCAAATGATAGACATCGAGGTTGTAACAAGACTCGTCCGGTGAGGGACGATGCTTATCCACCTGAGGATGTGGCACCCCCTCACGGTCACCGCTGTGCGGATCACGACAATCATTGGTAATAAATCCAACGCAGTGTCAAAGTAGATGTTTCGTACTATAAGGGTTCTAGGGACCCTAAGGAGTATCCTGATCGGGAGTCTAAGTTAAATTGTTATTTCAAATGGTACAATATGCTTGAGTAGTAGAAAGTCAAATACGCCGAGACGAGACTAGGAGGGCAAGCAAAAATATTTTGGGAAAATCATGAATTTTCAATATACAACCGACGAGAGACCCCATAGATACTTGGCCACAAATGAAGGACAAACTGCGTGAGAAGTACATTGCCCTTGCTTACTTAGATAACCATCTTGATCAGTCGCACAAACTACAACAGGGTAGATGTCCCGTTTCAGAATATATTACTCAATTCGAAGAGTTCTACATGAGGTGCCGAATTGAGGAGAACCCCGAGTCGTTATTTCCCGATTTAGAACCGGGCTTAATCCCTATTTGGAGACAGAGTTACTTGTCTACAAGGCCACTACCATTGAGCAGGCTTATCAAATCATAGAAGACCTAGAGATCTGTCAAAACTTGTACCATACTAGGGACCCTAAGGAGTATCCTGATGGGGAGTCTAAGTTAAATAGTTATTTCAAATGGTACAATATGCTTGAGTAGTAGAAAGTCCAATACGCCGAGACGAGACTAGGAGGGCAAGCAAAAATATTTTGGGAAAATCTTGAATTTTCAATTTACAACCGACGAGAGGCACCCATAGATACTTGGCTACAAATGAAGGACAAACTGCGTGAGAAGTACATTGCCCTTGCTTACTTAGATAACCATCTTGATCAGTCGCACAAACTACAGCAGGGTAGATGTCCCGTTTCAGAATATATTACTCAATTCGAAGAGTTCTACATGAGGTGCCGAATTGAGGAGAACCCCGAGTCGTTATTTCCTGATTTAGAACCGGTCGTAATCCCTATTTGGTGATAGAGTTACTTGTCTGCAAGGCCACTACCATTGAGCAGGCTTATCAAATCATAGAAGCCTAGAGATCTGTCAAAACTTATAGCATACTAGGGACCCAAAGGAGTATCCTGATAGGGAGTCTAAGTTAAATAGTTATTTCAAATGGTATAATATGCTTGAGTAGTAGAAAGTCCAATACGCCGAGATGTGACTGGGAAGGCAAGCAAAAATATTTAAGGAAAATCTTGAATTTTCAATTTACAACCGACGAGAGGCACCCATAGATACTTGGCCACAAATGAAGGACAAACTGCGTGAGAAGTACATTCCCTTAGCTTACTTAGATAACCATCTTGATCAGTCGCATAAACTACAGCAGGGTAGATGTCCCGTTTCCGAATATATTACTCAATGCGAAGAGTTCTACATGAGGTGCTGAGTTGAGGAGAACCCCCAAGTCGTTATTTCCCAATTTAGTGCCAAGTCCAAGAGCTCTTGGACAAGCGATTCATTCTGGAGAGCCTCAGCCCATGCGCCGTTCTTTTGGCTCCCAAAAAGGACGCGAGTTGGCCATGTGCATTTATAGCAGAGCCATCAATAAGATTACCGTCAAATATAGGTTTCCCATTCCTCGCATTGATGATATGTTTGATATGATGGCTGGTTCGCGGATTTTCTCCAAAATTGATCTTAAAAGTGGTTATCACCAAGTCTGTATCCGTCCTAGAGATGAGTAGAAAACTGCCTTCAAAATCAAGGATGGATTATATTAATGAAAAGTCATGCCCTTTGGTTTATCGAACGCACCCAGTACTTTCCAACGGTTGATGAACTAGATTCTTAGGCCATTCATAGGAAACTTTGTCGTAGTTTATTTTGAGGATATTCTTATTTACAGCAAATCTAAACCCGATCATATCCATCACCTACGTCTAGTATGTGAGGTCCTGAAAAACAAATAGTTATATGCACATCCCAAAACGTGTTCATTTCTTGTCGATCATGTCTCTTTCCTAGGTTTTATCCTGTCACCATGAGGAGTTTTTGTCGATCTGGCTAAAATAGATGCCATTACACAATGGCCAACTCCTAGGAACGTCCACGATGTATCGCACATAGAGGTCAGGTTTATTAGCTACTTTTGGAAAACCCTATGGCATCTCTCGGGAACAAAACTTAAATTCTCCATGACTTTTCATCCCCACACTGATGGGCAGACTGAGGTCATTAATAGAAGCCTTGAGAATCTATTACGGTCATTGTTTGGAGACAACCTTAAGTATTGGGATTCTGTCATTCTGCGTGCGAAGTTTGCCTACAATGCGTCGGTCACCCGTATCACTGGCATGAGTCCATTTGAGACATGGTCATCCACCTCATAAACCCACCGACCTTATACTCATGTTACCGCATGCTAGAGTCTCAGATGATGGTCACGAGTTTGCTAGTCATATTAGAAGTTTGCATGAGAAAATTCATACACGCATCATAAATAACAACACCACATATAAACCGACCGCAGATTTACACCGTCGTTTTTGTTGTTCGCAAGAATTCTCCGCAACCTCTTCACGCACTATGGTGCCAAGGTACGCCTGAACTCTTTGGTGTCAAAGTGTTCTTCGTCTAGTGTTGCACAAGAATTCTCCACCGCCGACAAATTTGATTTGATTTGGAACTTCCTAAAAGTCTCTCTATCGTGAGTTTTCCCCGTGACGTGAATTCGAGTATTGGATTTGGTGTTTTAACATCGTCGCGGTGGTTGAAGACAGTACTCCCGCCCTCAAGAAGGATCGGGGCTGTACCACTATCATTTTATCAGTTTTAGGTTTTCGAACTCGATCGTGTGAACTTTGTGCCTGTTTATTTCCTCTACCCAAACCCGTCCATGAACCTCCACCGTCATTATCATTCCCGTCACCTGAGTCGTCTTCCCCCTGATAGCCCTACGTCTCCCATCCCCCGTCGTCACTCCTATCTCCCTTAGTTGTCCTGCATCAGATAGCTCGTTATCTAATTCCTGTTGCAATTGACGTCCATTGAGAACACACAAACCTAAGGATGTTGATTTCTATGTAGGAGTCTTAGGAGTTTGAGTGTACTAGTGCCACGTAATCTTCCTGCCATTGTATATAAAGGAACAAGTGTTGCTTGTACCGTAAATTTGCACATCATTATTATAGAGCCAAGGATGACCCAATATAATGCTCCCAACTTTCATGGGTGATACATCACACAAAACCTTGGCTTCGTATGATTGTACCTTGACGAGAAGGAGACATTGGTTTTTGATAGGGATTGATGTGGCCTCAATTCATGAGCCATAATAAGGGTCCGAATAATCAATCAATGGCAACCCTAATGATGGGGGACCATCCACTTCGAAGCCTTCATTCATCCACTTTGTCACGTGAAGGTTCACGCATATGATCTAGTCTTCGAAGTACGCGGCCTCGTCAACGGCCCCACAAGGTTTCACGTTATCTTTACTTGCATTTTCTCGTTTAGTTGGCCATGTACGTCGGCCAATTGTTTGCTTGGTTTGTTTATTCGCGTGTGTCTCAACCATTGTAAAACCTGCATGTTGCGTGTGTGTTAGCGCACGTGTAGGTATAGTCGTGTGACCCTCTCCCTCTCTCCTAATAGGGGGCCCTATTCTTTAATTGGGCCTTTCTATCCTTTATTTTTAAGGGGACAAGGCCCATACTTGCCCCTATAAAAGGTGGGGGCTGCCCATGGGAAAAGAAGAAGAAAAAAGACTCAAGAAAATGTAATTTTTTAGCTATTTTTCTGATTTTTTAGTTTTTTTTAAATTTCGACATATTTACGAAAATGCCACTGTGAAGTAAGGAGAGAGAGAGGAAACCCTAAAGATCGTCAGAAACTGCCGCCACCTTTGCCGGAAACCGCAATCTCCGCCACCGTCGCCGGGTTACCGGCGACCGTTCCTAAGGCTGCCCAGCGCCGCCACCTGACCCTCCGAGCCACCAACGGCCGCCGAGGGCCACCAGCAGCTGCCGACGGCTGCCAGTGGCCGCCCACGCTCGCCAGCGGCGAGCGCGGCTGCTAAGGCTGCCAGAACCGACCGCGACCGCCAGGGCCAACCGCAGCCGCCCAAGCCGCCGCGGTCGCGTGAGCCACCGCGGCCGCCAGGGCCTCCGCAACCACCAGGGCCAATCGCGGATGCCGAGCCTCCGCGGACGCTCGAACCGCCGTGGCCGCCTAGGCCTCCGTGGCCGCCCGAGCCACCGCGCCCGCCCCAGGCCTCCGCGGCCGTCGAGCCTCTGCGACCGCTCGAGCCACCACGGCCGCCCCAGGCCTCCACGGCCGTCAAGCCTCTGCGCCCGCTCGAGCCACCGCGGCCGCCCCAGGCCTCCACGGCCGTCGAGCCTCCGCGGCCGCTCGAGCCACCGCGGCCGCCCCAGGCCTCTGCAGCCGCTAGCGGCGTCCGTTGCTGCCAGGGTCAGCCGCGGCCGCCCAAGCATCTAGGGCCGCCCAAGCCACTAGGGCCGCCCGAACCTCCACGGCCCCCAAGCTGACCGCGCCGCCAGGGCCGACCGTCGACGGCGTCCCTAGATCGTCGGGCCCGCAACTGCCCCTCGGCCATCCGGCCGCCATTCTCTCGCAGGCGCCGTCCAATCCTACGGGCGCCCCATAGTCTCCCTTTTGCCTCGGTCAGCCACAGCATCCAATCTCGGCTGATCGTGGTACCGCCGCACCTTGCTGCTCGCCTTCCACGGCTGCCGAGGAAGACACCCCCGAGCCTATCATTCCTGGTACGCTCTTTGACTTCCCCATCGTCGTTATATTATTTCTTTTAGTGCCTCTGAATGTTTTCTCCACTACCAGGGTTAGGCTAGTGATAGATAGGATTCACACTCTGAGCGTTAGGATTTCCTTCGAGACGTCCTTGGTTGGGGCCGTCGAGGGTGTGTGCAAAAGCGGTAGTAGCCGAGCTCGCACCGTCGGCCTTCAACCCGATATCCGGATCATCAGGAGCCTAGTGGCATTCCCAGGTCCTGCTTGCCGTGGCCTAGTGGGTGTTGGCGCTTGTCGACACCGAATTCATACTTCTCATCGAGTTTATTGTCGTATTAACACTGTCATGACATCATCGTTACTCGTCTTTGCTCTATGACCGCATTAGCCCCTCCTTTGGTGTAACACGACTCGTTCGATCCGAGAACCCGATCGTGTTACATCACCTAATCGCGAAGTCATGACATCGGAATCATTGATACAACCGCCACTTTTTATGATTGTCTTGCACATCTTATCTCTGATTTTAATATTGGTGTAAAATATGGAAGTCCTCAAAGTGGGATCTTTGCTGGATGGCTAGGTAAGGGTGCAACGAACAATACCCCTAACGGAAGGAGAAGGTTTACCTTGAGGAGGATATGGCGGGCAGTCAGTGATTCCTATGAAGCTTACCAAACCATCGTCTTGCACAAATTCATCTACTACATAGTTCTTTACCCTATATTCTTCCTCATCGATAGGCTGTTCTTATAAGCTAGGTTCTATAACAATGCACTCGTGTCCTATGTGTAAGGCTCGAGAGGGGTACTAGGAGGCTGATGGCGAGGACGCCAACACATTGCCATGAAACGCGTCACCACGATCAACCAGAGTCAACAAGCTTGCTATGGACCAAACGACGAAGTCAACTGAAGTCAACCCGCCACGGTCAACCAAAGTCAACACCAAAGTCAACACACCGCAACCGTCGACTAGCAGGTCTCCAACCACGCACGTCCCTACGCGCGTCATGTCACGACGCCAAAGGCAGATCCATAACTGCCCTTTGGCGTGACACGGCGCACGACTTTACTTTCTCGTCAACTTCTCTTTCCTCCAAGACCTATATATTGGCCATTGTTTTCAATAAATAGTAGGCAATCATAATTTCAAGAATTGAGTTTTGTTTAACTCTTCTTGGAGGACAGCCCAGCCTCCCCTATCCCTCTTAACCCTAGCCGTCGTCGCCGTCGCCGCCGCCTCGCGACGTCGGCCTTCCCTCCTCTCTCCTTCCTCTCTCGCCATCCTCTCTCCCTCTCTTACTCTCTCTCTTTCTCTCTCTCCCTCTCACCTCTCTCTCGCCTAAGGCCGCCCAGGCAGCCCTGCCAGGGCCGCCCTGGCCGCCCCAGCCAAGGCCGCCGAAGGCCGCCCAAGGCCGCCCAGGCAGCCCCGCAAGGGCCGCCCAGGCCGCCCATCCAAGGCCTCCCAGGGCCGCCCTTGGCAGCCCGCCCCAGACGCTGCGTGCCTGTCATCAACGCTTCGGACGCCCTCGAAGCTTCATACAACGGCGCATACCGTTTATGTTTTGAGGCGCTGCCCCGAACCCCGCAAGGGGGCAACTCCCCCCTTGACCCCCCACCAACAAACTGCACAGTTGGATCTGCGACACCCTGTCGTAGCGCACGACAGTCGTCCCGCCAACAACGCCCACGCCCAAGCACTCCGGCCTTTGAGTAACCAGGCCGAGCCTCAACTAGGGCCATTCAACGCCCGGAACGTCCAGATCCCATCGTCCAGTGGGCCTCACAACGCCCGCATTTGTCCAGCCGTGCACAATCAGAATTTCCCGCATCCTCTTCACGCACTACGGTGCGGAGGTACGCCTGAACTCTCTGGTGTCGAAGTGTTCTCCGTTCCGTATTTTCTCGAGAAGTTTCCATCGCCGTCAGAATAAGATTTGGTTTGGAGTTCCCACTTCCTCTCTTTCTTTCGAGTGTTTCTTTGTGACGCAAATTCGGATATTGATTTCGGTGCTTAGGCATCGTCGCGGTGGGTGAAGACAGTACTCCCGGCCTCGATGAGGGTCGGAGCTCCACCACTAGTTACGTGCGAGCCCTACGGATAGATTCTGTTTGACCGTAGACGCTTTTGTCGCTCTGACGAGGTTTGAGAGGCCACCATCGCCGTCATGCACCAACCCGTCCAAGCTAGGAGCTCCGCGCCTCCCTCGAGTCGGGGCCTGCACGTACAACACGTAGGACACCCATTCATTGCATCGTAGTTACGTCGACCCGTTAGGGTTTGATCTGTCGGACGATGACACCGTCGACGTTCGATCCCATCATCCCTTATCGACACCAAGCGATCATACTCGGTGTCGACCGGATCACATCCTAGAGGTTATCTGACATCAGGACCGGTTGGGATCATCCTCTCATTTTTTAACACCTTTTTACACTGGGCTGTACATTTATTCTGCCCAATTCAAGGATTATTATGGAGCACCAGTTCCGTTTTCTTAATAACTTACCGAGCTTGCTTGTTTTCCGCTGTAATCACAGAAAGGGGGCTCAATCTGTTGCTTTCAATGGAGTGTTCATACCTAAGTGATGGCCTACCTTGGGATGGGGGAGGATAAATGGAAGAGGGCCTCAATCAAAGGTATGGCAAATAATGAACAAAGTGGCTTCCAGAAGATTCTTTATTCTGATTGAAGGATCCAAACCTTCCTCTTTGGAGATCCAAGGTAACCAAGTGAACATCCATGTCTTTTGCTCTACTAGCTATGTAAGGAAGTTACGCATGTCGGTTTTGTTATTACAACCTTCTATCTTCATGTCAAAGACCAGAAGATATGCACACATTATAATTTTTCCTTGGTTGTTCTTAATAGTGATGGCTATTCATTTCAGTTCTAGGGTAGCACCACCAGATTTTCAACAAGGTGGAAATTCTCGTATTTCATATATACATGTTCATGCGGCTCGGATGAGTATAGTCTTATATAAACTAACGGCTATAAACAGTTCCTTGTTCCCATTAACAAAACATCCACTTTATGTTCGCTTTTCCGGAACGGGTACAAATATTAGTATTTTTTCTATGTTGTTTACATGAGTTAGTGGGGGGTTTCGGGGAAGACCAATGTGGGGGTACCTTTCGGGTGTGGAATGCTCATTTAACTTCTGTATTCATCTCGTTTAATTTTGTGTGCACTGCATCTTCAAAAGCTTCGTGTCGAACTGGCTTCTATTTCAGTCCATGCCAGACTGATCGATATACCAAGAATAAAGTCTTCAGTCTACTCGGGCAATATGTCGCATCAACCTGGGAGCATTAGCCGATCTTGTACATCAATACATGTTCCTATGCTCATTTCAATCTTGTCCAACTTTGCTAACTCCCCCTTCTCAACCCGTATCTTGTTCGTTCTGGAAACACGTCTTCCTATTTCATCTTTTCCCGAATCTCCCTTAACGGAAGAAAGAGAAGCTCGAGAAGGTTCTGACGTCAGATTCTGTAATAAACCTAGTTCACTCGCTGTTGCATCCATGGTGCTTAATTTTTACAACATTGGTTGGCTGAGTATGTTCGATTCCTGCTGGATGCACTTAGAACGTTCAATAATCATCATTCATAAACTCACTCGCTTTAGTTAGCTCGGGTTGAGTAGAGGTTCTGAGGGGCGAGTTTACAAGCGAGTTACGAAGTCAATGAAGATTAGGATGAATGAGATTAAGATTCATGTTACGAAGTCAATTCAGATGAATCTGAAGAAGAAAACGTTATCCAGCGGATAAACGATGAAAAGAAGAAAGAACGATTCCACATTCAAGAAAGAAAGAACCAGACCAGAAGGATCAGAGGCGGGGGGACAGACAAAACCCATTGCGTCTTATTTTCAGTACCTTACCCCAACCTATAAGTTATCTAAATACAAAGGCACCACGGATCCCAAGTAACACCTGAAATAAACTGATGCAATAAAATGAGAGAGCGACTACTTACATTCTCATTTGCTTATTTATGTAACCTCAAGTTAGAATGGGGTTCTGAGGTCACAAAGAGGGGATCTAAACACATGACTTCAGGTGCGAGTTTACGAGCGGATGAGCGACACGGGTTAGAAGAATTTCTGAGGTTACGAAGAAATGGAAGAAGGCAATACTCACCTCATCGGGAGGTCATGACAAATGATGATTACAACTAGTCCCATCCTATTTTTTTATTATCCAAGTTACTCATCTTAAGGTTCCGATGGGGCGAGTTTATGAGTGGGTTATTAACCACAAAGCAAAGTCGACGGTCTCAGCTTACGACATATGAAGTTCAGGACAACGACAGGCCAATATCAATGAGTCATCACCCGGTTAGTTAGAAGGTAGAGGAGACGATAGGCGTGAGTTTATGAGCAGGAGGAATATTCATAAAAAGAAGTCATCGAAAGAGGTTACGAAGTAAATCATTTAATCAGTTCTTTTAGAACATCATCTTTGAATCCCAGCTCTGAACCACAAAAGAATCTTTGATTTTGATTTACGTTGGAGGTTACGAAGTAAAAGATCTTCATCAGGTTGGAGACAAGAAATACCAACTAAAGTTATTGTAGAACCTGTGAAGCCGTTAGTTCCCAGACTGACCAACCGGTTAGATTGAGATAGGTGCAGGATTTAGTTAAATCAGAGGCGCACAAGCGAGGGAGAAGATGGAGGGATTGACTAGGAAGAGATAGTAACAAGCTTGTTGGGTTGAGGAGGATTCTAGAACGCACGCACGATCGATGGGTTGGACCAGCCGCGAGGATGAAGCTTGATAGGATCCGGATGGCCGAAAAACCAGAGTGGACTTTGGGCATGGGCGCTCAATGGGGTCACGGGTTTCTTTGCCTTAGTTCAAATCGTGAGATCGGAGAGGACTTCATGGATGGGTAAAGCTGGCCCAAGCTTAAATTGATATTGGACAAATAGGTTGGGCATGTTTTTAAGTAACCAGATCTTTGGGTTGTTTTATGGGCCTGGTTGGTTTTAGTGGGGATTAGGTTTGGATTGAGAGACAGTCCAGCAGTTGGATTCAATTCAAAAGATGATGCATAAGAGGTTCTGACTTCTCAGAAGAAAGAAATCAAATTGACTTGTGGGTATAATATTGAGTTCCAGTTACTTTGTTTATTTATCTGTTCCTTTACTTCGTAATGTTGGATAACCATGAGGAACCTTCTTTATATGAAAGTCAGATAACCAAAGTCATTTCAGAACCTTTCTCGTTGCCCCTTTTGCTAGCATGCCTAAAGTCGCATTTTCGGTCCCGCTCATAAACTTGCTTCTGCTCTCTTATGCTCCCACTCGTGAACTCGTGCCTTAGTTTCTATGACTTTTCTTTCGTTCTTATTTCTTCATTCGCATATTGATCATTGACTTCTTATATTCAAAATAACATAACCTTTGTTTGATTGACCTCATGAGGTTTCTTGCAGAACATTTCTTATCCGTTGGATAACCTGAATCTGAATCTGAATTGACTCTTGCTCCTAAACTCGCGCCTAAAGTTGCCTTGCTCCTAACGTCGCTCCTAAAGTCACCCCTTTATCCGCTGGATAACATTTTCTGATGAATATGAGTCTAAATTGACTTCGTAACCTGTTCATTTTCCCCTTGAAGAACGTTTTTCAATAACTTTTGCTCCAGCTCGTAAATGTTCCTAGCTAAGTGCCTGCTCGTAAGCTCGCGGCTTCTTATCCACGCTCCTAAAGTAAAGTCGTGCCTCGATTTATTTTTTACCATTGAGATTTTTATTAAGTATTTGACCCATACCAGGTTATGCAAGAACATGATGGAAGCCACTTCTATGATTTTCTTCTCTTTCTTTATCCATAATTCCTCATCAGTGACGATCACCGCTTGGTTGGAACAATGACGCATTTGTGGTTATCAACTACCCAAGTACTGATCGGTTCGGTTCAGGTAACGTGAAGTTTTAACTCCATAGGCCGTTTGTCTCGACCAACAAAAGTGGGCCTATCTCTGATCCATAAGGAGTTGCTTCAACAACATTCGAGTCGAAAGAATATGGCCGTGCTCCGCTCCAGCTCGTAAACTTTGCGCCTCCTCCAAAAGAAAGTGGTGAACTAGTTATGAGGGGCGAAGCATTGGATTCCCTGTTCAGAAGGCCATTGTAGATTGATTGACCATCACCAAAAAGAATTTGGTCAGTGTCACTCGGGTTCCTACGGTCAATTCTACGAGCAGAACTCCTAGTGCTGGAGTTCATCCGCCATTGAATCCGTTATGTAAACATAACCTGTGTCTTTCTTAATAACAAGAAACTTCCTTATTTCATAACGTTGTGAGGGGCAATTTTACGAGCGAAACCTCATTTTTATTCAATTATTAAATATTTTATTTAATGGAGATTTGTAGCATCATTCAAGTAAATACAGATTGAGATAGTAGAAACATGAGCTGGGAATATAGCCACACCTTATTCCAGACTGGTTAATGCAATAACTATAAATAAAAGACCAGGATCTCCCATGAAATACAATTTTTTTTTTCATACATAACATAGTCTAATGAAACTCACTTAAAATATTCACTGAACTATGGCCGACCATCATGTTAGCAAATAAACGTATTCCTGACCTTAATGCACGAAAACAATGAGGGATAAGCTCAAGGAGTACTAAAAAAGGTGCAAACAGTAGTGGGACTCCTACGGGTAATAAAAAACATTAAATATGAAGCCCATTTATTTGAAATCCAAGTACAGTGATGCTTATGAAAATAGGAAATGAGAGAGCCAAAGGAATGAGAAAATGACTTGTCACTATGAAGCTATAGGGTATCATACCCTAGGGATTACGAAATAATGAAAAAGTCAAAGTGACCGAGATGCGACGGAAAAACCTTTCTTTAACATTTACTCCGTAACCACCTATTTGTTCATTAAGCGGATTCAGCACAAACTCATGAATAAGCTCTACCAAAGGTTGCCAAGCATTTGGCACTGACTTTCCCTCTCCCTATATCGTAAAAAAATAAAGCAGAAGTAAGGCTAAACTTAAAGTTAGCAGCAGAAACAAGGATGGATTTGTGAATGAGAACTATAAGTTTCCCACCTTCATTAGAATCAATGGGTTAATGGCAAATTGGTCAAGTGAGCAGTTGTGTGTAATCCGTATAAGCTCCTAAACAAAATGTCGTATTTCGCAAAAAAAAATGGACTCTGTCTCTCATCTTTAGCAACAGAATAGAATCTTAGAAAGCAGAATTCATAATCCTTTTCTCTCTTGTCAAATGAAAAAGTTTTTTTTGGCGATTGCTTCTTTTTTGTAATTTCATCAGTTCTTCGCCACTCGTAAACTCGTGTCTGATCTATATTATTTTGTAATAATAAATAATGAAAGTCAGTCATTTTATAATCAGCTCCAAACAAAGAAAGGGTACCTAATAAAAAGTTCCTTATTTCATAACCGCCCACTTGCACCTTCGGATAATCTTAGCCTGCCAGCCAGATCAAAAGGCGCTTGTGAGTCCTCTTTCTTTCTTGCCAGAACGTTTCTAAAACATTGTGTTACTTTGCCGTGACCTAGCCACCAGCATTTCATTTATATATAAATAAAGGGCGACCAAGGTTCTATAGGAAAGGCTTCACAGCAAACGGATGCTGCTCGAAACCCCTATAGGGTAAGGTGCGCTTTAGCGCACTAGGGTTTTCAGAGCTGGCTTCAAATCTCATCCAAAAGCACTTCTCGGACCTGAAAAGATACCGGTGGAGGTTTCTCCTCAAGTATTGTAGAACATTCAGTTCCGAGGTGCGAAGCAAAAGATGAAGGTTCTGATTTATCAGAACAGTTATTAAATAAAAACATAACTGTAGAATTTTGTGCGAAGTGAAATTATTTCAGAACCTAGGCATTTAGGAGCGAAGGAAAGACGGTTTGACTTTAGGAGAAAAGAAACAAAGGCGCGAGTTTACGAGCGGGGACGACGTTAGGAGCGGGAGCAAAAGAAGTCAATGAAGATGAATCTGCTAAGAAGTCAATGAAGATTCAAATGCTAAGAAGTCAATTCAGATTATGATGAAGAAGAAACAATGAAACGATTCAGATTCAGATGCTAATCACGGATAAAGAAGGAAATAAGAAGAAAAAATCTGAAGGTTCCAAAGGTAACGAAGTTATGATAAGTAAGCTGTTCTCAATGGGCTTAGCCCAGTTCTCGCTGTTCAGCAATGGTGGAATATTCCTATGATATTGTCGTTCATTTTGAACCTTTCTTGAGCCCAGGATATTGGAAATAACATCTAGAAAGAGTAGCCGGAACCACTTTTTCTTTTGATCTACTGATAAATAAGGACCCGCTCCCGCTCGTAAACTCGTGCCTTTCCATTAACGTTGTTACCAAAAACCCAAGTATTCACCGAACTCATTCCGAGTTTCAATCGACACCTATTTTCCATGCTATTGCTTTTAAGGCAGAAAGACGACTTAGTGATTTGAGAACCTTCTCCGAATAGTATGATGTTTGGCTTGCTGCTCTCCCATCTCATAAGGTGGTGCTAATCAATGAAATAAACCTACTACACGAAAGCTTTTTTAATGCTATTCCCGCTGCTTCAGAATCTGACTATTCATAGGTTATGCGAGAACAACAAACAAGTCAAAATAAGGTCCATTCTTGCAGAACCAAATGATTAGCATATAGCTATTAATTCGAATATGGGACACAAACTGTGAAGGAAGTTTCAGAATTTTTAATTGCTTAACTTAATAACACTTCGCGTTACCTTCTCTATCTTGACTGGGGAAGCCTCTTAATGTGCAACCTAGCTTTGCTCAGCTATTGCTTTCTTGAAGAACATTCGGTTACGAAAGTCAATCTGGTTAAGCATCTAAAAAAAATAACTGGAGGTCGACCTTAGGAGAGGAGGGAAGAGGAGAGGAGCGGGTCACGAAGAATTTTGTCTGGTCATACTAGGTTATCCGAAGGATAAGGTCTCACTACTGACTATGTGAATCTTTGTATCCCTAAGGAAATCCCATACATTGAGATAGCAGGTTTGATCATCATCAAACAAGTGCTCAATCACTGGAATGTTTGCTTTTAGATTTCTTCCAGTGCTACTTATGAAATAAGAATCTCAGGGTTGTAGCTTGACCTCAGACTTGGGACTTCCCAAGTCAAGGAGGCTTTGATAAAGTTGTAAACAAAAGTTCTCTATCCAAACTATTTATTTCAAAACTGAATGTTCAGCATTCAAAGGTTAGACTATAGGGAGAAGAATATGGGGAATGAAAAGAGAAGGATCTCTAGAGGAGACGGCATCCAGCCCACCTATCTCTAGTATGAGTGCTACAATATATAGAAAAATACGGAAGGAGTGAGTTTAGGAACGAAGATGATGAACTTTAAGTTATTACATTGTTTATGTTTACTTCAGCACTTCTCATAAATCATTCATTGTTTCTTTGACTTCGTTTATCCACTGGATAACATTTCATCACTCATGACCCCTTTTGACTTCATGACATTTATTGACTTCATTACTTTGCTCCAACGCGGGTTGCGCTCCTCGTAAACTTGCGCCTTATGTTCCATAGCGTCTGCTCCACTTCGGCTCGTAAACTTGCGCCTTCTAAAACTCATTTTTTCTGTTCTGTTTACGTCGCTTTGTAACAACATCATTTCTTGAAGAACGTTTCTAACACGTCACGTTTCTTCTGAATCTGAATCTGAATTGACTTCGTAACATGAAGATTAAAACGAAGAAGGCGCGACTTTAGGAGAGATTTATGAACAGAAGTGATAGAGCGAGAAATGAATCAACGTTCAACAGTGCATAGCGTTTAGCGTGACTTGAGGAGCGCGAGCAAAGAAACATTATGCAAGAAACAATGAATGGGTACGAAGTAAATGAGGTTATCCAACATTCTTTAAGAAAGGTTATCCGTTAAGGTTCCGAATGATGTGGACATCATACATTCTGCAGAGATTCAGTCTGTTCAGCATTAAAACATTTTATGCTAAAACATAATCGAATGTTCTGCAAGAATGAAAGAAAGATGGAAGGTGATGGTAATCAGTGACTTCGTAACCGAAACAGTGATGGTTCAAGAGGTTATGTTGTTAAACAATCCAGATTGGATCAGCCCTCGTCCTCCCAAGCTCACATAGAAGACTGCTATAATTAGTTTAGTTAGGGTCTGCAAGAAAAACAATTGACCAGGAAAAAATAAAATTCCTCTGAATGAGAAGCCAAACGACCAACAACATCTCATTGATTGGTTTATTTACTTAGTAACCTTTTACTTGAAATTCGAGCTCACTCAGGTTATGTTTACATAATTTACTGATATGGAATGAGCTAATATCTCAAGGGTGCGACATGGAAGATTATTTTATTTATATCTACGCTAAAGCTCAAAGACGAGAAGGTGATGCTAATCAACGCTGGGAGGGGATCAAGTAAGAGTTCTTCTATCCGCCTCTTAGAGGAAGCATTTGTATTATTATGTTTTATGATTATTCATTTTTTCGTAACCTTGAAAGAGCCAAAAATGCTGGTGCCGGTATTTGTAGGTTCTGAAACAAAGAAATGAGCTACCAGCTACGAAGTCACGGAGGCGTCACTTTAGGAGCGGATAAACACGTTATGAAAGAACGGATAAGGAATAAATGCTTAGATGAAGAAGGCGTGACTTTAGGAGCGATTTATGAGCAGAAGAGATGGAGTAAGAAATGAAGATTCAGACTTAGGCGCGAGTTTACGAGCGGGAGCGTTCAGATGAGGATGAAGATTAAGGCAGGACTTTAGGAATGTTCAGATGAATCTGAAGATTCAGGCGCAAATTTAGGAGCGTTCAGAGAAATCTGAAATTTCAGGCACGACTTTAGGAGCATTTAGATGAATCTGAAGATGAAGGCACAAATTTACGAGCATGAATATTAAGATGAAGTCACAAGTTTACAAGCGTGAAGATGAAGTTGAAGGCGCAAGTTTACGAGTGCACGTGCAACTTTAGGAGCGGGTGCATCGTGAATAGGGTGCGTCAATGATTGTTTATGCTTCGTTCCCATCTTTCGTTCTTTCAAAATGTTCTTCTCTATAGGTTCACTCATTCGCTTGAAAGGAAAGATGTACGAGTAAAAGACCAAGAACAACAACCACCACTATGCTGGGACACCCAAAAGAACCAACTTGAGCCACCTTCGATCTTTAAGTCCAAACAAAAGGTTCAGCATCTGTTGGAATAACGACTCCTTGCTTTAATTTCTGCTTCTAGTGGATTAGAGGGGTAGCAGATGCTCCAAGTCCAGACTGGACAGTGAAAGTAAGATTGTTAAGGCACGAGTTTACGAGCATTTACAAGCGTTTAGGACCGGGAGCAAAATGGGCGAAGCAGAGGCACATATAAGTTTGATGAAGAAAAACATTTCTTTCATAACGAAATGTTCAGCACTCACATCTGAATTAAAATCAGTCAAGGTTCTGCAAGAACATAGAAGAAGATGGGCCCACTGCTTTCATACTTGGAGAAAGCTCAGCTTCATATGATCATACAACAGTTATCAGGTTCTCGTTTTAATCAGAAGATAAATTTCTACTGATCTGTATGTGCGGACAAATTAGAGTAATCTGCTCTAATCCAGGACATAAACAGAGACAAGGCGTGACTTTAGGAGTGGGAGCTTTTTTATAAAAAAGCTTATAAGGCGCAAGTTTACAAGCGGGAGCATTTATGAGCAGAAGTAACGCGCTTAAGAGTGATGAAGATTCAGTAAGATTCATGTTACAAAGTCAATGAAGATGAATCTAAATGTTACGAAGTCAATGAAGATGAATCTTAAGAAGAAGTCAATTTATTTCATAACCTTCAGAGTCTTACGAGGTTCTGATGGATTGGGGACCGGTTGGGATCATCGTATCCTTTTTTTACACCTTTTTCCACTGGGCTGTACATTGATCCTACCCAATTCAAGGAATTGTATGGAGCACAGGTTCCGTTTTCTTAATGACTGACCAAGCTTGCCTGTTCTTTGCTATAATGACGGAAAGGGGGCTTAGTGTACGCTTGTTAGGATTCTTTTTTACTTTGCCGCCTGTGAAAGGGGGGTACCTGGTTTGTTAACCTACTTGCTTTCTGTTCTTTCAAAATTTGCTATATATCATAGAATCCTAACAAGTGTATTTCTAAATTAGTAATGACTCTGTAAGTTATGTTGATATCGTTATAGTGTGACACATCATTGAAACTAGTATCTCAACATTGATCCTATGTATGCGTACTATAGGGATACTCAAGATTGACAATCAAATATGTGGAAATTATGATAGCATCTGATTCTATTCCAATTATACACCTGTCACTTCCTGATGAGGTTAGTCTAGAAACTAACAATGAGTGCACTTTAGGCAAAGGGTTTGATGAATTGAGCCTTACAAATCCCTCAATGATATGATACAAAATGTGTACATGCTGGGACGATGTGGTACATATTGTGATTGAAAACTATATTTCAGTATGACTTCGGAGTCCTTAGCCCTATAATTCAAATTAGCTATACATTGGTTAGTGCAAGAAGTACAAGAAGGATAATAATTAATGAAGATGGAATTATCCATCCTTGGAATAGCAGCAACGTGATTGCAGGAGAGAATACATTAGAATCTTAGCTATAATAATGTAAACATTTGATAATATGTTATCCATCAATATCTATTGGGCATGAGTACTATGTAAAATGACAAATTAAATGTCTGAGATTTAACCAAACTCTAAGTCATTCAGAAGTCTTCCATGGATGGAATATTACGCGTATATAGTAAAACAATGTTGATAATATTTGGCGATGTATTACATTTACTACTATTCATCTTATAGAACATAAGGCCTTCCTTGGGACGTCATGGCTTAGCAAGTTAACCCATTGATTGAGTTAAACTGATAATTTATTAATTAGTCTATATCTTGATGTATTTCATTAATAAAGTCAGCGATTATAGCCCTTGGGTTATTTGAGCTATTCACTAAATAGAGTCATGGACATAAAGGCCACAAAAACAATATCTACGATTATTGAAACATCAATTTTACTTAGGCGGTCTTCGTGAAAAGTTAAAACTGAAATATAGATTGTGGGGGGGACCCTATTCTAGATTACCAAGAAAGGGATATCTATGTGCCTCCTATTTTCCTCACTTTTCAAATAATATCTAACACTAAAGTGAGATTTCTTAGGTTAAAAGGCATGAATTCATGATGGAAAATACTTTTCCAAGGTTTATAAGTTGAAAAGATCCAGATTGGTCATGGAAACAAATAAAACATTTGATGCCTTGACAGGAACTTGTTGCACTATTGACTTGTTGTCTATGAGAGCGTTCTGGAGCCGCTCCGGTGTAAGCCCTCTACAAATATTGAAATGATCAAAGGCTCTTAGATCTCCACTTATTCTTCCTCAAAAAGTTTTAAAGACTTTGTTGATATTCTGACCATCAAGACTATCAAATTTTGGAGGGAGAAAAAGGGGTCCGCCCAGCTCTAGCTACCCCTGGTAGCTACACATGAGTGCCTCTCCCTTATGTATACTTGATGTAATATGACCATACCGGGATCAGCGGTTCATATTACAACACAATAAAGCAATGAATTGATCCCGAGAATCGATTTAGATGAAATGGATTTCGATAGGAAAACCCCAATGAGCAATAGGAGATGACTATGTACTAGGGTGAACGGTCAATGAATTCCCCTAAGAGAGAGATTGATCAAGTTTAGACTCCCAGTGACCCATAAGACCAATTAAGACGGCTACAGTACAAGGGGCGTTTGACGGCCCTGAGTTGTTCCAAGTCTAAGAATCAACGAGTAGTCCTTTTACCACAATGAAATCCTAACTCTCGACAAGTGGCTCCCCTATATCAACTATCGTTTTCGTCCTAGGCAGAGGAACTGATAGGGGAAGACTGCACTGCACGAGGCAATAATACTGAATCGTAATCGGAGGGGGGAAATGAGAAGATACCTGATTGACGGGAGTCCACGAAGAGATAATCCGGTTTGGTGAGATTAAGATGACGGCGAGGCACCGAAGACGGCGAGACACCGATGGATGGGAGCTAGAGTGCGTAGTGGAGGACCACGGGCGCATGGGCGTAGGGGCTTGGGCGCGGGGCGCGGGGCTTGGGCGCACCGCCATGCGGGTGTGAGGCGCGAACTCATGTGCACGCGGGACTTGGGCGGCGGGTCGACGGCCGCTCGGGGCGCAGACGTGCTGGCACAAGGGGGGGGCGCGTGAGCGCGCGCAGAGTGGGGGCGCGGAGCTGGGCGAGCCGGGGCACGGGGCGCGGGCGCAGACACATGGCGCCTGGGGCCGCGGGTGCTCGGGCGCAGGAGCTTGGGCGCGTGGGTGCACGGAGCGCGAGGCGTGGAGCTGGGGCACGCTGACGTGTAGGCCGCGAGAGGCGCGGGCGCACGGGGTCGCGGGTGCATGCGGGGCGCGGACGCGAGCTGCGGTGCGCGGGCATCGGCGTTGGCAATACCACGGTGGCAACGGCATTGGCGGCGACAAGAAAATGGGGTTCTTGGATGCTAGCAGCTCAAGAACCCCAGTTCTTGTAGAAAACCA